>NC_139231.1:116253611-116666111 GCF_977018435.1 Lepisma saccharinum
AATGTATGAATCCATGTAGTACGTGATTTAATTTATACTAGTTGTGTGTACAATGTGTTTGCAAAGAGGGATACGACAGAAACATTAAAGCATTTTAAAATATTAATTTTACTCACCATTGACTTTCTACATCAGCGTTGCATTTCGTTTTCCTGCTGACTTCGGTCCAATAAGCACATGATTCCCTCTATAAACAAAAAAGTTAAAGTTTTGAAATAATCAATAGACAAAGAAATCTACAAAATAACATTTCATGATTGATTGTTTTGCTTTATTTTACTTCGCCTTTTGTGCCACCTTTGGTTAATCTGCGAAGATGGGGATGAGTTATGACATGGTGATTATTGATGAATGGACACTCACAAACATCCATGCCCAGGCCGGGATTCGAACCCGGGACCCCTAGCGTCGTAGGGCGATGTGCTAACCACTCCGCCACGGTGGCCGGCAAATAACATTTCATTACAAAGTAATATGAACTAATAAAGTACAATAATAGAGTATCATACAATTCCGGATTTATATGTATGTAGCGGGCCCGGCCAGGCCGAACAACATCGTTAGGGCCCTCGGCATACAATGATATGTCAGATTGTTTCCTTTTATGCTTATATTTCAAACATGAAGGACCTAACGTTGTATCTACCAAGGTCTCATCGCCATTCTAACTACCGTAAATATGTACGTAATCACTAAATATTGATAACTTACATCAATATTTAGTAGGAATGGACAAACAAAAAGAGTTTTCATCAGTATTTCGAGTATGTTGTAGATCTTCTGCGTGCAGATATAACATTTAATGCTCTATTCAACGAAGTTGGCGCTTGATTGAGATATGCGTTGAGGGGAGGATATACTGGGTTGCACGTGGACTTGACATAATAATGGTTGTTGAGAGGTAAACTGATATTTCGGTACTTTTTTAAAAAAAAGTAAAGTGGCGTTCGAATCAGGACTTGAACCATGGAACACTGTGAAAAATCGACCCGTGCTTTTGATACGAGCTTTTGAGGACCAATGATCTTGGTTGGCCTGAAGCTATAGTTCTGGACAAACTTAAATAAACTCTGACCTTATCTTCCTCACTATTTCGACGAACGTGTCACTTCGACATTGCCAATTCTTGTAAAGACATCCACGTGGATAAGTGGTGGACACACGACTCGTCAAGATTGGGAGGAAGGTAAGGTCCGAGTTTCTTTAATTGTGTCCGAAACTGTAGCTCATGTTTCGTGTCCACCGACACACAGACTTGTAAGAGGAGAATACATTGGATTCAATATGGCGGAATCTAGTTTTCGTTTCAAGTCGTATGTTTTTTGACTAATTTCAGACGATTTATACGACCTTGATGTTTTTATAACTGTTTCACTAAAATCAATTGTACTGGAAATTTGAAAAATAAAAATTGTGTTCAAATTTTATGGTAATATATAGCTAATGTATAATTTAAATTTAGGGGTTCACATTTACCAGTGTTGTATGATTATCTCAACCGGATAGAATTTTTTTGTCGGACTTCGCGCTCCACGGAAGTCCATTTTTCAGCGCAGGGTGACCCGAAATTAGCACGTTCCAATTGCGGATATCGGCAGTTTCCGTGGCAACGGCGAATATCTTTCGATATCCGAGGGGTGTACCAGAACAAGCTAAAAGATAGATTACAAGATATTTATCGATGTACAGGGTAGAGATTACAAGATATTTATCGATGTACAGGGTAGAAGAAGCTTACTTAGCAAGTGTATGCATACAAATATACATGATTCTTAGGATTAATATTGGCACAAGTTCGACATGTTCCTTGCAAGCAATATTGAAGTTGCAATTTTTGCACGCATGCGTAAATTAAACATTAAATAATCAGAGTGGCTTATGATTCTGTACATTACTTTTCTCTTTCCCTTTTTGTTTCGAAGCCAGGCGTTGAACATTACTGGTAGTTTAGTTTCATAATCTTGCTAACCACGATCGTGCCATCTCTCTTTCCATAGAGAACTGCACCCGGTAAATATTACGTAAGATTACACGGCGTATATCGTGTAGCCTCGTTGATAATGATCGTCGCAATTTAGAGAAAAAGGAAATATTCTGAATTTTTTTCGTTCGCACACGAGAAAGGTTATGTAAAACTGTTCTGTCATTGTTGTGGTTCTTCTGTGTGAAAAGACTACAACCAACGGCTTACACTAATCTCTGCAAAATCACGTGCAACAATGATTTCCAGTAGTGTGTTACAGCACCGTAGCTATGTACGTATATTTTGGCGCCCAAGGCAGGATTGTGGTTTGTGTCCCCTCCCCCACACTACCACACATCAACATTTTATGTGTGTCCTTCCATACTTTCTTCTTATGCCATGGTTTGTGACATTTATATTCCTTCGAATTTCGAAATGCGGAAACAAAGATAACTCATTAAAAAATAGTATAGGTTATATTTAAAGATTCGTAGTTTTCATTAGTGATTTTAAAAAAGTTGAGCATATTTATGAATATTTCAGTTATGTCTTAGTGTATGAAGAATCTTTAGAAAAGTACTATTACTACTGCTTTGGGAAACAGAAAATTCCACCAGTGTGTTACCAGAATATACGCCTACAAGTAAAAGAAGTAAATGTGCCCAGTAACACCTTTCTTCTCCCCTTACATCTGCCAAGTGTAAATTGCTCTGTCGCATATTCTGACTTTGTCGCCTTTTTTTTAAAAAAATAGCTTTGAATGGTGTCCTAAGCTTCAGCCTCCTTAGCTTACCCCTCGCTACAGGCGTAGCGTGATAACGATTTATTCATATCATCTTGCAACTGGTTGACACAACCGCGAAGCACATCGAACTGTGACACTATGTGTTGTAATTAGAGTTACAAATATAGGTGGCGCCAATATTTGAAATATAGGTGTACTTACAGGGTGCGGAGCCTTTTATGGGTGGTTCGATGTTCGTGTTATCAAGAAAAGGGAACGATTTATACGTATATTTCTTTAGCTCTATATACAGAAACCTAACTTACTAGCCTATTGTTTCAGTTCATACTCATGCTCACATGATTGATTCGTATCATATTTTATAATTATAGACACTACAATTGTAAAATATATTCATTAATTTTTTGTCACAAACTTTCACAAAATTTGAATATCTTATATTTTTTATTGTAGATCATAAAATAATGAAAATTATTGAGAAAGTGATAGAATCGTGTCAATATGGAGATGGGTTGAAAACGACCCAATGGGAAAGTTGGATATAAATTTAACACAGTATATGTGTACATGCTAGCATTATATATTTAGCTACACACGCGCTCAGATACATAACGAATATAGCTTTCCTTCAAGTATTTTGTTATTGTATTTTAGTCTGCATCATATGTAAGTTAGATTATTATTATTAGACACACACATGGACGTCCGCAGGATTTTTTCCAGGGAGGGGGCAAGCAAGGTGCTTATTTTCCAGGAAGGTGTCATGTTCATGCAATACATGTGTTGTTGTGGCTGAAATGAAATTATGGTTGTGAAATGGCCTATATATATTTGGTTGATTTTCATTTTCCAGAGGGAGGCCGTGCCCTCAATTCCGAACGTCCATGGACACATACAGTATATGTGTATTTCACAATGCTAGTAGCATGTATTGTTATCTGCAAATTGTGTTTGGTATTTTTATATTGTCTTTTCATATTTAGCATTGCTTTTCTGTCACTTACGGTTAATTGCGATGATAAAGATGAGTGGCGATTAGATTAATTTCGTGAAGGTTCATTCACAAAGAACACTCATGGTCAGACCCAGACTTCAGCGACAAGTTCGAAACTTGACCACCTATCGCACTCGTTACATGCGCCTAAAAATAAAACTAATTACTTCAGGCTAAAGTGCGAGTCTCGTACGCATAGTACTCATATCAAAATCAGAGCCTAATAAATTTCATGAATTGGATATGTATTATTTTGCATTGTGTGTGTTAATGATAATATCAATCTCACAAAAAGGCACATTTCAAAAATGTGTGAAAAATGTAATTTGAGATATAGTGAAATCTTTAAAAAAGAATACTATTTGCACAGTAAAGTTAGAAATATCGTTGATACTAATCTCGGTATTATAGTTTTCTTTAATTAGTTCAATTTGTTAATACTTCGTGTTTCTTCACAGATTGCCATTATGTTGATACATAGCTTTCTATCAACACCAACAGATGGAGCCCTTGAGTCACGCGCTTAATATCAAATGTCTGACCATAGTAACAAATTCTTAAGCAGAGCCTTCATGAACACATATTCGTCATTTTCTGTTTTGTAATATATGGTAACTAAGCTATAAATAGGGTAAGAAATGGCAAAACTCTCATTTATAAAGCATTATATTATCCTTATAGAAGAGAAAAATGATATAAACTTAAGTACCTTAACTTTACACTTGAGGACAACCGCTCCAAAATACACATAGTCCACGCGTTTATTCCTTAGTGTTTAATAACGTGGGTGGGGTTAAACAGTGGGCGAGTTTTTTCGTCCAATCACACTCAACTTTCAGCCAATGGGCGCAGCTGTCATTCTGCTTGTCTACTCCACGTGGAGTCTCAGTCACATGACTGCGGATACGCTGTTGCCGTAGTTTGCAACTTCAATGTGGAGACTGTGGAAAGGTACAAGTGCGGGAGAGGGACAAGGTGGCGTAGAATAGATGTGTGGCAACACTGTGCTTTGGTAGTGATTGTTGCAACTGGTGGGCGCGCTCCGTGGACTCCAAAGCCAGCCGGTCATTAACGAAGCTAGCGCGTCGACTTTACCAAAGCAACATCAAAATATATAAATCCGTACAGCACAAAGGCCACCAGTTAAATATATTTTCGCTTCATGTCCTTCCAATACAACACCAAAGTGGGAAGGATTGGCATTGTAATCCACAAAATGAAAATGTACTCAATCGAAAGTGTCGTCGTCGTTTTCTGTTATCTATCTGCCAAAAGTATATGAATTTGACTTCCAAGATAGTCCCTTCTGCTTTAGCATTAATTGGTGTAGGGGTCACATTTATTATACCCTGAATATCACTAATTTGCGAGTAAAATATTTTCTGGACTCGTAGGGGCCGTGGGGGCCTCTCCCCTTGCTCCCTCTTGGTTACGTTACTGTCATATATAATATTCAAAATAAGGGAGACCTATACATTGAATGCAACTTGCCTAGTTGTTCTTTTCGTTCATGGACTGGCGTTCGCAGGATTTTTTTCCCGGGGTACCTGGAATTGTAAAGGTGGATTGTTCATAGTTGTTTTCTAGGAGGGCCGAGGGCGGCATACACAATAAGATATTTTGTATATTTAGAACTTTCCACTCCCAAATGGCATTTTAATTGGAGTTTGAATTTACACTCTGTTTTTCCCCGAGTTCTTCACTGCTTTTATTTCAAAATGTTGATTTTCTCAAAATTTCGGAGGGGCTGTAGCCCATTAACCCCCTCTTTTTACGCCAGTGGGTGTTTCAAGCAGAAAAGTGAAATGGGAGGCAGAGGGGGCTTACATTTTTTTTTTTTTTGATGGGCGCACTGATTACAAGGCTCATGGTAAATCAGCAGAAATTGTGCTGAGAGAGAGAGGAAAGAATAAATTGAGAAGGAGATAGAAATGGAATGAGAGAGAGAGACGTAAAAAAGGGAAGCAAAGGACTTGAAAGAAAGGAGAAAAAGAGAGAGCACTGAACAATTTACCCAAGTCGGCAAGTTTTTTTTCTCACATGGTCCAGCCTGCACTTCAAGGCGAAGCGGTAGTTCAAGAAACCGCCTCCAGAGGACTCGCGTGTCGCTCCATGCCGGCGAGAGCTCGCCGGAATCAGCTGCTGTGTCCAGTGCCGTGCAAATCGCTTATGCGCGAAGTGACAGGGACAGCGGCGTGCCGGCGATGGCAGCCTGTGCAACTCCGCAAGATATGCTGATATGTTACATTGTCGTCGGGATTCTGGCGTGTGTGGTGCTTCTATACGTGTGCCTGGAACTCCCCTACTTCCTTCGGACTCTACTGTGTCTGATTCTTGCTAGGTTTTGCAAGAAGAAGATCAATATTTTGGACGAGACAGTTGTTTACGGTGAGTACCGGTCACGTTAATTTTCCGTCACAATGACAACACTGCCGAATATCTCTCACAGCTCCTCTTACAGCGTAGTGGTTAAACTCTTGCTTTGAAATCAATGGCTGAGTAACACCGTCGCCCTGTAATCAATGGGCCACAGGTTAGGTTGCCGGAGGCTCTGATCCGACTTGAACCTTATGTAGGTCCAGTGTCTATAAGCCTATCTAAGCATAAAGTGGACTGAAAACAGTTTTAAATGAAACTTTATAATTAAGGAATCCTGGGTTCGATTCCCGACAGAAGCATTTTACAGTAAGTTTCGGTCTCGTCAAGTTCTGATTATCCAAGAAATGTGTTTCGGAAAAATCTATTCTTGCTTAGAGCTAATACTGAGGAGAAAGGTTGACACACAAAGTATAAGGAATGCTTTTTATACGTAGGTATGTGGGTTCTATTTTGTTTTAAGCAAGAACACATTTTCTGCAATGTATTTTTCTACCAAATACCTCCGAATCATGTCTATGCCTAAGATAGGGGGCAAAAGCTTTTCTGGGGAGGTCATGTCCCACACTGTCCCCTTTAGAATAATGGCACTTAAAGAATAGCTTGATAGTGCCCTTACCACAGCCGGAAACTTGCAATTTTAAGTCCATATGAGATGAGAAGATAAAGGGAAGAAAGACACAAAAGCAAGAAGTCACTAAAGAAGAGGAAAGAACAGATCATGATGGAGAGAAATAACGGGAATGTAAATAGAGAGGATCGAAACCACGTAGGTTGCAAACTGGAATGAAATATTAACTATTGAACAATTTATATATTCTTAATTATCCCTGTAATGGAAGTTATTGTTGTGTGACGTAATACGTCAGACCGCACAAAAGCGCAAATATTTTAATTTACTAATTACTTGTGTACTAATTAGTAAATTAAATTTACTTATTGGGACTGGACCTACAATTTAAAGTGGGATTCGGTTCACTGTATAATGTGCTTCCACCGGAGATTGAACCCAGGACCTCCTTAATTACCACTACGCCATCGGGGATGCCCTGCAGACCTTGTTGTCCTAATCCACCCTCCGCTCAGTGCTGAATGTAAATCGGCTTGTAATCAATCAAGAGTTCCGAATGCAATATTTGAAATTTCGTCACTTGGAAGTCATGTAAAATTGTAGTTCCGGCCATTGGGCGGCTTTCAAACATTTGGGTCAGTCACTTCATCAAATAAGTATGCATTTTACTGTCCACAGTTCACATTAGCATCACGTGATCCAAACAAAGATAAATAAAAATAAGTGTAAATATTATTTTAAAAATTATACACAATCAAATAAATATTACATTCTTACCTTCATGATCAACAAGTTAATAGAGGTCGCTCCGAAACTAGAAATCATGAATAATCATATTCAAAGATTTTGCATCATATTAATTATTATCGAAACATTTTTTCTTCTTGAAACGAAAGTTGCCTATTATATTTTGTCAGGATGGGTCATAGCCCACTTACGTCAACTCTTGCCGACGCTGCTGATTGTACAGGCCCGCTATCCACTGTTATGAATTAAGAACAAATTTCGGTGACAGAAATTCTTCCTGGAAGAGATTTCCGGTGTTTCACTGTATGGTAGTTTTGTTACGTAATCCATCATCCTAGTGACACAGCTCCAGATTTAGTAAGCAAATAACAATCATTCCTATTCTCCTTATATTCCTGCATATATCTTTTTAGCTTGAACTGGCGAATATGCAGAATAAACGTAAAGTGCTCCGTGTTGAAACAGAACAAAGGAATGTCCACTTATTCTTTCCTTAGTTGCTGATATTAGCATTATTTTTACTTCAGCGACTATGTATGTACCTGATGTTTGTTATTTCTTACAAAACTAATCGATTGAATAGCAAATTTTCGGTGCGTTAGCACTTCTTTTGTTTGCAATTGTCACGCCACACTGAGACTAGATCTTTATCAGAAACTATAGAATGAGGACAGATTTCGCTGGTGGAAAGTCTTGTGGATTAATAACATGTTGTGGAAATAATCAACTTACCAGGATTAAAATTAATGTATCTTGTATCCGCTGTGTGCATCGTTAGGCTAATCGAGACTGGGCCTACAGTTTAAAGTGGGATCAGAACCACTGTGCAATGTGCCTCCACCGGGTATCGAACCCGGGACTTCTTGAATACAAGGCGACGACGTTACCACCATCGTAGAGGCCGTGTTCGCTATAAGAAAGAAGTCAGTGTAAACAAATAAACGTGGTTCTGAGAAATCCCATTGGTTGTTCGAATGGCAGTTGTTGCGCATGTTATAAAGCCATGGCACTAAGATTTGATATAGAGTTTAAAGTAGGATTCGAACCATTATATTCCTCCACTGGGTATCGAACCCACCCCCCTCCCTCTGACTGCAAGGTAACGACGTTACCACTATTCTATCGGGGAGACCCAGGTTCGATTCCTCGGGTAGGTGATCTCACGTGGTGACGTTTCATGCCATGCCCCTACATAAGACGTTTCTGGGGCTCAGCCAGCCTCTCATAAAAAAAATAGATAACTGGGGGGGGGGGTAAAGACAACCGTGGCGTGGTGCTGATCACATTAATTCCACGTTCTCCCTGTTTGCCTCCATGAAATGGTGTAATTTGCAATTTACTTACTGATTTATGTTACAGTGGAAACTTCATCAATGCCCCTCCCCCTTTCAACTTTTCTTTCTGGGAATGCTCCTGAATACAGCATCTTGTTGTAAGATCAACATCTGGGGCGCGTCAGTATCTGAGTGCTCAGCGAGCAACGTGATCGCTCAGCTACTTGACGGCCAAATAGGCGTTGCTCCGCGAGACCTGTTCACTTGATCGCTGAGCGAACTTGAACCTTGCTCGTCACAGGTTTGAACCACAGAATATAGTGTTTTTGTGTTTCGATCTCGTGAGGCAAAGGGAAGAAGAGGAAGACTGTACGAGGATGGCGGGTTGGCGACCAATGAGGAAATATATGATTAACGGCTTGCGATATAACGTAATTACAGGGAAAGTTAAGTAACAAAAGGAAATGTAATAATTCAGTTTTTGTAATTGTATTAAAATGAAAGTGTTGTTTATTACAAATAAAAAATAATTAAATATACACTGTTGTTTTGGGAAGTTGTGCAAGGGTGTGAAATTGAAAATTTCGACAGTTTTGTTCACATCAACTATTCTATTTCCATTATTAACAACTTTTCAAACACTGAAATCTTGTCCACTCGACGCAGCCACATGATCACAGATTATTCAAAGGCACTGATATTTTGATCAATGAGCACACAGCGTCAAGTAAATTATCTGCCTGCTCAATGAGCGAAAATCTAGCTTGGCGAGCATCGCTCAGATACTTGACGGGCCCCATATGTTCAGATGGTTGAACCAGAATTATCAAACTATCTTACTGCTCTAAATGACTACGCAATCAAGCACATGAAATAGTAAAGAACTAGTAATTTGCTAACGTTAAAAAAATCTAGGTGAAAATAAACACAGCCGAAAGTATCTGTACGCATCTGGTGTCTGTTTTACCAATCTGGGTGATCCTAGGGTGGACAAAATATCATCAGGTCGGCTCTGATGTGTAAGTAATCTCTCTTCTCCACTGTTTTTATCCTTCCTCCCTGTTTCTTTTCCTGTTTTCAAGCGCTCTTTCCCCCTCTTTTTCTGTTTCTCCCTTTCTCTCTCTTTCCTTCTTTACTCATCTGTTTATCTATCTCTTTTCTCTCTTTTTATTCTACTGTTTCTTTCTCTCTTTCTTCATCCCTATCTTTTCTAAGTTTCTCTCTTTGAAATCTATTGTCTTCATTTCTGTCTCTCATATTTTCTCGCTTCCTTATTTCTCCCTCCCTCTCTTCTAGGCCATTTAAGTGCGCAAACTTTATTTCGCTGGGAGCCAGAGCCCACCCCCGCTTGGTTGTTAGCGACGCCCCTTGGGAAACCATCAGTGACCTTTGGTCTATTGGTTTTAGAGCTTGGAGAAAGGTCAAGGTAGCGGAAGGTAACCATTTCTCAGAGCTCAGTCGCCGGAAGAACAGCGTCTTCAAGAGAGGAAAAAGAAATAGCAATTAGTCCTCGAGTAAGAGATGTGAGGCAACGATCTCGCGTGCCGAACACCAGGAGCTGAAGGACAAAAATACGACTGAATAATTAATGAAGTCGGAAACTGCAATAAACAATCTCTTGTAAGGCAGCATTTTAATTACGGCATCGTAACGACCGACACTGTACTTCCATGGATTATTAATTAGTCTGTGGGACGATTAATGCGATAATTGCTGCACGTGAGATTTGTAGTATTACTATTAGTTATTGTTTTAGTACCGATGTTTCGTACTTAGTATGGGTCCAGTCCCATTGGCTTTCAATGGGATAGTTACAATTGTGGGAATTAAGCTTTTTGCTTTGGGAGGGGGTCACTCATTGACGGGTTTGTGCCTTACTTTCGGAAGGTAGATTTTTTGGGGGAGGGGGTATGCAAATTTGTATGTCTTACCTTAGAACAATAGTTATAAACTAGGTCGCAAAATCATAACATAACATTTAAACGTAACTTAGAAACACTTACGTTAGTACATTTATTTACATTCTAAGAAAATTCAAACTCTGACACAAAAATAAATAGCTATCTAACTACGTAGTATAACGCCAGAAACTTGACCAAATTTCTATTGGCAAATTCAAACGTAACGTCCATTTCACCTGCCTACAAGTTTCTTGTGAGGGCCTCCCCTATGGCGCAATGGTAGCATCGTCGCATTGTAATCAAGGGGTCCCGGGTTCGAAACCCGGTGGAGGCACATGGTACAGTGACTCCGATCCTACTTTAAACCGTAAGTCCGGCCCGATTAGCCTTACTGTCCATAAAGAGGACTTAAAACACCAACTGAAGACAGTTTCGTGTGAATACTTTAATACCTGTAAAATATCAGCACTATCCCATGAAAACTTGTTTCTCAGCTCGGGAGTTGTACATTTACAGAATGGTGTCCTTCTTTTAATCCCCAAGGCTGCATTCTTTCGACAGGGAAATCTTTCATGAATGGACCATTAATGGATACGAATGATTTTTCAATTGTGTTCGTTACACATTGTTAAACATGCACTATATGTTATCAATTCCATTTTCTTCGAGAAGGATGAAAACATGCCTGGTAGGGATAAAAATAATTTTCTTTTGCCGGCGATAAAAGATTTTGTGGAGGAGAAAACACCAGCAACCCCCCCCCCCTCGTTAATTCGCACATTGGTTACAACCCAGAAGTGTCCATGACTATACAAGTATCTTAAAAAGAATCATCTCTTTTGACAGGCAAGAGTAGCGACACTGAAAGGGGGTAAGTCGCGATCGCCCCTCCTCAAGTTATTATTTTTTTCAAAAAAATATTTTGACTATCAATATACAGGGTATCCGGGCAAGAGTTATACAAAAATACACAAATATTTTAGCATACGTAAAGTTTATTAACTTACTTGTCCCGGTTTTGTACAAAGTAAGTCGGAAAGATTTTGTGTACGCTGGTATAGTGGAACCACAAGGAAAGAAACCTGCGCAGACCCCATCGCGCTGGCGGGTGGGGGAAAAAGACAGGAGGAAGGAGCCTTCAGAGTCGCCAACGTCAGTGTTGCCAGACCTATTGATTTCTCGGTAGGATTCCATAATAAACTATTGCTAAGGCACCTCCGACGGCCAGCTCAAAAACACGTTTCCTGCTCATCTTTACTTGAACATGGAGGGGAGATGTGACAACGAAAGGCGGCACGTTAGCTTCATCTGTGAACACAACTTTCTACCATTTCCTGTCATAAAAATTCCTCGCGATAATAGAGGCATCCCAACCCCTTGTGTCGATGCTGAGAAAGGGCAAATTTGAGGGTGTTTTCCACGCACCCTCTAACCGGAAAATGCGGAAGAGATGAAAGATGTTGGTCGGTTCCTTCGGGCGGTTTACTTTCTTTTGTTTGAAACATGTCCACTCCTGAAATGGAGATCTTCGGTATATTTTCGCCAAACACAGAGTGCTGGGTTTAGCACCATTGTTACAAAAGTATCTGTGACGTTTACACCGTAAACAATGCGCGCCACTCCCCCTTGCCCCCCCCCCCAGTGCGCACAACTATGCCGCCCTTCCCCCCCAAGAACGTCGTTCATCCTCTTCTATTAGATCATCCAAGGAACAATCTCCCGAATTTTTCAAATCTGACCTGGCAACACTGCCCCGAACACCGATAACGGCAGGGAAGTTGCGCGAACGCTTTGGACGGAAGGTTTTTTTTTCCTTGTGGTCGAGCTATACACCTCAACGTGGGCAACATTTGTAGCTCGACATATCCAAACGATACTCAAGCTCATGCCAAGTGTTGACCAGCATTTGAGGCGTTATTAGCGCAACGATACGCTGTCTCAAATCACCCAAATCGTGAACTTTCCTCTTGTACACTATATCTTCAATGAAACCCCATGCAAACAAGTCTAATGGTGGCAAATCTAGAGATCTCGGTGGCCAGGCAGTTTCTGCGCATGCGTGACTGAACAACTTGATCGTGCAAGTGAACTACTGGAATCAGTGATCGATGGTCTATACACTGAGCTTCACTACGAGACAATATAAGGAGTAGTTTTCGCATTATGAGCAGTTATTTTTGTTTACCTCTAGCTCGGACACCCTGTATAATGACAAATTATTACCCATATAATTTCTGTTTTAACTTTCGAAACTTAAAATTTTCGTTAGCCAATATGGTTGCAGTTCTAAATTATATTTGGTTTGAACACTTTGTACTAAAGCCGCAAACTATTTCAGAGAGCTTAACAATAGATTGTCAGCAATCGATATCACATAACCGGTTCGATATCTCAGTGCCTATCTATCATTGCTCATATCTTTGTGCATCTAGCCTTTGAATTAAGTCTGGAAATAGAAGCAGTGCATATGCACACATGCCCTGACCTTTCGCTGTGCGCTCTGGGAGCCTACTGCTCCTATAAATAAGGCCCACAAAATGCCACCTAGGCATGTGCACGCATTTCAGATCGATTGGTATTCTCAGCGTTTCATGGCGTCAGAGGGCGCTCCAATGCCACACTGCACACAAGGCGTCGTCTGTTATGACGTGTTAATGGGTTTCGCCCAGCTTCAGTTGCTTAAAGCGGATTAAAAGAGCTAAGGAAGTGGAAAGTCGTAAAATTCGCTACCGTGTAATATGCTAAATATTGTAGCGAGGCAAGCGTTACTCTTCCAATGTAATTGCTATCATTTTACGTTACTACAGTGGTGGCCAAAAGTCTGGAAAATCATCAAAATTTTCAATTATTCATACTTTTTAATTCTCTCACACTTGATACAATTGATGAAATTTTACATTTTGTTTTTAAAATGTATACTATAAGATTACTTGAACAAATATAGATACAAATTATCATAACTTCCATACTCTAGTATTTTGAAGCATGTCCTTTGTTTTTTAACACTTCCAATATCCGTTTGGGCATAGAGTGTACCAAGCGTTGACAGTAATCTGACGTAATTTCAGTGACCCATACTTCCTTGATTTTTGTACCAGGTCATTGTATGACGTTGGGAACTTCTCCGAGACCTTCATCTTCATGATGGACCATGCATTTTCTAAGATGTTTAGATCTGGTGAACTGCCTGGCCATGGATGGAGCAACTGGTAGTCGCGCGAGGTTAGCCAGGATTTCACTTTCTTATTGCCGTGGCAAGTAACTCCATTTTGTTTAAAATAAGTACACTGATGAATGTCCATAACAGCTGCAAGCTTGTGTTGAAGGATCTGTAGATACACCTCTCCATTTATGGTAGTTTTCCTTGGTATTATCCACGTCCTTTTGCGGAAATACAACCCCAGACCATTACTTTTTCTGCTTGCTTCACAGTAGGGACGACATAACGTTGGTCATACCTTTTGTTTTTGGGGCATCTTACATATTTATTATAATGGAAAAACTGAGTAAATGTTGATTCATCAGAAAACATCACTGATTCCCAATCCTCTGCTGTCCAAGCCATGTAACGACGACAAAATTTTATACGATCAGTGATATTTTTTTGTGATAGTTTCGGCTTCTTTGCTGGAGTGTAGGATTTCAGACCTGCATCAAACATTCTACGTCTAATGGTTCGGCATTTGTTGTCTTCTGGAGGGTTTGATCATATTTTAGCAGTAGTAGTTTTGGGAAATTGTTTGCATAATCTAACAATTGCTGTGTCTGTTCGATCAGACGTAACACGTGGCCTGCCATTTCGTGTGCGAGACTTGAATGAACCGATTTCTTGAATTCTATTCAGTGACAGTACTTGGAGCTATCTTGAATTGGGCTGCAATTTAGGATTTTGACTTACCCTCTTGATGCAATATGCTGATCTGGGCCCTGGTCTCTGGGCTCAGTTCAGATCCCTTTTATCTTCTTGCCAACATTATTCGCGGAAACACAGGTGCAGGTGTTGAAAATACACACTAGTTAACACACTAGCACTAAATTATATTTGTATAAAAACGAGAATAGATAAAAACAACACACACACACAAAACTAAAAGGAAGTCTCTCCTCCCCCTTCCACTTTTAATTTTCAAATCCCACTAACAAGTGTTCAGAATACAGCTGTACTGTACCTTCTCAATTCACAGATATCCACTGTTTCGCAACAACAATCACTGGTATTTATCAAGCAAAAATATGCTCACAGTAAAAACAAATAAAGTCAAAAATGTTGCAACAGAAACTTCAACAATGCACTCAATAATACCCTTATAATATTGTTTGCTACATCAGAATAAGCTTTGAAGTCATTGATAAAATTATATATAGTTCAAATGAGAAACCAACCTTTGCATAAGAAGAAGAAGAAGAAGAAGAAAAATATAATATTATTTACAGAAACCAGTGATATAATATCCTGCCACTTGTATGAATATGTAGGCTAATAGAAAACAAAAGAATAGAAGGACATAAAATTTATTTGTATGTGAAAGCCAAAAATAGAGATTTCTTAAAGCATTTTCCAGACTTTTGGCCACCACTGTATATGGTTAACACTGTTAAGCACAGAAATATACTTTCTCTGTACTGTTGAGCCTTGTTTCCATGTTAATAAAACATTAAAAATGCTGACCAAGGCAAAATTTATTGTATAAAAGAAATACACTAAAATCGTAACGTTTGCACCCTCTAACAGGGTGTTCTTCAGACGAAGATTCACAATAAATAAATAAAATTTATTGTAAATTATTGTTTATTTATACATAAATAAAATGTATTGTGTATCTTCGTCTGAAGAAGATCCTGTGAGAGGGTGTAAACGTTACGATTTTAGTGTATATTTTTTATGCAATAAATTTTGCTTTGATCAGCATTTTAATGTTTTATTATATGCGTTACTTTTTCTTAAATGTAACATAAGAAATTTTGAATTAACTAATTTATGTCATCATAAATATATCACCACTGATATTTTTGCTATGAGTTGATACGAGGGTTGCTATTTATGTATCCGGAATAACAGACAAAAAAATATGTATCATTGAAAATGGTTTTATTGTTTTTCAAAATATTCTCCATGATGATCGATGCACTTTTGCATACGTTTGAACCAATTCTCATAGTACTTTGTCGATTCCGATTGAGGTATCTCAAAAACATGCATTTTGAACGCATCAATCGCTTCTTCTGGCATCGAAAGTCGTTGACCACGTATCTTATTCTTCACGTACGGAACGAAAAGAAATCATTTGGTGCTAAATCAGGGCTATACGGCGGATGACCCATCAATTCAATGTTTTTACCAGTCAAATACTGAGTTGTTTGGACCGATGTGTGACAACTCGCATTGTCATGGTGAAGAATGATCCTGCGTAGCTGGTTGTTTTTTTCTGATTTCCCCAAAGACTTCTGATAAACAAATGGTTGTGTACCATTCAGAATTGACGGTTCTACGATTCTCTAGTGGCACTGTAGCCACATGTCCATTTCCCCCCCCCCCACCCAAAAAAAACAGGCGACCATTTGCTTGGAAGTGCTTCTTGCACGAACAACTTTTGCCCGACCCTGTGGCCGAGTGGTTAGCACATCACGCTGCGACGCCAAGGGTCCCGGGTTCGAATCCCGGTCGGGCTTGGTTGTTTGTGAATGTCCATTC
Source organism: Lepisma saccharinum (assembly GCF_977018435.1). Lineage (NCBI taxonomy): Eukaryota > Metazoa > Arthropoda > Insecta > Zygentoma > Lepismatidae > Lepisma > Lepisma saccharinum. The sequence continues at coordinate 116,269,875 of NC_139231.1, forward strand.
ATCAATTTCATCATTTCATCACTCATACCCATCTTCGCAAATTAGCCAAGAGGCACAAAACGCGAAGTAAAATAAACTAAATCAACAACGAACAACTTTTGTTGGGTTTGGCTCATCTTGGAACACCCACACCGTCGACTGCTCTTTGCTTTCGGGCTCATATACATAGATCCAAGATTCGTCACCTGTGTAGATGTTATGCACGGCTTTTGAAGCACCACGATTGTATTTTGTGAGTATTTGTTTGCACCAATCGACACGAGCCTTTTTTGAGCGATTGTCTAATTATGCGGGATCCAATGCGAACAAATCATCTTCACGGCTAAATGTTCATGCAATATCTTATGTATGCTAGTCATGCTAATGCCCATCGATGCCTCAATCTCACGATATGTCAAATGACGATCTTGCATTATCAGTTCTCGCACAGCATCAATGTTTTCTGGCACAACAACCGATTTTGGACGGCCTTCTTTAGATTCGTCCGTGAGCGAACGACGGCCACGATTGAATTCACTAAACCAGTGACATACAGTGCTTTTAGATGGTGCTTCATCGCAAAAAGTCGAAGTGAGTTGATCGATGCACTGTTGTTGAGATAATCCACGTCGAAAGTCGTAGAAAATCATTGCTCGAAAATGTTCTCGAGTTAATTCCATTGTTGGCCTCCGATGAAATTTTCAAGTCAGTTCTAATTGCAACCGATTCAGCCTCTGAGCTAAATTCTTTACAGTTTGCATCATGGTCATGTCATACGGAATGGTACATTGTTAACATAAGAATACTCACACTGAAATTAACGAGATTGGGATATGATATCAACTTTATTTGGACACCTGGACATTCTTTAATAGAAGGGAACAATATAGCAGATACTTTGGCAAAATATGCAGCGAATCAAACAATCCAACGGCCGCTTTCAATAAAGATTCCGTCCGTAGTTTTGGAATCACACACTAGAAAAATACTATTTACTGACTGGCAAAGCTTGTGGACAAATATTGGCACTCAATGCGGTAAGGCCTACTATTCTATACAAGAAAGAATTCCAAAGGAATGTTGGTTTAAACAGATTCAATTCTCCCGAAGTTTCCTCACAACTATAATGCGCTGCAGGTTAAATCACACTATCGCCGCAGCTCACCTTTACAAGGAGAATTTAGTGACTTCACCAGTTTGTTTGTGCAATGAATATACTGCAACTCCAAACCACATTATATTTCAATGCAAACTTTATGAAACTTACAGAGAACCATTTTTACAGGAATTGTACAGGAGTGGACATCAAGCGCCACTGACACTCCCTTGTTTAATGACTTCACCTTCATCCTCGGTAATCTTAATAAGTCTAATATAATTCTGTAAAAGTGTAATGAAATTTGGAAACTATTTATTATAAAAGGAATAATTGTGAGTAAATATTATGTGCATACATGTATATAATACCAATTGATAAATTGTTAACTGGTACATGGATTTTGTCCACAACCAATAAATATTTTATTATTACAAACAAAAATAGCATCCGTAAGCACAACGTTCTGGGTACATATACCATAGAAATGTCCAACTTTACGATGGATATATTAGATGTTACTTAGCAACATTAGTGTTGCCAGTTGCGGATACCTAAATAGCAACCTATGTACAAACATTTATAAAAACAGGACTGAAATATTGAAATGAATCTATTGTATAATTGTATGTAGAGCAGAGAATTTATTCTATTTCTTCAGCTATCACTTCCATCTTTCTCTTTGTTTCTTTTCAGTTTCTCTCCCTCACCACTATTTCCTTTTCAAACACCCGCTCTGTCTTTTCTACCTTCTATCTTTTCTCCTCAACTATCTTTCTCTCTCTTGTCGTTTTTCTCTTGAATTTTCTTCGCTTCTCCCCTTCTCTCTCAATTTTCACTCTCTTCTTTCGCATTCTCTTTCTCTCTCTCTCTCCTTTTCTGTTTCGTCTTTCTATTTATCTCTTATCTTCTCTTTCTCTCTCTTTCGCCATATCTATCTCCTTGTCTCTCTTATTCGTTCCTACTGAAAATGCATTTACCCTTCACTCTTCAATTATAACTAAAATAATTCAGACGTCAGACCCTTCTTCTCAGAAGTCAGTCTTTTCTTTTATACGGTGCAAGAAAAGCCATGAATCCAACTAATATAAAGCTGCACATTTTGAAATAATATCTTAAAACATTTAATTTATTAATTAATGCTAGTTTGGATTAAAAATAATTAATTGTTGCGCCGGAATGGCCTTCCCAAGGGGGGCCATGAATAACTATACAATAACTCTAATATATGGATGAGTCTACTATATGGCCGCAGATTTTAAAATTCGGCTAGCAACAGCGCAAAAATTTATAATGACATGTTTATTATTCTGAATTAATGATGATACAGAAATCGCACAAACATTAAAAAAACACATATAGTACTCATTATTTTTTTTTTGAAAAAAAAAAGGCAATGGAAATATCCACAAGCGACCTCAAAATATCAAAAATTTGAAAATTCAGGTTTCCAGGTGAAATTTTTCAGGCGCCATGGCGATCTGTATTTTCTACCTCTCATTATAACTATCGCCTTTTCTTCACACTCTGTCTTCCCTCCTGTCTCGCCTTTCTCATTCTCCCCTCCCTTTCTCCTCTCTCTCTTTACCTCTCCCCCCTTCCCCCTCTGTCTCACCTTTCTTTTCGTCTCCGTCTCTCTCCTCCCTCTCTCTCACCTTTATTTTATTCTCCTTTCCTTCCCCCCTCTTTCAGTCCTCTCCCTCTCACGCTCTCTCATTTGTTTCATCAGAACTTCTGTAAGTTCAGAAGTCCGTGACCAACGAATCAGTTTCTGCACGCGTTATGATATTAGAGTTCCTGAAATACATCGTTCGCAAGGTCTGTCACGGCAAGCAAAGCTCATGAACTCTCTCTTTCCCAATCTCCTGTTTCTCATTCTATAGAAAGTAAGATTCTATAATGTTTCAGTTTTGAATTTTGTTAAGGCGTCTCAGGTTCGATACTCTGTGAAAGTACAATGGAATTAGCATCTAGAAGGAATCGGGAACTCTAAAAATGCATTATTTTCAGACGTTTCACAGTAAACATAATTGATAGGCTATTATTATTAGCGCCATGCTTTATTCCTCTGCCAATCAACGACCAACTTGTAGTTTTACTCACTACAAGAGTATCCGTAGATTAGTACAATAAATAAGAATAAAATTAGATAGTTTTGTAAAAATGTGTGTCTTTGTGTGCATATAGCTATTTAGTACAGACATAAAAAAATCCAATTTAAATATTAACATATTCTCTTGGACAATAAGGCGTCCCCGATCGCGCAGTGGTAGCGTCATCGCCTTGTAATTAAGGGTTCCCGGGTTCGATACCCGTTGGAGGTACATTGCATAGTGGTTCGGATCCCACTTTAAACTGTAAGTCCAGTCCCGATTAGCCTTTCTGTGCATAAAGTGGACTTAAAACAACAAATCAATCAATCAATCTTGGACAATAAGATATAAGAAGCAGTTGTGTGCATCGTAGGTATATATTTAAAACAGTATCATTACATTTAAATTAATTACGGTTAACTATGTAACACCTTTTAATACTTTAAAAACGGTCATGACTGTTTTACGGTACTTGGATGGCAGTTGACGGTTTTAGACTGTCACCTTCTCAAGTCACCTTTTACAGTGTGTAACAAAATTAATATTGAGCGAAAAGAAAATGGTGTAGCTCTTTCTCGAATTTGATAAACGGCAACTAACAGGTTCTTCATAGCGAATCGAACCCAAGCTTCTCCGGTAAATAGTCAAGCCATTGCAGGAAACGATACATTGGTAGACACGCTTTGTGCCTATTGAAGATGAATAAATATTCCTGAAGGTCACATTCCATATACTAAAATGAGGCGCGCATTACACACAATGACTATCGATTTTCAAGAAAGCAATACTGACACGTGTGCTAAGGTGATTGTGTGTCTGCTTATATTGTACAACATTGAACGCTGTATACAATAAAACAGTGGCCGAAATGACGGGGAGTCAGTGAGGAACAACTCCTCAGAAAGTGAATATGTTGTGATAAAATGGAATTAGATATTTCATCTTTGTAATTTCATTTCAATGAGAATATATTTCACCTATTATAATAGGCAAGTTCGTTGCAAAAACACCAGAATTTCAAATACAAGCAGTGCTTTAAGAGGGGGTGGGGCAGCCCGTTTTTGAAAAAAAAAAAGTGTTGCTTTCCCTCTTCTTCCTCGTCTGAAAAAAAAGGACATCCTGTGATGACTTCACTTGTCTGTCCTTGCAAGAATTGTTATTCTGTAATTTTCTTGTTTTCGTCGCTTTTTCTTCATATTTAGGCTAATTGTGACGATATTCAATATGCATTCGCCGGGGGAATCTGGATTACAAGGTAAGAGCGTTAGCCAGTACTCTATCGAGGAGGCTTTGGCCGGATGAACGTATAGATAAAATTGCTGAAGTGGCATTCAGAAAAGGAACACACATGCTCATGAATATTGATTTGATGGTTCTTTTTGTTATTTAGCGTCACTTTTATATCACTTGCGGCTAATCGCGACGAGTGATTTGATGAAACCGATGAAGGGATACTTACAAAGGACACGTGCCCAGACCTTGATTTGAACTCCAAACCCCTGGCGTATTGCGCGCTGCGCTAACCAATCCGCCACGTGGTTGGCAATAGTGACTTGACATTGAAGAAAGAACACTCGCAAAGAAACGTCCAAGCCTACGCCGGGACTCGAAACTGGAGCCATGGGTTTAGGTTCTTGACTTGTCGTGCATGGAAGAGCATTTTCACCAAAAGGACACAGGGCGTAGTCTCGCAACCATCTGGTGCCGTGACTGCAGCTCCAACGTCGCTAAGGTGAACCTGAAGCTCCGGAGTACGGGCGTCGGAAGCTTGGAAAGTCTGCCGGTCGACGGACGATGCGTTGCGTTGCGGTGCAGGATCCTAGCGAGATCGATACGAACTCCCGTAGTCTAGAGGCAGATCGTCGGGCGACCTTGACCGGGTTGACGCAACGTGTTCGTGCCCGAGGTCGGCGGAGATTTCTCAGCTGAGAAAGGACCTCTCACTTACTTCCTGCGGAATCTTTTGTACCGGCAGGGCGTGATGCGTGATCTGCCGTTTTATGCGCTCGGGCTCTGGGACGATAGCATTAAAAAAAATAGATTGGTTCATTTGGTTTATTTTACTTCGCATTTCTGCCAATTTGGCCTAACCGCGACGATGAGGGTAAGTGATGATATGATGAAATTGATGAAGGGACACTCACAAAGAACACCCATGCCTGGATTCGAACCTGGGACCACTGGTTTCGTAGCCGTTGTAGTAAACACTCCGCTACGGAGTTTATTGACTAAACGCACGGCCAGGGGCGTAGACTTGTCAAAATTATTGGAGGGGCTTTTATCACTGAAATGAATTAATTAATGACTCGCTCTCTCCCTTTTTAAGTTTTGGCCTCAGTGTTCGGAATCTCGTAAAAGCCCATGAATTCCTCAATAATATCAACATTTTCATTCACAGTTCGAATGCAGAATGTCAATTGTCCACGGATGGATATGTCACAAGTTTCGTCAACCATAATAGCAAAATATTCCTGACTTTTAATATCTGTTACCACGGAGCGCAAAACAGATCTCCCTAATATATCAATGATCTCGTTCTGAATGTCATGTGAGAGTCATTTGTAGCCCGAACGTCCCATCCACTACCCTAGTTCATGCACATCGTCTTTTGAAACTCTTTTAGTAAAAATTTTAACAATACTCATAATTACATACTTAGTATATAGTAATAAGTCATGTGTTTTGCTGTCTCTGGTCATAGCCTCCCACAAAGTTGATGGTTTAGCGGTCTCAGCCCCCCCAAATTGATGGTCTCTCTAGAACATTTTAAATGTGTATTTAAAGTTAAGTTCATCTGGCTCAATTCAGAGTAAACTTTACAAGAGAAGCAAAATAATACATTAGATCCTGTTAAGCAAAATTATTAGGGGGGCTCTGCCCCACATCGTTAACATTGGGGGGCTCGAGCCCCCCCCCCCAAGCCCCATGGAGTCGGCGCCTATGCGCAGGGCCATGAAATTAGGTGGGTAGCAGAAGTGCGCGCTTTTGCCACGTCGGAGCACAACCCCGTGTGTTCGGAAGTTTAAGAGAATGAAATATCTCGTTGTAGAGTTGGTCTCTGTAATTCATTTGATACAAACTGACAGCATTTGCTCGAAAGGTCAGGGATGACATCAAAGTGCCCCGGAGAGAAGTCGGTCTGACGCTCATCTAGGCAACGCAGCCCGGTTGACTTTGCCACGCAGCAGGAACCAGCGTCGTGTGTCACTCTCTCGCTTTGCTTTTTCCATACGTGGCACCAGCGCAATTTTTACAATGTAAACCATTAGTGACGTATTAATCAAAACTATCAGATTAATCGAAAATCAGGAATCCGTAATTTAAAATTAGCTTTTCGTTATTAAAAATACGCACAAATAATAAAAATTCTTCCAAAATCTCATTAACCCGCTCCGTTCACCTTCTGCAATATTTATCTTTAATACAAAGTTTTCCAACACTAAAAGTTTCGTAGGTCATTTCGATACTTTCTGCACATCAAACTTTTTCCACCATAATGGGGATTTTCTTGACACAATGTGACCACATCCAGGGGTACCAACTTTTGAAAAGGGTGAGCTGGACTCAGAGATTTGTTGTATACATTTGTTCAACGCACAACACATATCGTAAGTCCTTGTCCTCCCTTACTTTCGCAATAACAATATGACCACGGACAGAGTAAAGCATGTGACAAGCAGGAAATTGGAGATCTAAGAAATTATTATAAACAGTAATTAAGTTTTGAGAATTCTTTCAGCGTGTTATTATGAAACCGTTTGTTTTACTCGGGGATTTTATTTCTAAAATATAATAAAATATGAGGCAAATTATTGGGTGCGGACGTGTCCTAAAGGCCCATGTAAGTTGGCGTCACTGATCTCATTGTCAAACGTCCGTCGGTCCTGCCCGGCCATGGTTATGCTTCACATTTTGTGTCGAATGACTGTTGGCGGTAAAGTGAATGCATCGCTTGAATGTCAAGCCACGCGAAGGACGGAACGATAGTGTTGCAATATGCACATATTAATCCCTAGGTAAGAATGTTTACCATCGCTTGTGGAAAAGAAGATGCGGGGCAGTCACTAGCGCCATGGACCACTGATTAAATGTATATAGACCGCGGCTCAAGAAAATCATAGAGTGATATACAAAACTTCAACCAATTACATTGTAGGGTGTATTATTTGTATTACATGTTGTGTTTATATTGTAACAAAAAAATCTGATTGCTCGTTTTAAACAACGGGCAATACTTTTTATTTCAAGTTTTGTATCATAAGTAGCTACCGTCAGTATATTCAATTTATCTGAAGCTATTACATGGGTTTACAGTTTTTAAAGGACAACACATCTTACATCAGAAAATGCGCATTTGTACACTCGATTTCGAGTGTTCAGCTTCTGATATTTTCCCCCATCTGCATATTGCAGCACTAGCGTATAGATTTGGATTTCGTTTCAATGGTTAAATTTACCTCTTACCGTCGTTTCATCATGGGACAAACGAGGTAAATAAGCTATTGCCCCCTCCCCCCTCCCTCAGTCGAAACTGCAGTGTAAAAGTTCAGCCGAAAATGGATTCAATGTGACCCCATACGTAGCGATTGCTACCACAACAGTTTTAAGCAATCCGATTGGCCGACCGCTAACCTGACGTAATTTGTGTGAGCTTAGGTTAGGTAGAAGAAGAAAAAGTGTTGTGGTACTAATTTCAACCGTGACCATACGGCAGCGGTAGCAGACGATTTTCGCTTCCAGACTGCAGCCTTTACTCAACTTTGCACAATTAGTAACTAAAAAAAAAAGAATCATGCGAGAAAAGCGAGAGAGTTTCATAAGAGCAACGGATGCTCTATCTCATTGCAAGTGATGCGTGAGAAGCTTAAATTAATTAGCTAGCTGTTAACATCGGAGAAATGCTACGATAGCAACCTCAAAGGGCAGAGATCTCTACGCAGATTGCGATAATGTTTCCGCACGGCAGACTTTCGATTTTGTAAGCTTATCCGCTCCGGAAGTTTGAAGTTTGTATTACCTATACTTGACTCAACACAACCGGATGTCGATTTGTAGCGTTCTCGGGCGATAACGATCTACTGAAGCAGGCCATTCGATCGTCAGATGCAAAGGTGTTCAAAATGAATCTAGGACAATTGCGATGGCGGACAATTGCGATGAAGCCAAAATCACGGACAATTGCGATGATTTTGACGGTGAAGATCATTTTACAAATTAATGGTAGGACAATCAGGACCTAACCTAACCTAACCAAAGGCGCCACAGAACTAATAATGCTGTAGAAGGTTGGAACAACAAAATAAATAGGTGGCTTGGAAGACCGCGTCCAAAAATTCATAATGTTCTGGCCTGCCTCAAGAGCCAAGCAGAAGACACCAACATGAAGTACATGCGGATGGAACTTAATCGGGAAGGTCAGGAAATGAAGAAACGTGACATTAAAATCGACGAGAGAGTTGGGAAGTGTATTCGCACATACGAGGAAACTGGTGACTTCAAAAGGTGGTCTGTTGGCTCTAGCCCATGCTCAAAAACTTGATTGAACCAAATTCCCATCCGAAAATATCAATATTTCACATAATTCTCTTGTAAGAGGTATTGTACGGGGTGTTAAGTTACCCTTCAATTTGATAGAAGATTTAAAATGTCATCGCAATTGTCCACCCGCCTTTTCACTTCTGTGTTCATCGCAATTGTCCGCCATCGCAATTGTCCGGCCTTTAATGAAAGGATGAATGATATAATTTAATTTACTTCGCGTTTCTGTCACTTTTGGCTGAAGACAAATGTTGATAAGATACGTAGATGAAGGGAAAGTCATAAACACATATGGACAGCATACAAGTCCCATAGATCAGCGGGCCTCAATATTTTTTTCTCATTGTGCCCTTTAGTCGCAACTAAACGTCTAATGTACCTCCACCATAGGTTTTCTCCGAATAGTGGTTTTAGAGGATTTTTTGGGCTACCTGATTGATGGACCATTTTGGAGGCGTGTGTCTGCAAGAGAGCAAAATGGCAATTCGGGCTGTATGTGGAAAGATGGTAAACAAATAAGCATTAGAATCCTACGTTTATTATTTTATTGGGTGTTCCTACGTTTACAATCATTATGATTAGTTACAAAAATAAAAATGTGAAACACATGTATGTTAAGAAATACAAAATTTTTAGTTTCATATATTTTCCCAGAGTTATTGAAAAAAGTAAAGAACAAAAATAAGTTTGTAAACAAGCTTTGAAGCACAATTTTGGAGGTTTTTTATTGTTAATCCTCAGAGTTTCTAGTAAGAAGGATGCGCATACATAGCCTGACACAGTTTCTTGATGTCTGGTTCTGCACTTGAAACTTTCAAGCGGAGATTCGGTTCCAAATTTAGTCTATTATAGATTTCGAACGGGTATTTTATTTCAAAACACATGAAACAAACATAAGAGTGTCAGTGACAAAATCAGCCTTATTTTCCTGTTGAGTGTTAAGGCTATGAAGTCTTAAACAATGAAGTCTACTCTACACACCTGCAGCAAAAAGGTTGTCGTGTGGGTATTCTCGACATTTCTCTTCTGAGCTAATCGCGTACCCCCTTCAAGTCGCTCATGTACCCTTGAGGGAACGCGTACCACAGTTTGAGAACCACTGCCATAGAGGATTATACTAATCATGGGTCAGACGTCAAACCCTCGTTAGTATCCAAATTCAATCCAGGGTGTAGATACTACTTGGAAGTGAGATTGATATTTGGGTGTCTTTGAGAAAGGGTCACCCTTACACCCAATGACCGATCTGGAGTAGTAGTCTCGGTACGAAACAAGAGGCCCTGGGATCGACTCCCGTGTAAAGCTGGGCGATTCTTTGCGGGTGTTATTCCTCATCGATCTCTCTTTTTCGGTTGTTTTACGCCGTTTTCTACATCTTGGAATAATCGTGACGAAAAGGATGAAAGATGCACTTCTAACACATACACAGGGTTTGAACCTAGAACCACTTTGCCACTAAGACCAGCTTATCATTCATTCTCATCGTCGTTATTATCATAAGAAACGGAAAAAGGAGCGAAAAATATCAAAAACAGAGCACAATAGTTGTCCAATTGTGTCTAGGTAAGACTCCGCATATTCTCTGTCTCGGTGGTGTAATACCTTTATATGGACACTCACATATAGGCTACATCCCAATATTCACTCTTTGATGAAAAGCTGAGTGAACCCCAAAGCTGAATAGAGTCTAGGGTAATCGCGACAATAACGAATGAAGGATAAAGTTCAAATGCTCCTATCCATAAATTGTTGAAAATTTTCCATGGAAGAACTCAAAGTGCCGGTAATATCTGCAGAATGTAGATAATATCTACATAAAATAACTGTGGATGGCTTACAACAACGTAACACATATCACAACGACTTACGTGCCGTTTGGTTTGCAACAATAACAATTGCATGTAGAAGTTTTACACAGTTATTGAAAATTCCAAACATAACTTTTGAAAAAGGGCATATTATGGTTTCATATTTGTTAACAGCAGTTTAAAATAGTAATGAGTAGGTCCCAGGCCAAGAAAATGAAATTCTAGTCTTTTCAAGAGTAAACTGGTTAATTCGTGCCACCTCATAGTACTTTCTAATAACGCGTTTATAAAGCAAAATCGGGGAACAAATATTTATAAAGTTTTTTCAATGGTTTGAATTAATCGAAATGTTCGTCAAGGGTGAAGGCAGATCCATTACGGAAATTGTTTGCTGTCCATTAACCGTGACGTCATTTCAGACTTTCTTTCCTTCTCGCTTTTCACTTTAAAAGTCAGAGCAAATGTTTGCGCCCTTGTAAATGTCGTTGGGTACGACACTGGGGGGAGGATATCTTAATCTGAGACTGTATTGATTGATGGTGCTGAACAGCGCATGCGCACATTGTTAGGCTGGTGAGAACGTGAAAAGAACATAACTGAACTATGATCTTCAACCCAACGTTGAGGCAGTGGCGGATCCAGCAGTTATAGTTGGGAGGGGCGAATTTCATTCGGGTACCTGACCACAATTGCACTGGTTTATATAAACAATACATCCTACTGTAAACAGGAACCACATTATCATCCATATTTTAGAGATTACAGAGTTATTTTACAAAAATAAAGTTTCAGGGTTGGAATAGATGGTTTGATTTCATTTTATTTTTGTTATTTAGCGTATTTTTTCTGCCACTTTTGGCTAATCTCAACGATATGGATGAGTGATGATATATGAAACTGATGAGAGGATACTCACAAAGAACAAATCCCTGTCTGGGATTCGAACCCTGGACCTCTGGCTGGGATAAACGGTAATTATTGTATGTCGTTAATGTATCATAATTCCTCCCATTGTCACAGTAAACTGAATGAACAGATACAAGGAATGAAGTGAATAAACAAAGAAAACAAAACCCTATTCTCTCTAGGGGTATCAGAGACGCTTTGAGGCATATTGCAGAGTTGTTCGGATACAAATTTAAACTGTAGGTCCAGTTCCGATTCGCCTATCATGAGTCGAAAGTGGATTTACAAGTACATCATACTTCAAAAAAATATTGTCGAGTATGTTAAACTTGGTGATAAAAGAAGGAACATTTGAGTCTTCAAAAATATTAAGCATAATATATCCAAGTTCCTGGCAGTTGGGAGGGGCAATCGCCCCTATCGCCCTCCTCGTGGATCCGCGCCTACGTTGAGGAAGGCGGGTTATGACTTTTAACGAAGAGAGGCGGCTGTTAGCTCCGTCATAAACACTTATACACAAGTTTTTCATAAAAATGTATGATGTTGATTTTGGTTGATTTGGTGTTTTAAGTCCACTTTATGCACAGTAAGGCTAATCGGGACTGGACCTACAGTTTAAAGTGGGATCCGAACCACTTGTACCTCCACCGGGTATCGAACCCGGGACCCCTTGATTACAAGTTACATATGTAGCCAATAATGTGAATTTGTGAAGACGTGTACGCGAGGAAATAAGTCTGCAAGAAACAAAGATGGCTATTGTAATGAAAGGAAGGTTTAAAATATGTTTACCAAGAAAGATACGAGGAAAGGAAATAGATAAAATAGGGATTTCCCGCAGAGAGAAAGAGAGAGAGAAAGTTTGAAAGAGAGAAACAGAAAAAGGGAAATGACGAGAAAAGAAAAGGAAGCCAGAAAAAGAGATAGGGAAAGGGGAGAAAGAAATGGGTAGATAGAGAGGAATGAGAAAAAATGAGAAAGAAAATGATGGCAGAAAAAGATAGAGCAAAAGAGATTGATAAAGTAAGGTAGAAATATAAAAGAGAGAACGGGAGAGAAAGAGGAAGAACGAAGAGAAATAGAGCGAGAGAAAAAGTGGAAGAACAGATCGAAAGAGAGAGACTGATCGAGAGATAAAGTGGAAAACTGAGAACAAGAAGAAAAGGAGGATGAAACAAGAATTTCCTTTGGGGAGAGAAAAAGCGAGAAACAGAAATAAGAGAGATTCACATCCGAAGTCTCCCTTTCAAGTGTTTTCATGCACTTGTGTTGAAACCTTGCTAATTTTTTTCACGTGTCTCGACCATACGAGTATTACCTCGTTACGAAATGGAAACACTTGGATTGATCTTGCCCAGGATAGGGACTGATGGAAGGCTTATGTTGCTGCAGCCATACACCTTCGGGCTTAAGAAGGCTTGAGCATTAGTTACTTAGCTCGTTACGAAGTTACAGGATCAACCTGGTAGCTAGTTAGTAAATTGCTCTCGTCTTTGGCTTGTTCCTAGTTAGATTCTCGAAAGTCGTCCGATGCTCGGTGCTGTTCTAACAGTAAAGAAAAAAATGGAAAATAAATCATCTCCACGGTGAATACATGACGACAGTGGCGTTCCCAGTATTTTCAAAGGTGGGGGGTATGCATGTTTTTTTCTTGGTAGTTAGCCCTCATTTTGTCATATTTTCCTAACTTTGACGTTCTTTTTTTTAGGAATACTGGGCCAAAAGGGGGGGTTATAACCCCCACCACCACCGCCCCTTGGGCACGCATGACGAGGTGTTCTAGTTGTCCTGGACATCTGCGTTTTTTACATCTCTCTGGTACCCAATGACGTCACGTTAATTCATATCAAAATTTCCCGCATAGAATTTTAACTTAGTTGTGTCCATATTTCTTGCATCAATGTGCCTTCTGTGTACCAACAACAGAAAGTGAAACTATGTTCTAATCTCATGATGCGTTCAAATATATTGCAAATCCTTCATTTTCGCAGTTGCCAATTTTTTTATTTTCTTTTATACATGTTACTTTCATGTTATTACTTCCCCGCTGAGCCCACATTTTCTTGCACATTGACCTTTTAAGACGTGTTGTCCGCATATGAGCAAACCATATTACCCATGTACATTTTTTTCTGAAATCATTTCATTGAAGCAAACGATACTTCGGTATGTCACAACAATGTGCTTGTCTTCTAATAGTGTCCAATTACCTGGTAGCCAATAACACTGACCAGGTCTCCTGCCAATAGTTTTATATTAAGGACCCATAAGGAGTCGATTGTCATCGGAAGTAAAGCATCGTTTCACAAACTGTTGGCGTCAACGACATATACAAACTACCCAACAGGTTGACCTTGTACCCGACTGCAGCGTTACAAAAACTGGTTTGTGAAAACAAAGCAATTCCTACTCATGATGTAGGATGAGAGGGAAATGCTGAACTTTTTTGTTCCTGGTTTAGTTATGGTAAGAGCTTACCATTCTCTGCCCTCTATAAGAACATATGTAGAAGATGTGTACCTTGTATTATGAGATGTACAGTGGGATCCATGAGTGCAAATTGTCCATCACCATGTTCGTGCTCTTTATTTGACCCAACAAGAGCTTCAAGAATTAAAATAAAACTCAAAACAAGCTGTTGACAACTTCTGCTGTTGACAACTTCTGCACCAGCATACATCAAAATCCATCGCTTAAAAACACATTGGATGTAAGATAAAAATTCATGAACATAGTCATGGAGAATTTGCACGGTAATACTCATGGATCCCACTGTACAGTTACAACCAATATATTCATGGGCAAAACACCAGAATTAGCACACAGGAAAGGAACTACTTTTCAGAAGCCACGTGGGTTTGTTTCCATAAGCTTCATTCCTGCAGTGGATAGAGAATACTTATTCTTCGTATCCTACTGCTACAGTAAAACGAACACCTCCTTTTCCATTTGAATTGATGGAATTTCCCAGAAGATATTTCTTCTCGTGCTTTCTCAAAAACATCACAAGTAGTTTACAAAATATCTTATTTTTTATCGTTTTTTAACTATGAAATTTAGCAACTTTACCGTCCACCATTACTTGAAGTGTGATAACGTACTGAGTTATATTTTCATGAGATTTTAACATATGCAGGAGCATCGAATATTCTTTTTAAAAAGTTAGCTTTGAATTATGGAGGAGGACAATAGCGTGTACCATATCAATATAACGGATATACATAATACTCGTACATTGTTATGGTTTATGGGGGGAAGTGCCCCTCTTTTTCCTCGATTGTGGTGCTCGTGCACAGGGGTGCCCACTAGGGGTATTTATGAGATTTTTTTTTCGGTGGGGCAAAATTTTATAGTTTAGCTACCAATTCTATATATTTTCATACAAAAATCATTTAGTTTGATTAACTTGTTATTGATTATTAGTTATCGTTAATATGTACAATTTTTCTACCTACCTGTAGGTGATCGCGGTGATGGGAGTTGAAATGAAACATCACCTGTTATGCCTTTAGAATCCATTTGGAAAGGGGGGCGTGCTGTTCGCATTAATACAAGCTTAGTCAAGCAGACGAACTGTTAAGAATGAGGTTCAGTGCGCTAACAAAGGCGTGAGCCTGAGCAATTTTGTTCGTTTTATGTTAGCAAATACGAAAGTGAGCCGTGTTTTTACTTTCTGTACTCTTTTAGTTTGAACTGCAACGAAAGACTTCGAATGTCTTGAGTCTTTCGAGTTTTGGCATCTCGGCCAGTGGTAAACAATGTCTGGTTCTTTTTTTTTCTTTTTTGGTAGTTCAGAGTCGGCTCGGAACTTCCGACATGCGGATTTCAGTTTAGTGTTGGATGATTTCAGGCTTCGCTTTTATGTGTTCCTGTGCTACGACTGACTGGATTATCGTAAAATACTGTCAGTTTTCGATGTCTAAAGCTTAAGAAAAGTTTCGATAAATTTATTTTAAAAAATTAAATCAAATTATCCACATTCAAACAAAAATCAATTACTGCGTGTTTATCCAAACTATATTTGTGTGTGTGTGGGGGGGGGGGTGTGATACACATTTCTTTTGCGGGGGATTTTGATGAACAACTTTGGGGGGGATGCGTCCACAGCCTTGGGGGGAATGGGCACCCTTTATCGTGCACATAGTATTGGTACGTTTATGTAAAACTGACATTATACCCAGGTACGTGACAACACACTTTCGTAGAGTAATTGCCGGCCCCGTGGCGAAGTGGTTAGCACATCGCGTCACGACGCCAGGGGTCCCGGGTTCGAATCCTGGCCTGGGCATGGATATTTGTGAGTGTCCATTCATCAATTTCATCATATCATCACTCATCCCCATCTTCACAAATTAGCCAAAACTGGCACAAAAAGCGAAGTAAAATAAAGGAAATCAATCGATACCCATCATCGGCAAAAAGACATTAAGTTGTTCACTTGAAGACAAGAGGAGGTGCACTCTCGAAACGTAGTGTTCTAAAAAATAGCACTAGGCAATGATTAATGTCCAATTAACATTACATGCTAAAAAAAAAAAGTCATCAATGTGCCACAACATTATCGACCAGATATAAATATCAGATTAAAGACGTTCAGAGATAATAAAATTTTACTGTAAGGTAAAAGGTAACTAACTAACTAACTCCCTAGCCTTCTTAAACCCGAAGGTTCATGGCTGCAGCAACACAGGCCTTCCATCTTTCCCTATCTTGAGCAAGTTCTATATACTCTTTTCCATCCCTACAGATTTCCCTTAGGTCCATCTCAACATTGTCCCTCCATCTTCGTCTTGGCCTTCCTACAGGTCTCTTACCATCAGGTTTCCCAACAAGAATCCTGTAAACTCCTCTTTCTCTCCAATTCGTGCCACATGGCCTGCGCACCTAAGTCTTCTTGATTTAATTATTCTAATAATATCTGGACGTGAATACAAATTATGTAGTTCTAAATTATGTAACCTTCTCCACTCACCTGTCTCCTCATCCCTTTTAGGTCCAAAGATTTTCCTAAGGATCTTATTTTCAAATACTCTCAATTTATGTTTATGTAAAAACAAAAAAAAAAGGTAAAGTGCTCCCCTGTGCTTAGCACCACGTCATGAAGGCGTATAGGGGGTGTAGGGGTATCGCCCCACACTTTCTTGATCCGGTCGTGAGTGGGGGTGATGTGATCAGCATCACGCCCGTAACCGCCTTTACCCCCCAGGGCTTCCCCCAGGTATCCATGTCATTCGACGCCATTTTACTGTAAGGCTTTCGGTAAAGGTAAATGTGTTTATTCTTCCTTTCTTCTCCAATTTGTTAAAGTGCATCCTGGTATTTTTAGTGGAATTTTCCATACGTGCCGAACAAGCTTGTTAGTTCCGATTCATGGTGCTGACATCCTAAATTGCGTAACACTACAAGAATAACAATATTTCACGACAATTATGTAATTACTATGTTTCCCATTGTAAACTGCGCTCTTTTGGTATTCTTTCAAGTATTATTTGGCTTATTTTATGTGAATGTTAAATACTGAACGTATTCAAGACCTTATTTTGTATTCGTGATCCAAGGGGTCCCGGGTTCGATACCCGGTGGAGGTACATAGTGGTTCGGATCCCACTTAAATTGTAGGTCCAGTCCTACAAAAAGTGGACTTAAAACACCAAATCAGTCAGTCAGTATTCTGATCCTCCGAGCTGATCGACATAATCTCGTACAAAAAAATTAAAATGTAGCCTTGTATGGCGCAGAAAGCTAAATGTGAGGTAAAGCTTAAGAAATGTGACAATGGCGAAGAATGGAAAGTACGAATTGAATACACAAAGTAAGAATTGAAACTGTGTTGGAATGGGTTGGTGAAAGAACAATGCTGAAAGTGCTAAAGAAAAAATAATCATTCTAATGCTGGACCAACGGTGATAAATATGCTGGGCCATTCCATGTGAAATCAATCATCCAATGAAGAGGCATTTTTCAACCTCGCATATTTTGATTAATTTGAAAGTTGGCGTACTGAAAGGGCCACTTGAGGTAGGAAAATATGCAAAGTTGCAGATCCATATCTTTTGTATTTCTGAAATTACAGTGTTGCAAACTGTGTGATTCTCGTCATTTTTTCCATCTTGTTAACTTTAAATTTCAATATTTTGGCAATCAGGGCACGTGTAGAAGTGATTCAAACGGCGTTGGAAAGGTCTTGAAGGGCTCTTTAGCACTAGATATACCATGTCTATGTCAGGTTAAAAAAAAACAATTGAAGGTGCTGTAAACAAAATTTGGTAGCAATTTTCTCAAAAACAGGTTTTTAATTTATATTTAAAAAATATGTGTTATATATACAATATTACCCAATAACTGTTCAAAATTTTAAAATGGGACGCCAATGGGATCCGAAGTTACGTTAGATCTAGCTTAGGCTAGGGTAATGTAGGGTATGTTAAGGTAATGCATGATAAAATTTGGTAGTCAAATTCCTACAATTCAAAAACAAAAGTATAACAGAAATGAAATATACATAATATTGGTTGAATTAACGTGCATGAATCTGATGTTTAAATTTCCCGTTGTTAGAAATACAGGGTGATTCAAATGTCCGGTCCCATAGGTAACTCCGTTATTAGTGCATATACCGAAAAATGCGAAGAGGGCAAAGTTGCTGAAAATAGATTAATTTCAATCTAAAGTGCTTGAATTTTCAATGTATCGTGCGCCGTTCAGTCTGTACACTCGTACGAGCCTCATTGGTAGCCGATAATGCTACGTTTGGCCCAGAATACTGCAAACAAACAAGTATAAACATGTGAACGTGTGATACGCGCAGTGGCACAGAGTGAAGTACTTATGTATAGCAGCCTGATTCTTATTTGTGCGGTTTTAGCCTATTGTAGTGGTCTTGGGAAAGGAGGTGTGTGTGCGTCACATGTTCACGTTTTTAATACTTGTTCTGATGACCACCTACCCACCTAAAGGTCCGTCGTTCCAACTTCTGTTCAATCCGTTGCGTGGTAACAATTTAAAAGATCGCCATGGAAACTATCCTGCAGAGACACACGCACGTGTGTTGTGCGCGTTACGCAAGCAGAGCTTTGAAATGTGCGTGGGTGAATCACCTTCGGGCCATTTGGCATTGCATGGTCCTTTTGTTCTTTCCACGTGATCAAACTTGTATCTCCGCTTTACTTGAAACATATGAAGCATGGCGAGCCTTAACATTTTTTTAAACCATGCCGTGTCTCATATGGGCTTTACTATTTTATTCATTTACTTGAATAATCCCGTATACTAAGTAGGTAAATTTTATATCATGGTATCAACTATGTATATATAATGGCAACAATAATAAAAAACAATGAAAACGTTCAAAGAATGTTTGCATAGATATAAACCTGGACGATTATTTTCGAGGGTTCTTAGCGTCGAAACGAGGCGTCAACGAGCAAAACGTTACCAAAAAGTTTATGTTTTAGTGTTTTTTATATGTTCTGTAGTTTGGCGGTGTTGTACTGGGATGCACTACGTTTGTGTGTGTGCTGCACGCCGTAACCGGAATGGAACGTAGTAGCCATGTTCTATCTGTAGCGTAATAGCGATTTCTATATGCTGTGATTCCACAGCATTTTAGAGGTGGCAGCACCCACCCCTACCCCACACACACACACTTTAAATATGCCACTAGTTTAAATACCGGACAAAACGTGGAAGTTTCTTCGTATTTAATGACTGCGATTCACCCTTTAATAGAAGGTGGAACAAGGCACAAATTCCATGTAGCCTACCAAAAGTCAGTATCACAGCTACTTCTGCACAAACCTCTTGGACTTCCCTTTAAGCGGAGACAATTTATTAATTGGAGCTCAAACTTTGTAAATGCCTACATAGGTTCCTGTGCGTTTGTCCCTTCAACAGTTTCATTTGATCACACATCCTTGTCATCTTGATCAACCTTAATAGAAAAGCGGCTCAGAATAACAAAAAAATCGCCTTTTTTAAAGGGCGAAACGTAATCGAAATAAATAGATAGAAATTTCCATGCTGATTGATTGATAGCCCCTTAGCTAAAACAAAATTGAGGACAAGAAAACAAGGAAATAAGGTGTGTCTATTAAAAACTTCCTAACTCAATTTTTAAAACAAATTCATTCATGCAATACTTAACAAGAACTAAATCTATATTGCTTCCAGGATAAAAATCTCCTTACGTATTAAAAGTTGAGGCTGTATATGGGCCCTCAGGACACACAAGGACAAACGCAGTACAACACAACCCCACAAAGAATTATCCTGGCCGAGGACCCAGCGCCAGAGCCTCGTTGGCCTTGGTTGCCTCACAGACAGCTTTCTTTGCCCGGTATTCAGGCGAGTGGACTGCTTGAGTAAGGGTAGAGACCCCCCCCCCCCCCCGCCCTCCGAAATGCTGGGGAACCACAATGAATAAATCGGAAATGCAATATAAGCTTCTGGCATAATATGGCTATTCTCCATCCACCAAAATAACGAAGTTAATGTGAACAAAATCCGTGTGATACAATATATACAAGTGCTCATAGTTGTACAGCTAATAAAACAAGGTTCCACAGCTTCATCGTTGAACGGTGTGACTATCACTACATTTCTAAGCGTATGATTTCTAAAAAAGTTGCCACTGTAATAACAAATAAGATTTCTCAGAAGTCACTTGTATTTGTTTTCATTGGCTTCGTTTTCACAACAGACACAGAATAGTTGCTCTTACGTTTAATTGCAGTGATGGCACCAGAGTGGGGAGGCAGGGGGAGCTAGACAGGGGCGCCGACTTGTCAAAATTATTGTAGGGGCTCTGATCACTGAAATAAATTAATGAATGACCCACTCCCTCACTTTTTTTAAGTTTTGGCCTCAGTGTTCGGAATCTCGTAAAAGCACATGAATTCCTCAAAAATAACAAAATTTTCATTCACAGTTCGAATGCAGAATGTCAATTGTTCACATTCCCTACTTTTAATATCTGCTACCACGGAGCGCAGAACAGATCTCCCTAATATATCAACGATCTCGTTCTGAGTGTCATGTGAGAGCCATTTGTAGCCCGAACGTCCCACCCACTACCCTAGTTCATGTGTCTTTTGAAACTCTTTAGTAAAAATGTTAACAATACTCATAATTATATACTTACGTTAGTACATAGTAATAAGTCGTGTGTTTTGCTGTCTCTGGTCATACCCCCCCAAAGTTTATGGTTTAGCGGTCTCAGCATCCCAACGTTGGTGGTATAGAACATTTCAAATGTGTATTTAAAGTTAAGTTCATGTGGCACAATTCAGAGTAAACTTTACAAGAGAAACAAAGTAATACATTAGATCCTCTTAAGCAAATTATGGGGGCTCTGCTCTCACATCGTTAACATGGGGGGGGGGGCCTCGAGCCCCCCATGCCCCATGGAGTCAGCGCCTATGGAGCTAGAGCGAGTCATTTGTTTCTGGCGCTGGTTCACGTGCGCTTTTAATTAGCTCTTGAGGCCTGAAGAACGTAAAATTATCCGTAATTCCTGTGGCATCTGCTTTTCTTACGCTTGGCTGAAAAACCAGCGGTCCGAACAAGGTAAACATGTAACGTTTAATAATCAGCTTCCGCTGCACGATTTTCCCACCGTAATGTGTAGCATGTTGGGAAGCACACAAGCAATGAGATATTGTGGTACTACACTCACGGTTCAGAATTGCACAGAAAGTGAACACATGGTAAACTCGTGGACAGAGATAAACCAACATTTTTTTTTCCTGGAAAAGATTCCATTCCTTCCCAAACCTAGAACTATGTTTTCAGGATTGCCATGTTGTTTGTGCTTCCGCACCATAATCAAATGAGACAACTTGAAATTTTTTGTTCAAAATCAAACGAATTCCTCATCTACCAACTCCATGGGGTGACACTCTCAAGCTGTGTACACGTGTCAGTTCCTTATTCGACAAGATTGAAAGGAAAATGGAGTTTCTTTCTGTCCAGAAATATATAGTTGAAACTGTGAACTTCTCCATGGTGTAGCATTTGACCTACGCAGCATAGTGGTTAGCGTAACGCGTTGTGAAACCATAGTTCCTGGCCGGTCAGGATGATCTCATTGTGGTTAATTTTGCTTCGAAATCATCAGTTCATCATCCGTCATCATCATTGCACGCCCGATGACGTGATGGTAACGTTGTCGCCTTGTAATCAAGGTGTCCCGGGTTCGATATCCGGTGGAGGCACATTGCACAGTGGTTCGGATCCCACTTTAGACTGTAGGTTCAGTCCCGATTAGCCTTTCTGTTATTAAGGTGAGCTTTAAAAAACCTCAGAATCAAATTATACACAGGCAGAGTAACTCCTGGGTAATTTAAGCAGTATCGCATTACAGAATGCGTGAGTAGTCGATCACCACACCGGATTTGTAGTAAAAATCACAGTTCTGTCTGCATTTTGTATTTTTGTTATTTTACGTAACTTTTCTGACACTTTTGGCTAATCGCGATAATGAGGGTGTGTGATTATTATGAAATTGATGACGGTACACGCACAAATAAAACACCCAGGCCAGGACTCGAACCAAGAATTTTGGGTGGCGAATTCGGGAGGCGACAACTTAATACGTTTGGCCACACGGCTGTTGTAGTCTCTATTCTAGGGTTGGACGATATCGGGAATTTGATATCGCGATATATCGTCCAGAAAATATCGTCAGAGACGATACAATTTTTTCCATATCGTGATGTCGGTGGTATATCGTCTGCACGATATATATCGTCAAATAACGTGACGATATATCGTCGACACGCTATATATTGCCAAAATATCGTGAGGATATATCGTCAACACGATATATATATTGCCAAAATATCGTGAGGATATATCGTCAACACGATATATATATTGCCAAAATATCGTGAGGATATATCCTCGACACGATATATATTGACAAAATAGCGTGAGGATATATCGTCGACACGATATATATCGCAAAATATCGTGAGGATATATCATGGGCATGATAAATATCGCCGAAATAACGTGAGGAGATATCGTCGACACGATATATATCGCCAAAATATCGTGAGGATATATCGTCGACACGATATATATCGCCAAAATATCGTGAGGATATATCGTCGACACGATATATATCGCCAAAACATCGTGTGGTTATATCCTCGACACGATATATATTGCCAAAATATCGTGAGGACATATCGTCGACACGATAAATATCGCCGAAATAACGTGAGGAGATATCGTCGACACGATATATATCGCCAAAATATCGTGAGGAGATATCGTCGACACGATATATATCGCCAAAATATCGTGAGGATATATCCTCGACACGATATATATTGCCAAAATATCGTGAGGATATATCCTCGACACGATATATATTGCCAAAATATCGTGAGGATATATCGTCGACACGATATATATATTGCCAAAATATCGTGAGGAGATATCGTCGACACGATATATATCGCCAAAACATCGTGAGGTTATATCGTCTAGTTGATATCGCCTGGACGATAATTTTTCAATATCGCGATATATCATCACGATATATCGCCCAACACTTCTCTATTCCCACTCTGTCTTGGGTATCTCTGGAGCAAGGCCGCGCATAGAGACAGATAAAGGGGTAGGGATCGAGTGGGCAGAGCGAAATGGTACACGCTGCTGGGAAGGCAGTCGATTTCCTCCGTCCACGCAATACCATCCCCTCGCACGTGTTCATTGGTGGAGCCGTCTCGCGTCACTACTTGCGCAGAGACTTGTTTTCGTTCGCTTGCTCCAGAGATTACCGAGACAGAGTATAGAGAAGAGGCGCTCTCTCGAAACGTAGTGTTAGAATAAATATAAATATTAGACGCATTAAACAATTGATAATGTCTAAATAACATTCGTGCTAATAAAGATCTATGGTCACTAACATTTAGAGAATTATTAGATATCCAATCCGTTTGATATTTTGGGAATTCAGTGCCTACAATAGCTGTGAAATTTTGCACAAGTCATTTTTACGATTCTACGCGAACGGTAAGACTTGTGAACTGAACACAGGGGCTCTACTCTTTTCCACTAGACATGTTTGATCAACTTCTCCAAGGAGAAGTCGACGCGTGTGGGGAACTTTTTACATGCAACACATGCGAGGCATATAAGTCATTCAGGGCCAAGTTTCTTATCCTGGATAACACACACCTATCAGCGTAAAGCGATTACCTTGACGAGACAAAAGGTCGTTAAGGAAATAAACGTGGAATATACAAAGAAAGTAAAAAATCTAACAGCTTAGTCGATGCTTATATTAACATCATTTGTGATGAATAACCTTGCGAACTGTGCAATAACTATTCTTCTCCTATAATGTTTCTGGGTAGAACACTTTGACTTATCTACGCTACTTGGAAGTACTGCAAAACCTCTTCCTTTTCAGTCTATCATAAATATTTATTACTTACAGTACAAGAGTTGCTTGTCTTCAGGTAATGTTAAATTCGAACTAAACAATATTTATTGAGTAATTTACTAGCTCCAATCTTTATCCTCTTAACTAGAAAACAAGTTACCAAGTCCATATGTTAACTATTGTTCAGTCTTTTCAGGGATGACTCCGTGTTGAAATAGGTTTTGTCTTTCGAGACAAAACGATAATTGTTAAGGCTATAGTACCCAGAGCGGCTTGTAAGAGTTTGTATGTATGACGTGCAGTGCTTTTGTTTTATGGGAGGAAAGGTTCCAGTACTCTTCAATTTGATTTACCATTGTTATTCTGTTCTTTATAAGAATTACTCAAAATATTGTGTTATATGTTTGTAGTTACACACACACCAGGAGCGTATATTCTAGGCTAGTTAGGCTATCTGCGAAGCCTGATGTCTAAAGAGTAAAATGCAGGAGGAAAATCGATTAGAAATTGTAAATGATGATGGTGATTCTGGAGTTGGCAACCTGATTTCCTATGAGTTGGCAACCTGATTTCCTATGAGTTGGCAACCTGATTTCCTATGAGTTGGCAACCTGATTTCTTAGGAGTTGTTAAACTTATTTCTATTCATAGCCTACGACCACGTGACATAGTGATATAGCCCAGATCTTGGACTCAGTATACGTCACTGACACACACACATCTTTCGTTTTAATAAAATATAGTTAGTTTTAATCTCACCTACAGAAAGTTACAGGTACGGCGTACCGTTGCGTACCACCAGAAAAAAAGCACTTGTAACGTGTATTTTGTATTTTGAGTAGCAGTTTCGAAGCGAGTCGTCAGTCTGAAACAATGAAGCTAAGGCCACATTTATGTTTATATATACAGGGTGTCATTTTAATGGCGCCCACGGACCACGGAAACGTATAGAGGACATCAAAACAAACAACTTTTCTCAGTAACATTTTTCTCGTTGGTGCATCATTTCGGCGCTACAGTCGTTCGAAAAAGCCCGTTTTGCCGCCTGAATGCTGGCAACCACACACAACATTTGATTGCATTTGTGACGTCATATCCCGTCGTGAAGCGATGCGTTCCAGGGTTGCCAGGAAAACACATATTCTGTGAAAAATGACATAGCTACAATCAGCCACATTACGTACCGTAAAACAAAACGAGAAAACACGTTCTGTAACCTAACAGGAAGTAAACAAACGATACGAAATATGGTAGAAAGAAAATAGATTTCAAGTGGAAGTAGTCATTTCGAATTTTGTCTTAGCTTACATATCAAATATTTGCAAATCTAGTTACCAAGTTGGTATCTACAATTTAGTCTATCCACTTCGTCCTTCTGATACTAGTTGTCTGTGACACACTGAACAGATGACAAAATATAAATGAAAGAACACAAAATTCCAAAGGTAAGCAACACATAATGTAATGCATATTCAGGGCATTATGAGGCAAGTGACAAAAATGGTTGAGAATACAGGGATATAAATAGTAGTAAAACAAACTCTCCGACGACTGTGTTTATCTACGCACCTGATACACATGTAATAGTTTGCAACTCTGAACCGGGCAGTATATTCGCTATTGATTCATCATTAGATTGTTACTGTGGTTGTACGTGTTTTAGCCGTAATGTAACAACGTGAACCTCGGATACTTCCGTTATCAGCACAAAGTACCACAAGGCATCTGGACACAAACCTGTAGATAACAACCTTGCAACCAGATTTGCAAATATAATTGACATGTAGCTGGGCGTAAACAGCCAAATGTAAGTTGCAAGTACAATACAATTTATTGTTGATGATATTTGACATGTAGGCCGAGTTAAAATCCGATAATGACACTTCATTTTGAATACGTTTTTTACCATTTCTCATATCGTTGGTTTACTTCCCCCTTCTTCTGAGATGACTGCTGAACTTCTGGCTGGTAGGCTATGATGTTCGGTTTACTGGACGCGTTTCTCGCTTCGTTTTACAGCTAATAATGTAGTTGGTAGTTTGTCATTTTTCACAAAATTTGTGTGATCCTTGAAACCCTACCGTGAGCTGTTTCGCCGCAGGAAATGACGTCACAGATACGATCAAATGTTGTGTTGGGTTGCCAGCATCCAGGCGGCAAAACGGTCTTTTTTGAACGGCTGTAGCGTCGAATTGACGCACCAACGTGAAAAATGTTACTGAGAAAAGTTGTTTGTTTTGATGTCCTCTACATGAATCTGTGGTTCGTGGGCGCCATTAAAATGACACCCTGTATGTATGTATATAAATATATATATATATATATATATATATATATATATATATATATATATATATATATATAATAAAACAAGACAAAATTAAGGATATTCAAGATATATTATTAGGATTTCATAGGAACAATAATACTAGATAGTAAAAACAACAACGATTCTTAGATACATATGCCATTAGGCTCATATTCTGGTCAACAGAATTGTGCGTTGAAGGGGAAAGGGGAAGTTGGCAATATAGGTGAAGAATGTGCCACACATTCCGACCGACTGCTGTTATTCAAGATCTTTCGATTGCGGGAGGATTAAGAAAAGTACTTGCTCAGCGGTCCTACTGACCGCTTATGAAGCAAACCATGAGGAAGCAGCAAGACTGCTGCGTGAACATTCCTCGTGCATTTTCTTCAATACTACTTCGCAGAAAACTGTTTGTTAGCATCAACAGGTCTCGCTACATAACATAAGCGTGTTACGTGTTAAACAACATGTTCATCAACCAGAACAATATTGGGAATCTTGTATTGTAATATATGGGTCAAAATATTTCCAAAATTTGGTATTACACTGATTAAAAATATGGCTTCAAAATGATCACCTCAAGCTTGGAAATGATTTGCCGAAAACAACGTTTTGCTAAGAGAACAAATGAAAATTGTAGCGTTCACCCTGTCAAAATATAATACAATGATGGATATGATGGAAAACCTTACGATTCGAATCTTTAATTTCTGGTTTCGGAGCGCATTCAACTAATCCCTGGATCATAAAGGTCTCAACATAAGATTTAACCCTACTAAAATTCAGAATTACTGAACATTTGCACATGTGAATAGAACAAATATATCTTCGTTGCCAATTTATACAAATATTTGGTCACGATCAAGTATTTGGCAGAGTTGTTAAAGGTCCAGAAATTTTAAATAAATTTAATTCCGGTCCAGGAGAGAAAATCAGCGAGTGGAAGTGGGTTCTGGATCCTAAAGTTCCTTTTTGTGCTTAAAGTATTTTAATTTGGTCAAGGAACCTTTTTTCCAGATCAATTTAAATACGGTCCAGGAACCTTTTTCCGGATCAATATAAATACGTAAACCGCGGTAGCTCAGTCGTAGTCGGCCTCCGTTGACGAGTGATTATCTCAGAGCGATACGACGCCAGGGGTCCCAGGTTCGAATCCCGGTTAGGACATGGATGTTTGTGTTTGTTTGGGGGATACTACCGCATAGGGGAATTCCTTTCAAAAAATCGTTATGGCGTCTGACTACCATGCGAGAGACCCGGGTTCGATCCCCGACGGGAGAGAACCGGGATTTTTTCCACCTGTTGAAGCTGCTCCGGCGTCCACCCAGCGTCGTATAAAATGGGTACATGGAGGAAACTCTGGGGGTAAAGGCGTGGTGCTGATCACATCACCCCCACCTTCGGCCGGGATCCAGAAAGTGTGGCCCTACCTCCACACACCCCTATATGCCTTCATGGCGTGGTGCAAAGTACAGGCGAGCACTTTTACACACACATACACACACACAATTTAAATTCGGTCCAAGTTGCGTATTGTTTCATTGCAATACGAAACTTTATAGTGTGTACACTGGTATTTGGGAGGTCATTCCAAAGAAACATTTCTTTCTGTTTGGTAGACAAACTAAGTTACCAGTGTCAGGGCTAGTTGTAAGGTCGACATTGGATTTTGTGTATCTTCCAGGAAAGTTGAGATTTGAGGATAACAATTCAACTGATCAGAAGATAATGAACGTATAATTAATACAGATTTACATTGAGTCAAGATAAAGGTCGTTAGAACTGCAGTCAGACATTTGGTGCCATGCATATCAGATTAGATCGTGCAACCTGAGGTTTTATGCAACACGCGATATGAAACTGAACGTTAGTCTACTTTCGTGAGGTTTTTCTCCGCCCCATGGTATTTCACAGCAAAAATAACAATTATATAGTCTTATTAACTGTGTGTTGATTTGAACCGAATGTTTGACCTTGAGCTGCAAGATTAACCAATAAAAGCAAATATTTTTTTACTTTTCTTTTAAGTCCGCTTTATATTCTGTTCGACTGATGGAGACAAGACCTAGACTTGAAAGTGGGTTCCGAACCAGGGGTGCCCACAGAGGGGACGCAAGCGCGTCATGGCAATTTTTTTGGGGGACAAAATTGTATACCAATTCTATATATCTCCACACCAAAATGGGGGGATCGTTTCTTTGATTAACTTATTATTAATTTTTATTATGGTTATTATGTACAGTTTTTCTGCCTACCTGTGATTGCGGCGATGGTTTTGAAATGAAACACCTCTTATGCCTTTAGAATCGATTTCGAAAGGGGAGACGTGCTGTTCTCATTAATAGAAATAACACTTTCCACTTCGATCCAAAGACAACAGCTGTGTTAGGTTGTCAAACTGCAAGGGGGAGGGAGGGGGGATTGTACCCAATTATCTGAAATTTCACCGAGACGCCCTAGTTACATGGAAAGAGCTATCGCCATCATTTAAGAAACGAAAATTTTCCCAGAAGCTAGGAAATTCGGAGCGGATAATTTTCAAGCGAGGCAGATGCCAATTTATCCACGAGCATCTGCACTACGTCGACACGGGACATGCCTATGCATAAAAATTGCCAATATCTTCCGATTGATCAGGCCTAGTAACATTCCAGCGGGCAGGTGCGGCCTTTTTGTCGGCGTGACATCTTTGCCAGGCTGAGATTTTCGAATCCTCCTCACTTCACCTGCCCACGTGTCGAAGGATTTTGGAGATTCGCTGCCAAGTAAATGCAAATTGTAATGTTGTTTTCACAGTGCTGATGGTGTCTGATTTTGCATCAGAATTCTTCCAGAGATGTGTTAACATCCATATACCATACCCTGCTATGTTGCTGTCAAAGATGTTCTTATTGAGCTCATTATACGCTCAGAGAGGCAAATCCAAACTGAACCTACAGTTTAAAGTGGAAAGAGAACCACTGTGAAATGGGCTCTTCCTTCAATCGAACCCTGAACCCTTTGATTACAAGACAATGGAGTCTAGTATCTTGGTGCAACTCGAGGGAAAACACATCTGTGTCAATCTGTATTTTATTTTTGTTATTTGGCGTTGCTTTTCTGCCACTTCTGGCTATTGATTGGTTTGGTTTATTTTACTTCGCATTTCTGCAACTTTAGGCTAATCGCGAATATGATATAATGAAATTGATGATGAGACACTCGCAAATAACATCCATGCTAAGGCCGGGATTCAAACCCGGCCCCTGCAGTCGTAGCGCGATTTGCTAACCACTCCTCGCCACTTTTGGCTACATCGCAACGATGGTGATGAGTGATGATATGATGAAATTGATGAAGGGTGTCTCGGATCATAATTAACATGTTTGATATTGTTAACAATAGATGTCAGGAACTTTCAGTTTTGCTTTTCATGCGCACTCTCAAACCCAGGAGTGACGCTCAGACAGTAAAAAAAGTAGTGCTCCCCTGTGCCCACGCCATGAAGGCGTCGCCCCTGGCCGCCTTTACCCCTCAGAGTTTCCTCCACGTACCCACTTTATACGACGCTGGGTGGGCGCTGGAGCCGATTGAGCAGGTACTCCCCCGCCGGGGATCGAACCCGGGTCCCTCGCTTGGTAGTCAGACGCCACGGCGACTTCGCCACGCTCAGACAGTTGGCGAGACAATATGGCCGAGTGTGTGCGGTGATTTCATTCCTTCCATCGCGTTGCATTGCATCAAGTTTGTACATACATTTAATATTTTGTTTTAATCAATGCAGCTTCGTTTATTATCATTGAGTGTCATTTCGCAATCATCCGAGTCGAATCATCAATATGGTCCTCCACTCCAGAGGCATGGGTTCATGCTAAAGCGACACGCAGTAAGTAATATCATTTTCTTTGGCGTACATCGTACAAAATAAGCAGACTCATCTTGGCCCAACAGGCAAGCACATTTTGGTACATCAGGCCAACACAGTAGGGGAAAGTGGGGTAAGACCATGGACGTCCGCAGGATTTTTCCCAGGGAGGGGCAAGGAAGGTATTTTTTTTTCCAGGGGGGTCAAAAGAAGGCAAATTTTCCCCAAAAATAGTGTTGTTCCCTATAAAACATTGCTCAAATTTGAATTTATGGTGTTCATGCAATAATTAACACATATTATTGTGGCTAAAATGAAATTATATGTGTGAAATACAAATTTTTTGGTTGACTTTCATTTTCCAGGGTGGGGGGCACGGCCCCACCTTGCCCCCCTTTCCGGACGCCCATGGGTAAGACCGGGTAACTAGCTAACACTCGAGGGCGTGCTGGAGCTAAACTATTCGATCTAGAGTTTGTCAGATTTAAGTAAAATATGCATTGTTCAACTGAGTACACTATATATCATTCCTGAAAAGTCATAGTTGCACTACTTTTTTATCAATGATTGTTTTCTGAAAGAAGTCAAATCACCCGGTCTTACCCCACTAGTGGGATAAGACCGGGTGCATATGTTAACTTTATGGGAAAATATAAAAACGAGATTTTCAGTGGATTTTTATTTTATACCTATGACAAGTTGGTCCATGCCTTAGCTACAGCGCCTAGAATAACGTAGTGTGGAAAACGGCATGGTTTTGCTCTCTCACGCTGGTTCCACTCGAAAATGATCCGCTAGAGGCGCTGGTGTTGACACCGGGGCTTGGTGTTCGACTGCTTATAATGGTAAATGGGGTTTTTGCTGCAACGTCTGATTCTTTTCCTTGTAACATTTCTTTGCATCAGAAAATTGTTATGATATTTGGTACAGTAGTCGCGAAAATATTAAAGAATATTATGAACCGTCGATCATGACCTGTCCTTGAGTTTTTTATTAACAATACGGAAGAAAACATAGGTATGGATTGTAACACGTAACATGACAATTGCTGCGAGAATTAGTATTGTGTATGCATTATCCTGAAAGGTTCATTAATATTGTCATTGTCACAAATATTATTTTTATGGAAATTCACACAGACAATACTCGTTTATTTTAATTAATTAATTAATTAATTTTATTATTAATTAATTTAATTAATTTGCGGTTTATTTTCATCAAGTACAAGGTAGACATTTTACAGCCAAGTCACGAGTAAAAATGCACAGTCCTTAACACCAAAGTTCTACTTACCAATCGACACGAATGTAAAGCAATTTGTTGATAGAGATGACAAGATACAGCCTAATCGGCTATTTGAACTCCATGGAATATGAAATTAAATTCTTTCGAATATCTGCATTTCTGGAAAATGACTTCATAATATGTACGCCACGAAACATTTTTTCTCCTTCATGACACTATTTCAATTTTATTAGTATACAAAAATAAACTTGTGTACACAATCCAACGTTTGACGTCCAGCCTCACATGCGATATGTTGATGCTCGTGTTGCGTTGCACATAAAACGTATTTATGTTACTTTTCTGTGTAAATTAATGCCATTTCGTGACTGCAAATCACTCCACAAATATAACTGTTTCCATCAATTCACTTACCGCCTTTCTAGAGAAACAAATCTACACAATATATTCCAAAAACTAACTAAGCCGCATTACTTTCATAACAAAATTAGCCGCTGTGTCGATCGCACTGCCATCTACTTGTCATCGTCTCGGGGAACCAGTTTCTTGGGTCGTTTTCCACACTACGTTATTCAAGGCGCTGTACCTTAGCTGAACAATTCAAGAATATTAGTTACAGAAATCACAAGTAAAGTTGTCTTCTTCCTTCCGCTCCACTACAGCTTTCGTGGGCCCAGCCAAGACACTTTCCACATTGGATCCACCCTTCTCCTTGTTCTGAGTTAGAAAATACATCATTACATAAAATTTAATTTAGTCTTAAATAATGAGGCAATGATGGGTAGTGCCCGGTCTTGCCCCGCTCGAAGTAACCGGTCTTACCCCGAGTGCAGAGGTTACAAAAACGAGACAGAACCACGCTTCAATTGGACTAAATCCGTATTGTTTGCTAGGGTATAAATCCTTAGTAAACATATAATAAGCTGGACTAAAGAGTGTTTTATAACTGTAATGACTATTGAATAAGTATGGTTTAAAAACAAAAGAACATTAGAGAGATGACATCGTAAAACAAATTCACCTAAACAGACGCCGTGAATTCAACAGCAACAACACGCCAATATGGCCACTTCTTCTTCTTGACTAGTGGAGTGTAGTTCACAATCTGTCCGCTAGAGAAGAGAACTAATGACGCCCGAACCAAGGTACCCGGTTTCACCCCACAACCCGATCTTACCCCACCTTCCCCTACATATTTTGGTCCATCAGGGCCGCATACAAAAGAAAAAGAAGGGACACTCACAAAAAAATACCCATTCCCAGGCCGGCATTCCAGCCCACAGTGAGACTGTGTTTACATGCAACGTCACCTGTGATAGGCCATGTTTCGCGACAAAATATCTGCAACACCGTTGCACCTTATAACCATATTGCAAATATTACACTTTGCTCGTACAGTGGGATCCATGAGTATTACCCTGCAAATTGTCCATCACTATGTTCACGCACTTTATTTTACCTAATAAGAGCTTCAAGAATTAAAAGAAAACTCAAAACAAGCTGTTGACAACTTCTGCAACATCATACATAAAAATCCATCGCTTAAAAACATATAGGATGTAAGAGAAATTTTAATGAAAATAGTCATGGACAATTTGCACGATAATACTCATGGATCCCACTGTACACATCAGATGTAATTCGTTCAAACCATGTGGATTTTCCACCTATTAAACACATGGTTTCGACTGTGAGATGATTATTATACATTTGTTAGATAAATTTATCCTAATATTGGAAGCCTTTTAGAGAGAAGAAATGCTCAGGATTACAACTTTATTTGCAAATTAGTTAATGCACAATTTGATATTCCATATGCATTATCCAAAGTTATTCTACGGGCGCAGCATCATGAACTTAGAACTAACTACTCTGCTATTTCACTTTGCAGAAACAATATACATCTTAATTTTATTTTAGCACCATCCTACCAAAACTGGATGGATGGTAAAGAATTTATATATCTATGTAACGTCTTCTTTTACTAACGCAACTTGTGTTTTAATATACGAGGGGACAGTGAAAAGTTTTGAGACCCACATGGAAGGAGTGATGGATGTTAGGTAGTAAAATTTTGGAGGATGTAAGGTTTGAGTTTTAGGACACACTGTGCGAAATGAAATTCACATGTTTTCTTCAATTTTTTGTCAGGTTGAAAATGAATGAAGTGTCAGAAGAGAGTATCCGACAGGGCCGTGATTCGGTACCTTTGTCGGCAAGGCCTCACTGCACAGGTTGCTTTGGTCGAGTGTGGCTTCACGGCATTTCCCCATCCACCTTATTCCCCCGACCTGCCCCGTCAGATTTTCATATCTTTCCTGCTATGAAAAATTCACTTCGAGGATGTCACTTCCACACGGACGATGGCGGTCATTCAGTGGTGCGAGACTCAGGACAAATCATTCAAATCATCGTACCAGATGACTGCAAACAAATTGCAGCACAGAATGCATAAGTGCATTAATCTGGTAAAAAAAAGGTAAAGTGTTCCCCTGTGCTTAGCACCACGCCATGAAGGCGTATAGGGGGTGTGGGGGTAACGCCCCACACTTTCTTGATCCGGTCGTGAGTGGGGGTGATGTGATCAGCATCACGCCCCTGACCGCCTTTACCCCCCAGGGTTTCCCCCAGGTACCCATGTTATTCGACGCTGGGTAGGCGCCGGGGCCGCTTCCACCGTTAGAAAAGTTCCCGGATTTGAACCGGCCGGGGATCGAACCCGGGACCTTTAGCATGGTAGTCAGACGCGTTACCGACTGAGCCACCGCGGCCACCGCATTAATCTGGGGGATGATTATAGAGATTATGTAGAGAAACCATAATGATAAACTGTAGCTCAAACACACCTTCCCTGTGAGGCTCA
This sequence comes from Lepisma saccharinum, assembly GCF_977018435.1. Lineage (NCBI taxonomy): Eukaryota > Metazoa > Arthropoda > Insecta > Zygentoma > Lepismatidae > Lepisma > Lepisma saccharinum. Next base: position 116,303,952 of record NC_139231.1, read on the forward strand.
AAACTTTTCACTCTCCCCTCGTATTTTACTCTTTTTTTATTTTCTTCTTTATGTGCAAATTTGAACGATATATAATGCATAAAACAAAAAAAACACTGGTTTTATTACTCCAATGTAATTTGTGTTCTTAGTTTACATTAGTATGTAGTAATCTTATTTCATTTTTGTTCATGTGTAATTTTGAATATACACTCACAGGCAATAAAAATGGGTCACCTAGATTCTGAAATACTCGATTCCCTGCAATGCGTTGTGTGTGTTGCCTAACTCAACGGCGGTGGTAGAAGTTGCCATTGAAAATTTGCTATTAAAATTCAGTCATCGCCGTATAGTGAGGCAACGCATTGCAGGGAAGCGAGTATTTCAGAATCTAGGTGTTTCATTTTTATTGCCGGTGAGTGTACGTTCTCTTTCTTTTATACAGAGTGTTCATAACGTCCCGGTACCCCCACAATACTATTACACTTTCATATACCCTGTATATTAAACTGATGTATTAGGCATGTGTGCTATTTTTCAGCAGAATAATCAAATTACTTAAATACAACAAATAATATAATATTGTGATGCACGGCCTACCAATGATGACGTTGCATATATGCAGCGTTTTCACTGGCCTTAATATAAGACGGCAGTGGCAGACGCGAGCTTTTTGCTTCTTGTTGAGCCTGTTAAGTGATTCTCAAAATGTCTATAGTGGCGTAGAAACACCAGTCTCTAATGCTCCCACCATCGCTTCTCTTTCTAGGCGTCTGCATCACAACCGACATAGATACCCTCCTGTACCACATGAACAACGCCAGATACATCAGGGAGCTGGACTTCGCACGCGTCGATTTCTACGAAAGATCCGGCCTCTACCGGAAGATACGTCACAAGGGTGGCGCCGTGGTGCAAGGGGCGTGTACCATCAGATACAGGAGATTCGTTCGACCGTTCTCCATTTACAAGATAACGTCGAAGGTAAGGGTAATTTGTAATTTGACACCATAATGGCATTTCCCCTGTTTTCAGTGGAATGTCCATTTTCCAAACGGGATAGTGGACACAAAGGATGCTGCTTGAAGAATATAGTCCTTTCATTTTGGGATATAAAAGCATAGTTATGCGACATCATTTCAGAGGCCTTAAGATCTTTTTTAAGCAGTGCCAATTATTATGTCATTGCAGTTGTATACAGAGAACTCGAAATGCATTAAATCACTATTTATGCACTTGTGTTGCATCAATTTAAACACTGAAACATGTTTCTTTGAAATGAACAAGTCCGACCTCTGTTGGTGCATTTTAATGCATCACACAGAGCAGCAGCTGATAAAAGTACTTTGTGCTGCATTTTTGTGTGAATTTGATGCATCAAAAGTAAATCATTAACAATTGATACACTTTTATCTGTTGTTGGATGTGAACATCTAGAATGTTATAAAGTCTTTGGAAGTCGATGTTTAATTGTTTTTATGCTTCGTTGTGAAATATGAGTTATAGATAGTTGTATGATTTCTAGTTATATATTAAATTGTTGTTTTATACACAAACTTGCATGCATCATTATAATACAGTGGTTGGTAATATTACTTGTCTCAATTTACACATTTTGAATTCTGTGTGAACTTAGGGGCAGTCATGATAAAAGGATTTTATTTACAAAGTAAGAATTTTCAAGTTACCATGGAATGAGAAGTATAATAATTTTGGGTTCCAGAACGTTTGGAACGGGGGTGTTAAGGCGTGATACCTCTCCTTATATACGCCACAGAGCTTCCTCAATATTAAACTCACGGAGTCAGATCTTCTGTTAGAACACCTACAAAATAATTAATGACGTAAATCAGAATGTTAGTTTAACCAAACGCCCACATATATGGAAAATCGATACATATGAAGTGTTGCTTTTGATGATTGGGAAACAAGAGGACACAAGTGAAATAACTGGTGTTTCAGTCCGTTGGTAATAATGGATAGAACAGCAGAAAAACATCTCCCGGACAAATAGAGAATCGATTTTATTGCAATAGTAGTTAATCCTTTTGGAATTGAAGTAAATCTTTCAACGATATGATGAAAGCCGACATGCACTGGTCTACGCATGTGAATAAATTATTCATCCGTATTCTTCTGAAAACGCTTAAAACCTAACAGTATTGTTCTTGTACGAGGATTATTTCTTATAAGTTTCGTGTGTTCCATGTTGGAAAGGGAATATAAATGAGTTGCGTGTGTACTAGAAGCAGTTCCATGGAAACATTTGTCGATACCAACAATTAGAACTTTCCATGTCGGTAGTTGCACACGCACGCTAGGATCACATATATACATTTAAGGTCATCCGTGGATTATTCTTATGCACAAGGCTATAGAGGATGATTGAGCACGTACGATTCACTTTTGTTTCATTTGAATCTTATATCGTGCAATGAACTTTAAAGGAAATTAAAAAACGATAGACATGGACTGAAATCCCTGGAACTCGAACGGAAACAGCATTCGAAAACTTCTGGTCTTTCCTAGAAATTAAGGTCAAGTATATTATGGGCATGTCGATGCTACTCTTGTGACCAACAGAGATCGTTTTTCAATTATATCGTGAAAGGTACTACTTGAATATTATAAATCTTATTAAATTCAATATTCAGATGAATACATAAAATATATGGAAATTTTGTAGTATTCAAGTAGTAAATTCTGTGCTATAACTAAAAAGCTATCTCTGATGGTCAAAGACTAGCGTGAGCATGTCCATACACAAAGTTTTCTGTTATGTTTATACGTATATGGGTGCGTTAGTCTTATTTGCGTATGACTTGCTCAGATTCTAAGTTTAATCCACAATACATTGTGGTGAATGGTTTTTATTTAGATGTGAGATTATTTCAGTTGTGCTTTCAGGAATGTGAAGTTGCAAACGGAAAATGGAATGATATGTTGGAAAGAAAACTAGCGACGTAAATGTAAACATGGAACAGCGTTTACTGCGTATCCGCGATATGCCCCATGAATACTAATCACAACCTGAGAGATTAATATTCTGAAGAATATAACTATTATAATTTGAATTTTATCATTAATTTCTCGTTTATGTCTGGTGAGTCATTACGAAAAAAATTTACAACTTTTAAAATAAATGTGCATCATTAACCTGATCCATATCGAATATTTGCTGGCGAGTGATGAGTTCTTGAAAGTGATAAATAAGGATGAAAGTAGTGTCTTCACCGAGATGTCCACTCTAATGTCACACGAACTGTTTAAGCACACACAATTTATATTTTGCGAAAGCAATTAAGATGCGTGCAAATATAGCACAAAAACATAGGGTGTAATGGTGTGCTGAAACTTTTAGGCAGGCAGTAATGCCTGTATGTGTAACACACGAGACCTCGAAAATTAGCATTTTTATCCTATAATGTATACAACTTGTTGCCAATGGCATTTATTTTTTCAGTCGGAAAACTACCGTGCGTTCATTTCGATCTGCAGCCGAGAGATCGGGAGAAGCGTGGCGGGCGGCGCTGACGGAGATGCCGACATTTGCGGCCTGCAATGCCCGCTTATTTTTATAGACATATGCAGACATTTATATAAATATTGCAAAACGATCACTAACCTGTGTTATAATTTATCCTCTGTAATTCATCCAAGTTCTGCTCTTATATACACAAATAAATACGCTATAGAAACGATGTTAAGAGCCACAGATAATAAAGCATTTTAATCATAGTTTTGACCAGTAACGTCCTGTTTAAGTTTATATCCTTGAAAGAGTTTTGTGGCCATGGGAATCGTTTGGAGGTTTCGAATGTGCAACACTGTATCAGGATTACACTGCAGATGAAACCGATAAAAGTGAATGGTTTTCGTGAGCTTCCTTGCAATCCGAAATATCCGAGCTCGAGTTTTTTGTTCCTTCGCGACTAGATGAAGACAGAGTTGTGAATATAGTGGCGAGCAATGTAAACCAAGAGCGTGTTAATTTCGTACTGTGCGCAAGAGTGTTATTCTTGGTTACTTGCAGTTACTTGTTTGTGTTATTGTAGTGTGTATGTGTGACATGTCAGTGAGACGATTGGAATGCCAGCCGCAAGATTCACGTTAGAACAAAGATCTTTTTTATGTATGACACGTACCTACGTGAAAACAAACTCGTGTCGAGACGTGTGTAGGTAATTTGTACAGAAATTCCCATGCGTTTCAACTCCACACAGAGATACGCTTAGACATCTTGTCCTTAAATTACGAGAAACTGTATCGTTAAATTTTAAAACACCTAAGCAAAATCGACGGATTCTAACCGAAGCAAAACTCGATGATATTGGTGCAGCGTTAGAACGTTCTCCAAACAAACCTCTACGCCGTGTTTCACAAGAGGTGGGCGTGTCAAAATCATCGGCACATACAGTCACTAAGCTACTAAAATTAAAACCATACTCTTATAACACAGGTTAGTGCTCGTTTTGCAATATTTATATAAATGTCTGCATATGTCCATAAAAATAAGCGGGCATTTCAGGCCGCAAATGTCGGCATCTCCGTCAGTGCCGCCCGCCACGCTTCTCCCGATCTCTCGGCTGCAGATCGAAATGGACGCACGGTACATTTTAGTATGCTATGGACAGGCTGTGTAATCAATGAAGGCAAGGGTACGAGGCACTTCCTTAATGCAAAAGCACGAAAAGGGTACAGGGGTATAATACTTGATTTCACAGGTAGGGGTTAAATATAGCGATGATTCCCTACCGGCATAATATTTTGGCTTTCAGTATGTTAACGACGGAAAAAATAAACGTCAGTAGCAATCCTGAAACCATGACGCATAGGTTGGATGATTGAGAAGCAAACCACTCGAGATAAATTTTGTTGCTTGTAATAGCAGATTACTTGTTTAATTTTATACCGGGAGCATGATTACAGACATGCAGTTGGCAGTTTTCTCCAATGTCCTTGGGGTGTCGCTGTTTATTCCGGCAGTCCTCTACCATTATATTTTAGCAAACTATTCAAAAGGGGAATTGGAATGAGCAACTTCTGGATGAGTGTGTAATGCTGTTGCGAATGTACTTATGAGTGGAAATAAAGATGTATAAATTGTATTAAAATTTTGATGCTTAAGAAAAGACAAACAAATAGTTGCACACATTATAGGATAGAAAATGTTCTTTTTCGTGGGCTCGTATCTTTGAAATGAGACCTCACCACTACATCGTGGAGGTTGCCATTTCTCACCTCTATGATTTTGATAACTCATTTGTTAATTTTGCTTTTTATTTCTTCTTGCAGATCATCTACTGGGACGAGAAGAGTGTTTTCATGGAGCATCGGTTCGTGACTCCGAAAGACGACTTCGTCAGAGCGATTGCTGTGTGCAAGCAGCGGGTATTAGATGTGAACGCCGACGATGTGATCAAAGAGTTGGCTGGGGACGGAATACAGAAGCCTCAGATACCATTGGAAGTGGAGAAATGGAACGAATGCAACGAGATCTCCAGCGCGAACCTTAGGAACGGTTGCTGACAATCAAAGGAGGCTTTGAACACGCCGCAAACCAAAGAACAGAATCTGTGATCGTCATGAGACCATGATGCTGATCCTGACTGCAAGAACGCATGTGCAGGGTCCTGTAAAATCGAGAATCCTTCAACAAGCACATGAAGATATTACAGTGAAAGCGTATTTATGGCAGTTGAAATATTTGGTGCAATATGATCGTGTAAAATTACTCAAATATGTAATTTTCATATATTTCATATTGTTGAACAAATCAATAAACCCGCATGCGGTCGCTTATATGAACCCCAGCATGGGCCAGGTACGTATGTGGCGCCCAACATGGGGCACTAATTTGTCCAAAAGAAAATATACTGTTGTAATCGTTGAAAAACCTATCTCAAATTGCACTCGGATCAACTTTCTCGACAATTCAAGAAATACAAATTGGCCACTGCCAAAAGGTGCTGATGCTGGTTTCAGTACTGAAGAAGGCAGGTCCTTCTACAAATTTGTAAAAATCGTACTTAAGAGTCTGATTGTTGTTGGTGCTGATTGTTAATTGTTCAAATGCTTTAATGAGAAATCGACGTTGAAATTGACAATGTGTATACCAGAACTTATAAATTTGTATACGTACAAATTGTGAGTGTGTGTAAGGATATTGAGTAAAGAACAACTTTCAATCGCGTGTAAACTACGACATTCTCAGAGCTTGAAGTGATTCTGTGGTAAAATTGTCTAATTTTAAGTCAGATGGGAGTAATTTATTGTACATAATTTTGAAATATTGATTTTTCATTGTGCCAAGTTCAAAATATTGTTCAGTTAAGGAAGAAGCAAATATATTCTTTCTGTACGTAACTATGTTTTCGTCTACTACCTCTTGTTGTCGCTGTTGCAGAAGGAGAATTTTTAACATAATTAACTCAATAATAAACATCTAAATTTTTAAAAGAAACTAATATGGACATAACTTAAAAAGAACACGAAGTCTGTTCATCATGTTGTATATTACTCTTAATTTATTTTATTATGCTTTCATTGAACAGAAGAATATTAATTACTGGTTCTCTTGTCCCTTCGGCACCTAGAAAAATGTCATCCTTATTGTTAATGAACATGCTTTTATTTTGACATTTTAACATATTTGGTATTGACATTTTATGCTGCAATTAACGTATCAATAACTCTCATTTTGATTTACAATACAGTTGAGTCATTATGTAAATTTCGGCATAACCCTCTTTCAAACAAAATTCCTATAGGCTTAGTTGCTACTGAATAAATATAATTATTATAAAGCATTTCAGAAATTTTAGTGCGATTTATTATCTGTAAATAATTTAAAACTCTAAATCTAAACTATTTTATAAACAAAAACCAGGCGTCTGCAAGCAAGCAGGTGCGCGTTTGTTTTGGAATCTTCAAAATAGACTTAATATAAATTTGCTGTTTTGCTTCAACCACGTAAAACATTTCGTCTGTACTCATTTTTATTTGAACATTAATGCCACGTGTCAGTGGCTGAGAACTTACGTTTTAATGTTTTTCTTTACTAGAATCAATCAGGAATAAAGCTCTCATGCAGATTAGACTTTGATCAATCAACAAGAAACTACTGAAGATACTCAACCTATTTTAAAATAACTTAAACCTGATGTTACAGCACAAAGATTCTTCAACTAGTTGTTAAAATTGATCATTGTTGTCACTGTTACCTGCACTTTTTCCTCTTCGAAAAAAGTAGAATCAGTTGTAATTTACCGTTAGAATAAGTTAATAAAACCACAAATATGTATAAAGTGCACTATATAAGCAGAAGTTCCTAGCCAGTAAAAATTCGCAAGTATTTTTGCATGCTTTCTGAATTTACGCAGTGTTCAAGAGATAAATGTTTTTCATAACGCCAAACTATGGTTTTATGAAATCGATCTACTAATTATAATGTAAAGTAAAATACAAGAATATGTTGAGTTCGTGTGTAGAAACATTGTTTTAGTTTTGTGAACAAGCAGATTGATTGTAATTCAAACTGAAAAGTACTGACTTACGGTGCTAATTTTGAATGTACGAGAGAACATGATAAACCATAATTGTGTGTATTAAATAAGCCATAAGGAACTATTTGATGAACAAGTCCAACGTAAAAATTTAGTGCCATGCTTTGTTTACGAATCCTATATACTTATTACGCTAATGTGGTGATATTTATCTTACATAAAATGATATAACTAGTGAAACTTATGATACCCATTATCCCACTATTTATATTAAATATTATACTACACTTTCTTGAAAAGATGAACCAAGTATATGTAAATGTTGACCATTGTTATGATCTCTGCAGAAGTATTATTTTAAATAGATGTCGTTGTATGTCACGTGACACTTCTAAGATCAAAACTAAGCATTTAAATCCTTGATAAAATATTTTGTTTTGTTTGTTATTTGCTTGAATGTAACCTCCAAGAGTGTATGCTGTGCGTTTAAATAAAGGTATGAATAAAGGATTTTGGACAGTTAAAGTATGATGAAATTTCATTACATTTATGTTTCAAACATATATGCAACAAGAAGAAACATTCATAATAACAGTTTCGAAAGCTTTTTCACTGTGCTTGTTTGCTGTTGTCTGAGTCTATGGACTTCAATTATACTTCTCCTATGTACCAATCAATCTAAATTTCAATTTTGGTCATTATATTACTATAAAACTGTGAACGGTTATATTTGAAATTGTACAGAACCAATACCAAATCTTTTGCAAAATCTGAGAAAGTTAGATTAGAGTAACTGCTGTAGATACTATGTATGTATATTCTACCTTACTAGAGCAAGGTATTTCTTCAGGAGATAATTAATTTCCCTCTGATTTTTTGTTTCTCCAACTCACATGCATTTTCTTGTTGCATTTTGTGGTGCTAAAAACGCAGGGTATTTTCAATTAAAAAAAAAAAAAAACTCCTCCAGAATGCTGTACGTGAGACCAAAATGTAGTACATGTTCGGGAAAAAGAGGACGTCTGGTAGCCTGAGTAAGAACGGAAGGGGGCTAACTCGAGGCAATGTATGTCAAAGGGCGTCGCCATGGAGTGTGCGAGTGTGGGCTCTTGCCCACCCTTCTGCACATCCACACAGCCTTGAAAAGACATTTTCAGAATCTTCTATAGCAGCGTAAGAATCAGATACACATTCAGGGTGTCTACCAAAATAACGAATCCAAATTTCTTGACTTTTTCATGCCCTTTTCTTGACCTTTCCTTTTTTATTTTTATTTCCTTTTTCTAACCTTTTTTTACTTTTTCTCAAGATTTATTTAATCGCCCCTTACTTAGGTACAGTTGGAAATTAAGAAAATATATATTTTTATTCACCGAAAAATCCCGGTTAAGATAAAAACTGAAGTTGTACTTTAACAAGAGATTTAGACTTGCTTTAATTATATTAATGCATGTATAAATTAATGCCTCAGACTTCATCCTGAATGGGCAACGGCCACATTATTTAATATCTTTAGAAAACTTCACGCACACAAAAATGTATTCTTAAGAAATAAAATGAACAAAGCTTAACCATAACTCAATACAATTTTAAATTTCCAAATATTCAATTTTGTCAAATCCCACTACATGTAAATGACAATGTAAATTCACTATACGTACTGTAGAAAAATAGCAAAAATTCTTGACAACAATGATAATTTCTTGACCTACATTTTGATTTCTTGACTTTATCTTGACTGGTATACACCCTGCTATTGTGTGTGGCGAGCGTAGGTTTTTTTCGGAAGGGGCTGGAATTGTAAAGGTGGATATTGAAAAGCTGTTTTCTAGGGGGTGGCATACACAATAAGATATTTCGCATATTAAAACCTTCCCTCTCTTAAAAATGGCAATCGGGGATCTTTATTTTGTTTCCCCCGAGTTCTTTACTGCTTTTATCTGTAAATTTTAATTTTCTAAAAATTTCGGAGGGGGGATCTAGTCCCTTCAACCCCCTCTGTGTACACCAGTGCATTGAGGGATAAAGATGGGGAGAGAAAATGATGGGGAGAAACAGAGGATCAAATAAAGAGAGAAACAGTGAAAAAAGAGAAGGGAAGAGGGAGAAAAACAGAAAATCAAAGAAAGAGAAACAGTAAAAAGAAAAAAGGAAAAAGATAAACGAAGATACAACAAAGAGAGAAACAGTAGACAGAGAAAGTAAAAAGGGAAAGATGATCCAAAAAGTAAGAGATAGGGAAAAGTAAACGAAGTAGAGAAATAGAGGGAGAAAGAAAGAGGGTGGAAAAGAGAGATTACGAAAAAAGTAAGAAAAGGAAGTCGTGAAAAGAGAGAAAAGCAGACAGAGAAAATGCATATAGAAAAATGAGGAAGAAGGAAGTACAGAAAGAATTATATACATGGAGCAAGAGGAAAGGTAGAGAGAGAATCGGATGAGGAACGAAAGAACGAGAAACAGAAGAAGAAGAAAGAGAAAAGGGAGAAATAATTATGTTTTCTTGGTAGCCAATGAATACTAAAGAAGCGCCTACCTGAAATCTAATTTTGATCGAAACTTCACCCAAAGAAAAATTTCTTGCGAAATACTGGAAAGGGTGGAAATCTCTCTGATTCATTCACTGGGTAATGTATTTTGCAGACTATCGAGGCTCTGGCGTCTGAACTCTCAGCGACTATAATTCTCTGTGGGTTTCGTGTAGTTTGCTATCCTTTTGTGTTTGTGATTGGCCTTTCATCTTATTACTAGAGCCCAAAATACGTACATAAATATTGCAACTTAGCTGTAAAAAAGGCCCATTTACTCATATTCAACACGCTCAACCTCAACTGCTTAAAGCAGGATCTACCATACAGAGAGGCAGTGAAAGCAAGCTGTTATCAGAGTCCATTATTCTAGGAAATTAGTTACGAATTCAAAACCAGAAACTTAGATCTTTTCCTTTTTATTTTAACAGTGCAAAGTACTTTTATAGAATTGTAACAATCAAAAAGTAAATAAATTCCCTTTCTTTATATATCCATAATCACACAACTGTATGATATGCAACTTAAATTTATATTCTACAACTTAAATTGACAAATAATTAGGGGTCAATGCGTGTATAGTGAATGCGGCCATACGACCGAGAATTCTAAGAATAGGTTCCTCAATACCCAAACTAATATTAATTTAATTAGAAGTTAGAATAACAAAAACCTAATATAGGGTAAAGAAATGAACAAATAAACTATAGAATTTTAAAGGAACCACACTACGTAAATTCCCCATCATATCGCCACACTTACCATACTCGTTTACAGTCAGAGCTACTCTGCTCATTCCAAATACTTCTATATTCCTTGGCTCCAGTGTTGCCAACAGCACGAGAGAAAAACGGGCTAAATCGCAACCAAAATGGAGCTAAAATTCACATCCAAGGGGCTAGATTTACAAAGGTGCGGCTGCGCACTGAAAAAAATCTGGTTGGTACTAGTTTACTATCCTTCGGACACATTTATTTATTTTTACAGAAGAAACTACTTACCGTACTAAGTTCCTGTAGTATTGTCTAACATCGGGAAGGTGTTTTGTCTGAAATTCAGGTAAGTTTTCCGTATCTTGGAAACGGATTTCTTCAAATTTAAAAGTTTGGGGCTCATTTGGGGGCAGGTGACTCCGGCCAATTTCTAACATGCCTTTAACAGGGAGTCTATAGAAAAAGACGGGGAGCCGAAGCGGAGGCTGGGCCGTGTTAGCGTTTGGGGCAGTAGGTCAATTACCCCAGGGGCGGAGCCCGGAATCAGTGGGAAATTTGGACTCAAAAATTTCAAACGAAAATAACTTTTTAGTTTAAATTTCCCACCTATTCTGGGATGGATAGTCCCAAAAACCATTCATGGAATGTTCCGCGAATCAGATAGGTAAGTAAGTACGAATGTCAAAAATGGACGAAACGAAGAATTTATAGGTGTCCAAAGGATAGTAAATATTTACCCGATTCGTCGATTCCGCACGCAATTCTGTGAACTTCCAAGGACCAGATGCAATGCAACTGAACAAAGATTCGCATTTTCTGGAATCGACGTTATCCGTAATTCGCCTCGGGCTACACAGCATACCAAAACCAGAAACAAGGGGATAAAGTGACAATGTGCACTTGCTAACTGCTCCCCAGGAGGGGTCGCAGAACGAGCTTGAAGGTGCAGAGGGGGTCGGTTAAGTGAATTCTTCTTTGCAGTTTACTGAAATACCAAAAAACATTTTATTACTGAAAGGGCTAGATTTGTAGCAAGATTTCTCTCTGTAGGGCTAAAAAGCCCCTTGGGGCTTTTGCTGAATTTTGGGGCCGAGTACGTACTCAAAAGGGCCAGTTCTGGCCCCAAAAGGGCCAACTTGGCAACACTGCTTGGCTCATTCCCCCGTGACCGTTGCCCCAAGACAAACGTTCTCCTTTCCTCCTGGCGGCTCTGAGCATAACAGCCAATCAGATCCAGGCATGACATCAGTTGCAGTGTTACCAGCACATTTAGTACATTTGTGGGCAGAGGGTTATAATATCTAACAATAATTGATAAAATATGTACCTCAATATGCAGTAGCTAAATATGTAGTATCAAAGAATATGTAATAATAATAATCGAGTATCCAAGCAATTTCAATAATTCTGCTAGATATTTATTTTGTTTGAACATATTCAACATAATTTTAAGGACATAAGTTGTTCAAATTAAAATTTGTACCAAATTCATCCACTGAAAAAAGCACAGCAACGTGTACATATTTAAGAAACCAATTTTGTCAACTATTAATTTCTTTTCACATCGCAAATTATTGTAGAACCTGTAAATATGTAAGAGAGCTCTTTATAACTTTCGAAACAAATTGTACAAAAAGCGTCTACAGAAATAACAATCGAATGAAATACATAGCTACTTTTGTACTTTTTGTACAAGGGAATATATTGTGTAAAGCCCCTATCACACGGAACTGGATTTCTAGTTGGAATGCTCTAGTTGACACTTAACTGGCTACCCATTTGCTAGTTTTCGCCTCACACGGTACTTGTTATACCGTACTTGTCGATAGTCTCTCGTTCCCATAATGGCGGCCGCACGAGATGTAAACAACGTATCACTTCACACTTTTAAAATACGATAACTATCCAACCGAGAGGAATATCGCATCGCATTAAACGGTTTTAGGTAGAGAAGAACGGCGCTGATAAAATACATACTTTACAACGTTTACTATACACGTATGGAATAATATTTTAGCTTTTTCAATTGTAAACATGCCTTTCGTGCTGTATGCACTCGGAAGCCCCAGACAAGAAGAGGCTACTTTACAAACTCACAGAATATCTTCACATGGCCAAACTTTGCTCTGATTGGCTGTTCCACAGAATCTAGTCGAAGTAGTTAGTAGCAATTAGAACATGTCCTATTCCTCAAAACCAGTCAAGCAGTCAGCCAGGCGGCCATGATTACTACCCAGAAAGTCAGTTCATCGCCAACTAGGGCATTCCAACTAGAAATCTAGTTCCGTGTGATAGGGGCTTAACTCGCTACGCACAGGAAAGTAGCTTTCTTGTCCTCCGATGCCAAGTTTCTAGGTGCTTTGCCTATATCTAAAAGCGAAACGAAAATATGTAACCAGAAACGAGGGGGGGGGGAGAAAATCCAGCATCTTTCCATAAATAACAGTTGACGTACTTTTTTCCTTCAGTCTGTCTTTCGACTTAGCAGTCAATCTTAGATGCTCGTAAGCACTATGCATCTCTTTGATTAGAAAATATGACATCACATGAGCTACAAATTATCTTCATAGGAAAAAGGATCAAGGTAGGAAAAAACTACCGAAATATGTTGTTTTATGTAAAGTAAATTAGCAAATATGAAAAAATATGTAATATCCTAGCAAATATGTAAACACATGTAACATAAAACTTATGCAAAATTATGTCAGTTATATAAGTCGTTGACATTTTCCTGTTCAAGGTATGTATCTAGAAAGGAATAGAATATGTAATTGCATACAAATCCGGGCTCTACTTATCACTATTCATCCTCACCTTCGCGATTAGCCAAAAGTAACAGAAAAGCGAAGTACGTAAAATAAATCAAGTAGGTAATGTACAAAGTTCAATATGTACAGGTAGTACGTACATCGGGCACTTCTTGTGTGTTTGGAAATGTTTGTATAAGGTAGGTTCGAGGAATCGCTCCCAAATTTGCACAAAACGGCTGTTCACGTGTCACTTCTATTTTAAACTAAAGCTTGAGTTTTGAGTCTTTGTTTTAAATCACTTTATGAACAGATAAGGTAATCGGTACTGGATATGCAGTTTGAAGTGAGATCCGAACAACACCGGATATCGAACCCGATTCCCTCGAGTACAAGGCGATGGACTTATCACATCGTAATCGGGATAATTTAACGTAATATTTAAGGGTATGTGGGAAAATCGTGGTATCAAACTGTTAAAATTATATATATTTTTCAGCAAATGAGGTGTCTACATCTGACATCATGTAATAGAGTTCGCTGAGCAGGAGTCTTGCAACTTGTTAAGCTTACGTGATTCACAAATTGCCTGAGAGATGGCAGCACAGAACAAATGTCTTGATACGCTCTCGTAATCTTTATTGCTAAGCAGCGACGTCAAATAAGGAGGCATTTGTTTCAGAAACGTATCTAATTCTGCCATTTTGTCTTCTCTTTACGTTTTTATAAACAGTCATTTCTGTCAATATTGTCTCAGAGAATTGGTTATGATTTTTTTTAATCAATGGTAACACTAGCTAGCTTAGTTGCCTATATTGTGATAAACAGGAAAATATTCATGTTATTTCCCTTGTCTCAGGTCGCCAGTTGCCTTGACATTCCCAGTTATGATGGCTTTCCGGAGTCCTGTTCGAAAAAGTTAAATGTAATAGCTATGTTTCTGTTTTCAAAGTTTTCTCTTCTCACCATCCGTTTGTAAAATACCTCAGCCTATTCTCAGTAGAATTTAATACAAGGTAGCCTAATTTTGGAACTTTGAGTAGAGCTGGTCAACCCGTGTTTGTTGAAGTGGTGAAAAGTGAAGTGAAAAGCAAGCAGCGGTACTGTAGCGTTCAGAGGCCCAACCACAAATTCAAGTTACCAAGATGAACGTGTCAATAATAATAATAATAATGACATTATTACTATTACTAATTATTATTGGTGGTAGTAGTAATAGTTGTAGTATTGTGTTAGAACAAATATTTTATTCAACACGTTCAATTTCACATTAGCTAATAATCGACAACAAACACACAAACTGTACTTTTGAAAGACAGAAAATCCATGACGAATATAATTCTTTTTGAACATGTGATATAACTTTCATGTACAATATATGTATCCATGTAGTATATTATATATATATATATATATATATATATATATATATATATATATATATGTAGTATATAACATATTAAGTACATTGCATAATCAATTCATCTGCCTCATAACAAACCAACAGCAAAAATTATATAAATTGTCTCTGAAATGTGCGTGCTTCTTTTCCTCAAAACAATTGTTGATGCATTTAAGACAAAACTGTGTAGCAGCAACAGTCTGAAGTGGTACATAGTTAATCTTACTTCTCTCTCTCTGGAAATTTACAATGAATTACAGAAAAGAACCATATTGCGAGCGCAGCCAGCAAGAACATTTTTACATCCAAATGTTTGCAAACTGAAAACAATATTGATTTAACAGGGCACAAATAATTTTACGAGGCGCCATGGCATTTTCCTTTATATATATTATTTTTTTTTTCATTTAGTTAGTTCGTCTCCCAGTGCCGACTCCCGCCCCCCTTTGTAACGGTCCTAAACTTGACGATAGATTGCAAGAAAATGAGAAACTGCAAGCGAAGCGAGCAAGAAAATTTTACAAAATGTACTTTTATTTGCATGAAATTTAAAATCGAGGGGGAAATTGCTCCACTGTGCCTCCCCCCTACATGTGCCCTTGGCCGTCTGGAAGAAAATAATGCAAGAAATACGAGAAAACTAATTCCATCTTGAATGTCCTCTTGTCCTGCTACTCTTAGATTCTGCTAGCCTTACTTCGATGTTTGCCGCCCCTTTCCCTCTAAGGTTGGGGTGGGTCATTGCCCCCACTGACTCCTCCTGTGGTTGCGCCACTGGTAGCGTTGTAAGAGGGGTTGAAAGGCGGGATAAAACAAGGCGGTTGTTGACGTGTTTCTTGGAAAACTAATCGAATTTCTTACGTTATTTCTTAACTAAACGTTTATCCGTGAGGAATGAGGTAACTTAATATAAGGTAGCGCCATCCGAAAATTGCCGATCATGCACGAGCACGTGACGTCTTGTGGGAGGCTCGGTTAGGCTCGGTGCCCCTTCGGTTATGTTCGTTCGGGGCTTGGCCGAAGCAAACGGCCGCTATCATTTCTATGCGAGTTTCAGAGGGAGAAAATGTTTAATTACTTTGAGGGGGAAATATTAATTATCATACTTCGGGATGGTATTGAGGTATTCCTTTGATGATTAGTAACATAATTAAAATATGCTACTTTTAAAAGAGGGAAAATTGCACATGCAAACGTACTTATTGTAAAAAAACATGTTTCTGAAACCTGATCGATATATTACAAAGAAGGTTGCCCGTGTTCTCACTAATATTTCAGATTTCATAAATCGTATTATGATTTTAATAAAAACGTTCCATGCTAAAGAAGAATTGCATAGTGAAAGAGTTACCAAGAAATAATTGATTGACAGATTTGGCTTATTTTTGCTTTTCTGTCTTCTTTTTAAATATGAAAGGAAAACCCATAAGCGGTAGTCCCCCCCACCCCGCCCGTCGTTCTCTTTCTTTGTTTCTACAAGCCGGCCTCCTTGGCGTAGTGGTTAGCAAAACGCGCTTCAACGCCAGGGTTCCGGGTTCGAATCCTGGACTGGGCATGGATGTTTGTGAGTGTTCATTCATCAATTTCATCATTTCATCACTCATCCCTATCTTCGCAAATTAGCCAAAAGTGGCACAAGAAGCGAAGTAAAATAAAGCAAATCAATCTTTCTTTTCACATATACTATCACATTTACTAAATTCTCAATTTTATCATTAAGGACAAAACAATGTCTTACCCGATTGGATTCGAACCTGGCGTCGTAGTGCGCTGTTCTAACAACTCCCACACTGAGATCGACAGAGGCCTCCGAGGTACTACGGGCCTCACAGAACGTAACAGGAGTATTATCGGATTATAAATTATGGATATTAGAGTTTGGATAATAAATAAATAAAATAGATAATATATAATATATAAATAAAAAAAACGTTCTTTATTTATAGAATTTCAAAGAGAGCGATAGTTTGCCAAACTAAAAATATCCTAATTTGTTCTCAGGAATATAAAAATATAAGGTATAATCGGGAAAAAATTGGTAACTATAGATTGACACAGAATTGAATAAGCTGAATTTTGATGTAACTCGTTTTTATGTGGTTCTAATGGTTAACTTTTAATTGGAGTCCAAACTTGAATATCCGTAATTTTTAATCCGATAGTGTCCGGTATAATATATTTAAAACATTTAACACAACGCAGTACAAAAGCCTAATATTTAGTTTTCTGATTGAATCGTTCCTTCTTATTCATTCAGAACGTTGCATTCATTTCCAAGAACATTTCAAATCTTATGACATCAGAAAGTATTAAAATTATACTGATATACTTAAAATCCAATCTTTACCGTTCTCCATAATGTAACTTTATTTCTCAAATTATCAAGTGAAAGAAGCAATATACAATCTAGATAAAATTTTACTCTGCATTTGAAAATTACTCTAAATTCGAAAGAATCCTCAACGTTATTCATACATTTATTTACTGTACAATAATTTATGGATCAAAGTTCCACATGCAAAAAATTATTGGAAAGTTTTATGTGGAGAAAGAATGACGAAATAGTTTGTTAGATAGTAGTTTCAGACTTTGAAAACTCAATTCCAGTTTGTAATTTGCAGATATTTTAATTTCTCTGGATCAAATTTGGCTGCAAGTTATCGTTGTCATAGTTCTGAAAAGTATTGTTTCGTATTAAGAACTTTACATACAAACGCGTGCAGAAGACGAGCTAAAGTGTACAAGTACTAATTTAACTAACTTGACCTACTCGAAACATACTAATTCAAGCCTATAGAAATAGATTTATGATCACACGGTAAATGAAACGCTTTGAGAATATATATAAAAATGTCTTAGTTCTTAGTTTAATTAAACAATAAAGGAGAAAAGTTACATGAACTCACAATGATTGACCTTGCAAGTGTACGAATTATTATTCGTTAAAGGACTTTGTCCGCAGATTTTTCCATATCCATTTCCATGTATGTCCGAGTTGTATAACCGGAAAATATACTCCAAGGCTGATATGCGACACACATTTGTACATTAACGAAGTAATTTGCATTACACTAATCATAGATCTTGCTCTTTTTGACAGAAATGTACTACAAAGAAATTAGAGTACAAAATTAACCACAATGTATTTGTGAAATACCAAAATTGAACAAAGTTGCAAAAATTTCAATGATGGGTGTAATATTCACTCATGCAATATTTACCATCGTGCATGGAACGCTATGTAACTTGAATTGAAGATATAAGTGAATTTCATTTCCAATAGCGTGAAAGTCAATACACGATCTTCGAAATGCACATTTCCGACAACGTCTTTCACAATAATGTGAACATACAAATTACAATCAACATCGCTTTGTGTTAAATAAATAAATTTGTTACTAATTACAAATCCGACTTTCATAAAATGTACATAACAAATCAGTTAGGCTCACTACGTACTTCGCACTAGTTGAACACATTTTCAAGATATTGATGACTTTTCTTGTAGTACTGTCGGTTAGGTTACGTTGTAGATTTTGAACTTCTTTATTTAGTTAAAACAGGTTGAATGAGGTTGTTTGTAATCTTTAATTTATTTGCTTCATTATGCAGACGTGTGATTCTCCTTTGTAAACGATCGAATATGTTTTCCAACAACAAAACATTGCTTGCAGTTTGTGTATGTACCTTCGTCTATATTTTTTTATCTTTTTTGGCAGCATAGTCTTTAGCCATTTTATGGCACGTCTCCTTATTGTATGTCTTTCGTAGCGTACTTCTCTGCAAACCTTATCAGCACGTGCTACAAGCGAATCATATTGTGAAGATAAGTGTTTAGGCGGTCCTCCTCCGTAGCCGAGCGGCTTAAGGCGTTCACTCGTCTTGAGATAGTTCGCTACGGGACGGCGTAGGTTCGAATCCGGCTCTGGTCGGAATTTATTCGGTCTACGTATAGGGCCGGTGGCAACCACCATCGTGAGGAAATTGGGGAGCTCCGAATGAGTGAGCGGTAACCCGGTCGAGAAGACCTACAACGGCTGGGGGTTCGTCGGGCTGACCACCCGTCACCCCAATACTGGTCTAAGATCTCCACGCTATAACAGGTGACGGAGGAACAGTGTGGGAGGGAGACCAGCAGTCGGTAGGTAAGCCAAGGCTCTCAAGGGCTGTCGCGCTGTGGGTTATTAAGTGTTTAGGCGAGCTACACCATTTCCTCGATTATTTGGTACTAAAGTAATGGTAAATTTCTCGTATCGGACAAACGGCTGAAATTTGCTTGTTCATTTAATTTGAATATTCGTACAGTGGGATCCATGAGTATTACAGTGGAAATTGTCCATGACTGTTTTCATTAACTTTTCTCTTGCGCCCTATATGTTTTTAAGCGATGGATTTTTTATGTATGCTGGTGCAGAAGTTGTCAACAGCTTGTTTTGAGTGTTCTTTTAATTCTTGAAGCTCTTATTGGGTCAAATAAAGTGCACGAACATGGTGATGGACAATTTGCCCGGTAATACTCAAGGATCCCACTGTACTTACGTATTCTGCATTGAGAAACATTGCTGAAGGTGGCATTTCGCTTATTTCACCGGAAATAAGCTCTATTTGCGACATATCGAGTAAGTTTTCTTCGTTTCTTTTTGCCTTCGGTAACACGCAAAATGGCGGTCACAGTTTCACTACCGTACTCGGCATGCAGTGTTTCCACCCCACTGCACTCAAAAATACCTACGTAGCCCCACAAACCATTGACACATAGCCCCACGAACCATTTCCGGTAGCCTAAGGTTAGGTTAGGTAGGGTCACGTTTAGGTTACAATAGTTAAAAATTGGGTTCGAAAAGAATATGCGTAGCCCCACACACAATTCTCGCATAGCCCCACGAACCATTGACACATAGCCACACGAACCATTGACACATAGCCCCATGAACCATTGAAACATAGCTCCACAAACCATTTGCGGAAACGTGCATTCTTCAGTTACAAAATCACGTGTTTGGAAACACTGACCGGGATTACGTCATCACATACAGGCTACATTCACTTAGATGCAAGACCTTTCGTGCATGGGCACACATTTATATCGAAAAATAGATGATTTACCGGCAAAATTCAATGAACGATGCGAGAAAACAATTCCCTGAACTTCCACAAGTATAAAGAAACTTCATTCGGTAAGTAATTTCTCTTGTAAATTTGAAGAAATTCGTTTGTCCGATACGAGAAATTTACCGGGTGTAAATTAGCGATGGCACTGCAGTTGGCTTCAGCACGTTCTTTGGTGGAAAGTACAGAAGTTCTGCTTTCAGATCTCGCACATAGTCTTCTTCACAATAATTGGCACTGCACACTTGCATTTTTTACATTTCATCTGCAAACATGAATCCACTGTTTACTTACGCAATTATCGACTGGAAATCTATGATATTTTATGGCAGTTCCTTTAGTTTTCTGGTTATTGTTTTCATAGCTTGCTACAGCACAATTAGACATGATTGCAGTCTACCAGTACAAAAATACAATAAAAATAAATCGAACGCGACAAAATCAACAACCTGCTTGTTCCGATTTTTGCGACGTGTTAGTAGCTATATGTGCCCCGCACCAAACCCAATTCTTCCCAGATGATGTAATGCATCCACGGACGACTGCGCTTACTGCACATAGCAATGAGCACCGTCAAACCCGATCCTCCCAGATGACGTAATGCATATGTACTGCATATAGCAACGAACACCTCCTTTCTGTAATCTATCTACAATTTAATTATTCAACAAGTTCAATTTGCTTGCAAAAGGAACATTGGCATTCAATTCAGTTATGTTAAAGCACATAATATTAACGTAGAAAAAAAATTGTTGATTTATTGTTATTAAAAGATACTATCAACAATTTTTTTCTACTAAATAGTTAAGCCACATTTTCTGTTATCTTTTTTTAGAAAATGTGGCTTAACTATTTAGTAGAAAAAAATTGTTGATAGTATATTTTAATAATAATGTACTAAAAAATGTAAGTTTATGTACAGTACATATATAGATATGGGAAAAACTGCTTAGCGGTAATCCCAAGTAAAATGTAAATAAAAAAAAATTATGAAGGGCCTTATTATCCAGATTAACTCCAGTCGGTTGTAAGTATATTAGGTTAACACAAATCGAAAATATAAAGTTATTTAAGATATTTATAGTTGTTTCTCTTAACATTAAAGCAAATGTAGAAAGTATAATATCTAAGAGAAGGGTTGATTTCAATTATTAACCTACATTGTAAGTTCGTTTTGCATATCGTGTCCTTTAGTTGACATTTCTTATAGGTTACTAAAATATAACTTGTTCAACGAGTTACGCATAAACTTTATATTCCGAAATGACGAAAATTTAATTGTGTGCATTACGATGAAGTATTTTCAAGGTAAAAAGTAACACAACACACCAACAAACACAGTATTTTCGAGGAAATAAGTAGGGCATAAATTACATAAATTTCACATTACATTAAAGTGTAGTCTGCTACTTTCACCTGCTTCGTCATAATTTTAGATAAAATACCCTTTCTCTTCCAACATATTTTCAAATACATTGGATTATTCTTTATACGAGATGGATTTCGGTGACTGACGAGGCAATAGATTGTGTGAACGTTTGGCCACAAATTGCTATGTTTTTAAACAATACGGACGTTAAATTTCCAGTTTTGCTGTTACTTCACTCTGTGTTTCAGGTATGTAAGTTAAATTAGCCTCATGGTAATATGAAACATGAGTAAATGAAAAATAAATATTCTTATTATTGTTTTTATCAATTATAGTCACGTTCTAATGAGCCCTAAAATTGCACTAAATGCCATTTTGTTTCTCTGATCCGATTCGTATGCTTACAGTAACGAAGTATTTTTCAGGGGAATAAAATCATTATACGTAATTTCTATAGTGTATATAATTGCCTATTTCAACACTTAGTGCCTAAAATACATCAAAGAAGAACGATATAATGTTTCAAGTTCGAAAAGTGTGTTTCTTGTATATTTTTCTATAAGTTTCCCACGGGCGGATTCAAGGAGCACAAGAAGGTGCGCCGATCTTCGTGGCGAAGTGGTTAGCACCGCGCGCTACGACACCAAGGGTCGTGAGTTCGAATCCCAGGCTGAGTATGGGTGTTCTTTGTGACCTTTCATCAATTTCATATCTTCACTCATCCCCGTTTTGTGATTACAAAGCGACGCTCAACTTTTCCGCCACCTTTGGCTAACCTCGAAGATGAAGATGAGGATGAGTGATGATATGATGAAATTTATGAAGGGACGCAATCAAAGAACAGCCATGCTAACCGCGACTACAGTAGTAAAAAAAGTTACTTACTGCTGTTACAATGAAAGTTACGCCCTTAACGTAAAACTGGTAATGTTCTAAACATTTTAATTGTCTGGAAAATAATAACTATATTTCTTTTACTGTCCATAAAATCTTGCTCTTTTATCATTGCTTGCATACATAAAGTTTGTTTGCTTCCTCACCTATGTTTTCCGAGTTACGTCTGTTAACAATACAATTTTACTAATATGTAAGGCAATATTACAGAATAAATATAACTGTGAAATACATAGCAAAACCTTCAAGACGGAGACAGAATCAGTCTCAGAAACAGGTGCAAATAAAAAGTAAGAAACAGTGGTTAAAAGCCCAAAAATTGAACATGAATTTATCACAATCACCACTGATCAGTTACAAAGAAGTATAGAATCGTATATCACGCACACACACACACACATGGGGCATTCCACGAAAAGTGACCCTTCTCCATGCAAATAACAAAATGAATCAATCTGGAAATTATTATTGTTTTTAATTGCATTAAGATTTAAATGTTTGTGAACGCATCTAAATTTGGATATTTCACCAACAAAAATTATTAGCATCAATAGCTTATGCTTCACAGACAAGTGAAATCAAAATTTGCTACATTCTTAAACTGTCACAGACGTAACACACTTCCACTAATACTTTTCATGCATTCAGGCTATATCGTCATCATCATACTCAAGTTTTTTTTTTCATTTCCTAGCAGACACCACAAAGTACTTCATAATTCTATGAAATCAGTTCGTTATGATTATTTTAATACAATCACATGTCTAGAACCTTATTAGTGCATTTTGTAATTTGAATGTCACACACGTAACGCTGAAATGCCCCAGAATGATTGATTGATTGAGTTGGTGTTTTAAGTCCACTTTGTACACAGTAACGCTAACCGGGACTGGACCTACAGTTTAAAGTGGGATCCGAACCACTCTACCGGGTATTGAAACCGGGACCCTTTGATTTCAAGGCGACGACGCTACCAAGGAATGCTCCACATACCTACAAGTACACACGTATGTGTATGTATGTATGTGTGTTTGTGATAGTGTGTGTGTGTGTGTGTGATGGTGTGTGTGTGTGTGTGTGTGTATTTGTAATATCTCTTTTCTTTTCAGATTAGATGCTGCTATTGTAATGGAGCATGATATGGACGCCAGTAACAAAAGCTTCGCATGCCCTTTCATTAACATTTGCAAAGACACTGTAACTTTAAGCAACATTGTCTCCCACTTGAGAACAAAGCACCTCATCCCCTCCTTGGAACTTGACGACTATGAGTGCGAAATATATGGACAGGAATTTACATATGGATCGCTGGGAGGGAAGCGTGGAATCTTGATGTTTTTCGGCCAAAAGATGTTTCTGCTTCAGGAACGAGGTGATGGTTCTCTGCGACGCTTTTGGTGTCAATTTATAGGCGCCGACGACGGTAGGCAAGACTTCACCTACAGGCTTGGGCTGGCGGATAATGGTTTTGTTAGTAATGTTATATGTTCCCCTATGAATTCAGTAATGATCAAATTTGATCCTGAGTCGCAAAATGTCATAAGGCGATATAGAATCAGGAAAGAGACACTGTTTTCAATATGGATCAAAACGTGTTAAATGCTACTGTATGATATACTGTACATTAAAAAGGTATTAGCATCATAAATGATTAGTTTGCTATAACTGAGTAGATTACAAGAAAACTAGTCCGTTCCTACGGTGTTCTTCCATATTGAATTGTTGTAAAATTTATTTTGTAATTGACATAATGCATCACTGATGAATCCATGTGTGTTGTTGAATATGAAATGAAGAAATGATAATATTAACTTATTCCATATCTTTCAACTGCATTTTTAATGCATTATTATTTCTTAAGGAGACGAAAAGCACAACTGCTCAATTCAAAAGTTTACCGCGCTTCAATTGCTTATTGTTTTATATAATGTTACTTTTCTACTCATTTATGAATAAATTGCAAAACGGAATTTGAACATACTCTAATATTTTGTTGCTCTTTTAAAGACACAAGTTTCTTTCACTTATCAAAGGAATTTACAATTTAAACAAGAGAAAATAAAATCATAATACAGACAAGCAATAAAGTTTGTAATTTATATTCCACAGTCTTCTATTAGCAGACCGGAAACGTTAAGATTTATTTGAAGCCGCGCATCTTCACTTGCGCATAGCCCGGGGTGACACAAATATGGCGCAGGTGTGCATGAGCCAGCAGAATGAGTGATTGTGGGTTTCAACATGTGAGATAGTTTCATATTACCAATATTACTTTAAATTTTATCAGAGCTTCAGACAACGAAACATAAAAAAATAGTATATTGGAATCTGTAAAATTCAAATTGTATAAGATACCGTGCAGTTCATTGAAAATTCAGTTTTGACTGTGTGGTGAGTTTTACAAGTTGCACAGGATGCTGAGAAAAAGGTTTAGGAAAACTGGAAATAAATGTGGGAATAAGTCTGATGTTTGATTGATTGATCGATTTGGTATTTTAAGTCCACTTTATGCATAGTAAGGCTAATCGGGACTAGACCTACAGTTTAAAGTGGAATCCGAACCACTATGTGCCTCCACCGGGTATCGAACCCGGGACCACTTGATTATAGGGTGACATCGCTACCACTGCGCCATCGGAGAGGCCCTAATAAGTCTGATGTTTCAGAGAAATTAAAATGCACTTTTTAAAGTAGCAAAAAATATTAATATGTGCGATATTGCCTTGAAACGTGGGTTGCGACAGAACCGGCGAAGATTTCGGCTCGAAGCCCTGGTCTTGACATGCGTGTTTCTTTGAAATTATCTCTTCACGAATTTTACCAACTGTCGGATTAAAAATTATGGATACTCCAGTTTAAGACTCCAATTCAAAATTAACCAATATACCTACATAAAAACGAGTTACATCAAAAGTTAGATTATTCAATTCTGCTTTAATCTATGGTAACCACTATTTTTTCGAGTATGCCTACATTTTTTTTATCGTCGTGAGAGCAAAGAAAGTTCTTATGAATTTTGCGAAAAAACTTTTTCTTAGTATTGGGTAGTCCTACGTATACAATATTGATATTGTTTTGAAGCTCTTTTCATCTGTTTTTAAAATCTATTATCATTGTGAATTCACATTGCGAAAGCGATTTTATACAGATTTTTGTTCAACGGAGTAAACACACAACATGTATTGACTCGTACAGTGACAGCCCGCAGTTTCCACGATTCAATGGACATTGCTGTGTTTGATGTTGCCACGTTCCGCGTACATCTTTACTCCGCTGAATAAAAAACGGTACAAAACCGCGTAAAAGCAAAATGAAAAAAATACAAGTTTTGACTACTTGGTTTTCCAAGTAGTCAAGTGCTCCCCCTTGCCCCCCCGCTGGATACGCCAATGGCTTGTGGCGTCGCCAGTAACCTTTCTCTCACTCGGCAACGAGCATGCAAATTATCAATGCTAACCTCCTACCACCTTAAGCGTCTTCGAATCCAGTCTCGTATTCAATTAACAATTGAACCTAGGGGCCACTACTTATGTGCGTGTCCCTCTCATTACCTTCTTCCCACCGAAGTAATACTTTCTTCCCACGAAGATTTTCTCTTTCTTTTATGGTCGACCTTATCTTCCGAGGACTTTAAAACCACTGTAAATGTCAAGGTTGTGGGAACTTTTCTTTTCGCAACGAACTTCTATTGAAAATGAAAGATATTTATCTCTTCATTCGCACAGCTTGTTGAGGATTGTTTAGATTCAGTGTGGAATCATGGAGGAGATATATTGGTATGTGGCGGCTGGACTTGTCCTTCTGTCCGTTCTTCTAGATGTGAATTACATCATTCGATGGACCATCACTTCTATATATTCCCTCTCGGCGAAGAAGATCGGTGTGACAGACGAAAGCGTTTTATACTGTAAGTACTGAAGTGTATTGTTTTGAAATGAAATATCCGACTAGCTTGTTAGAAAAACATATTTACGAGGGTTGTCCTAAACGTTCTCATTATTCTCACTAAAAATAGATAGATGTTTCTGCTTCCTACGTTAGAGGGGGAGGGAGGGACTGTGGTATTTTCAAATGTTCTAGAACAACTACAACAAACGACTTTTCATAACATTTTGGACGCCTCGTTTCGTCGCTACTACCCCTCGAAAAATGGAATTTTTATCTTAAAAAGGATATGAAACCAAAAAATGCAAATGCATAACGATCTTACCTTTTCACTACCTGGTTGACTTCGCAAGAACACAATATATGAATTTTTCTCTGAATAATCAAGCCGGTATCCACTTGGGATATCTGAAGGATTTACAAAGTGATTTTAGATATATTTTTCAATAACGCACCAAAGCCTCGAACGAGACAGTGGTTTGTGGCGACACCATTCCTAAAAAATATGCACCAAATCTCGTCAAATAAGCATTTCGATGCTCCATAAAAAAACTGTAGAGTCCACTTTATGCACAGATAGCTAATCATGACTAGACAGAGTTTATGGTGGGTATTTGCATTTATGTTATTTAGCATAGTTTTTCTGCAAATTTTGGCTAATCGTCACGATGAGTGAAGATTATATGAAATCGATGAAGGGGTACTCACCAAGCCCATGCCGGGACTCGAACTCGGAAACTTCGGTAACTATTAAACGCGCTCTGTCATCAAGTCAGCAGTTTAAACAAGTACTAAAACCACTATGTACCTCCACCGGGTATCAAACCCGGAACCCTTGATTACAAGGCTACTATATTAGTACTGAGACTTCGGACAAACACCACGTCAAAACTCAAAAGATATACAAAGATACCGAAATGCTAAGACAGTGAAGTTTCCTAAGGCATAACCATGAGGTAGGTGAACATCAAAGAAATGGTAACTGGTAGAAAATAAAGGAACCCATCTTCGAAAAACACGCCACTCATAGCAACAAATGGCTCTTTGTTCGTAGGGCTGTGCACGACGAGAGATGTTGATCAATTTTTGTCACACGTGAACAACGGAAAGTATCTGAAGGAATTGTGTCTGTCTCGGCAGAGCCATTTCATCAAGACCGGAATTTCCCGCGAAGTTCAGATCAGAGGAGGTCACGTGATGGATGCAGCTGCCACGATTCGCTACCGAAGAGCCATGCGCCCTTTTACAATCTGCAAGATTTACACAAAAGTAAGTTCATTTCTGTTTATTTGTTACTTAATTTACTTAAATATATTGGAGAATATATGTAAGAGTCCGTAGCGTCTCCAAGAGGGGTTGGTGGTGTCGTAATTCTCTTTCTGACTCAGCTTTTCTAAAATAAAATAAACTCCCTTTGTTCAAACGTTCCTAAAACGCCCAGATATAAGTTTATTTAATAATAATAATAATAATAAATTTTCTTTATTCAGCGGGCGAGGTTCAGCCAAGGGCTGCTCTGCCACCTAACCCTTGTCAATATGAGAATACATATGAGATGATTATAAACTTATGGAGCAGTAAGCTAAACGTAAAATAATAATAATAATAATAATAATAATAATAAAAATAAAAAATTAAGAAAGAAAAAAATACATAGGAATTAGTTGCAAAAAAAAAGTGTAACTAGGAATAAAAAAGACAATAGTAATAATAATACAATAATACAATTCCTTATAGTGAGTGACTTGATACCTTCAGTATGTGCCCCGACTCTGCCATTGTTCCATTAACAGCAGATCTTTTATTTTACCTTTAAAATATAATGGGTTTTTTACACTAGCGATATTTGCAGGCAATGCATTCCATGCTTTGGGAGCCGAAAAGGAGAAAGAGGATTTGTAGGCCGTGGTAGAGTGATGGGGTAAATCGAAGTTGTTCCGCTTACGTGTAACATACTGATGGATTTCCCTACGGGAATGCATCTTCTCAAACAGGTACTGCGGTTTACCTTCTGTCAGTATGCGGCGTATGAAACAGAGATAGTGCAACTTCCTTCTGTTTGCCATGGTAAGAACCTGATTATTATTTAAGAATGGAAGAATATGATCGGATCTTTTGGCTTGAAAAATGTATCGGAAGCACGCATTTTGCACCATTTGTATTTTTTTACTGAGCTTTTGCGAGAGTTGAGGGCCGTAAACATTATCACAATAGTCGAACAATGGGTAGATTAATGCTTGGATGAGTCTTAGCTTGCATTCCGCAGGGAGGAAGTCACGGAAACGATTTAGATTCCTAAGTGTTCCATAAGCTTTCCTACATTGCGTCTTTACATGTTCTGTCCAATCAAAAGTTTCGTCAAAAATCAGACCAAGATTTTTAGCAGTGTAGGAATACACGTATATTTACAGTCCTTGGATTACCCAGCGAGGTTTTTGGAAAGTGGGCATAGTTCGAGAGAAACTGGGTAGGGTATGTGACCAACATGGCGGCAATCTTGAAGTCTGCCATGTTGGATTCAACTTCATTTTTTTTAATGGAAATGTGGCCATGTGGCACGTGAAAGTGGACTACAATTTCAAGAAAAGCACGTTGTTATGCTTCGTTTTCCTGTAACTATAATCCTTAAGGTGATGTCCAGTGTAACTCGAAAATTAAACATACCAACAGACTAAAAAATAGTAAGAAACTACTTCTCGGAAGTCACGTGGTTTGGTATAGCTTAAATTTGTTCTTGCGGTGGATGGAGAATACTTTTTTTCCCCAAAATGCAATGAAAATTTTAAAGTAAAAAATTCAGTAAGGCAAGTGTGGGGCGTTACCCCCACACCCCCTATACGCCTTCATGGCGTGGTGCTATGCACAGGGGAACACTTTACCTTTTACCTTTAAGGCAACAGTGGATCCGTGAAATGTTCCGAGAAAAAGATTAATGTATGAAAATGAATTCTTTATTTTGCAGTTATTTTAATGTTTTCCACTGGATAAATATTAATTAATAATAATTGCCGGCGTCCGAGGCAGAGTGCGCAACGATGCGAAGGGTACCGGGTTCGAATCCCGACCTGCGCATGGATGTTCATTGTGAGTGTTCGTACACTCATCCTTATCTTGGCGATTAGCCAAAAGTGGCAGAAAAGCGAAGTAAAATAAACCAAATCAATCAATATTAAAAATAATAATGTGTATATATCTGCTCCTTCAGAAGTAAGTGCAGCCATTCGTGCCGAATGACACGACAAGCTACATATGCCGCTTGTGTGACGGTCGAACTGGACCGTTTTCTCAGTAATGTCTCGCCTGGGACGCGCATGCGCGGGGTCCGTGTCGCTTCAGTCCGAAAGCTCCCTAAAGATTCATACAACTGTCTTTCGTTCATCATGCAAAACGTCATTGCAAGGTTGAATTATTGTAGGATTTATTGTAACCTTCCGCGGATTTGGTTTTTTCAGCATGCAATAATGATATCAATGCTTCTGTGTTTCTTAATTATGACCTCAAATGACTTCAAATTACGTTCCGGTACTTGAACAAGGATCCGGGAGCAAGACTTTATTCAAAATCGTTTTTTTGTTCCTTGAATGGATTAAATTGCATCTCGAACTGCTCTTTCGTCACATTTTTCTCACGTGATTGTTGCTTATTTTCTAATATTTCGGCTGAATAAATATTTCGTGATGAATTACGGTGCAGGAATTGTACACAAATTACAAGGTGGTGACCTTGCGTCACTGTAGTTTATATTATGCAACAAGGAAAAGTTTTTCTCTTCTATTTCCTGATAGCAATAGATTTAGCTGTGTGTACTATGACATGTCTACCCAAGTAATTACTATTTCATATCTTCTTTAGTCATCTCTTCTGCCGGAACAAACATGACATATACATTTTCTGTACCTGACACGGTTCTACGAAGGTTGTTTTTTTTTTTTTTTTTAATCCAACATCTTCCCAATTTGAGAGCAGCCAGTGGCGACCTGTTGCAGGAGGTTGATGACTCTTTTAGCTAAGTTAGGTGATCGCTTAATTTTAGACATTTAGCCTCGCTTAATTTAGTGTTAATTTTAGATGGTAATCAACCTAATCATGAAGGAAAGACATTTCTTTTGTAGTTCATACATACGAGTTACAGATAATCTAGAAGGAAGTAATTTCAAAAGTAATTCAGTTATATTTTTTAATGTAACGGAAATTACGCGAGAACGTTTCAAAAATAGTAAAAGTAGGCGAGTTATTTTTTGAACAGAGTAACTAACTAAGTTACTTTTGGAAAAAGGCTTCCAAAGATAACAAATGTACGATTCCTGCCGCTCTAGCACTATTTCTGAGAATCTTGTTGAGCTGAAATTTCCTTCATCCTTGAATCAAATGTGTAATAGGAAAGGTTATAATTTAAACTCTTAAATTTATTTACTCGTGCTATTAAACCTATGTTTTAACCCAATGAATCTGTGAGCGATACTCGACAAAGGCATATTTGAAGATGATTGTTGAGCATAAGGTTTCCAAAGCCTCGTAGAACCGATATTGCTTGTTTGACTTGCAAATTTCAATTTTTGACTTACAAATTTTATTTTGTTGATGTACTGTTCTTAAATCACTAATGTGCTAAGGCACCTTTGAAATGCAAATGCGGGAATTTAAGACCAATAAAACTGTCCTTAAAGAGAGCTCCTCTCAATTTAAATTGACATAACATTAAGGGACAAGTACAACGAAACCATCCATGCCTTGACCAGCATTCGAACCTGAGACCTTGCATTGCAACAAGCTTTGATCACCATTTGTCATAGAGAATAGCTTTAAATAATATATCCGAGTGTGAAAAACAGATATTATTGAAGTCCACCCTCTGCCCGCACTCTCTGCACTGGAAAATGTGAGGTTCAAAACTCCTATTCACCAAAAGGAGTGTCCTGATGCATCGAGTCAGCGTGACATAAAAATGACAAAAAGCAAGGTTTTAGTTTAAGTCCATTTTATACTGAGACAACAGTTTAAACTGGAATCGTAACCCCTATGAATTCGAGCAGGCCTCTTGATTACTACATGAAAGCGTCCTTACGAAATTATTCATGCGCCACCGGAAACTGTACTGGCGTGCCCAGGTGGTTGGTGGGGGCCGTACCCTCTTTGACCCAGTTGTCCTGAACAAATATCAACAAGAATGCATAAACTACCACTCACTTTGCAATCATCCCCGTTAAGAAATGCATGGGCACACCACTGGATAGCTAGTAAATAACAAAAAATTGTTTTTTTTATTTATTATTTATATAAAACCGATACACGCAGTGATGTGTAAATTAATTCAGTCAGTATGTTATAGGTTTGAAATCTCTGGTCAACTACGTTATAACACGTATAATGGAAGTTTTAGAAATATATAGGTCGATTTTTAGTTATTTGCTTTTGTATCTCAGTTTTGACCGTATTGTGACCGTTTCAGATAATCTACTGGAACAGGACGTCGCTTTACTTCGAACATCGGTTCATATCCCTGGGTGAGAACTTCGTCAAAGCCATCGTGCTGAGTAAGCATGACGTAATTGGTGCGAACGTCAGCGAAGTGTTCAGTTCTATCAGCGGGGAGGCCATGAATACGCCAGCGCCACCTGAGGAACTGCGGCTGTGGATGGAAAGCATCGCCTGTCAGCTGGCCAGTGTAGCAGCCTCGGACACTGAAGGCAACGGGACAGTGTGTCAAGCTTCTTAAACAACAATGTGATATACACCCTCGATTGTGTAATGCCACAAAGTCATAAGGAAAATCACGAATACAACGAAAATAACTTACCTGGTGAACCAAGGTGAAAGTGTCAACCACGGCGCTTTGTTTGTGGAAAGTTTCTACATGGCTTCCAGCGTGAGGCCAGTTCTTTCGACAGAAATAAACTCTATTGCAGACGTTCTTTCTCGTTAAGTTACGGCACACTCATCTTGTGCATGTTACGTCACATCGCTCTCTGTTCAAATTATTACGTCATGCACACGCATCGTCTGCAAATAGGATCGATTTTCGCGGAACAAACCAGCTTACCAGTCGGTGCGTTTCGTGCGAGAACGAACTTACTGAAAGTGATTTTAGGAACGCCATAGCGAACTTCACAATCTTCACGAAAGGACTTAAGAAACGGCCGATTGTCATAACTCGTGTACCACGTTAAACTAGCGCGACTTTCGGAACGAGCCTACAGTGTGTGCTAAACAACGCCACTTTCACACTATCGTTAAAAGGAGTGTTGAATTTGTAAGACCGTGCTTGTCTTGCACCTCACTTTTTCCAGGGTGTAGAGTAGGGCAGAGTACGGACTTCAGAAATTTCTGTTTTTCACATTTAGATATTTTATAAGGTGAGGAGTTACAGTTTCGCACCAGTTGTGTATTTATTTTAATATCGTCCGAATGGGCACACATACTAATAAAACAAACCGGGCATATGAGAGAGTATGAATTTCTCCCCATGTTGCAAGTGGAAGCGACTTTTTATGTCGATTAACCTGGACACGAGACTTGAAAAAATATGAGTGAGAATTTTCAGAATCCCATGTCTTCTTTATGGAGAAAAAAAACTCAACTTTAACTTCAAGTTGCAGCTAATTAAATTGAAGTTTCGACTTTTCCGCCCTTTAAAAGCTTCATCAAATTGCCCTCTTTCCGTTGATATATTGTTCTACGCCATCGGAAGTTTGATATACCCAAGAGAACAAATCATAAACTCCCATAAGCGCAATGTATTTCTCCTTGCCTCCTACGGCCAAACAAATGTTTTTCTCTGTGTAGATTTACGAGGCTGGATAAAGTGCCACCTAGGGTAATTTTGGGTGTCAACGGGTGGGGCACTGCTTTTGCCTTTAACTTTAAAGTAATGAAAATTTATTCTTAGTTTTCTGGCGCCATCACCCATCTCAATAATTCACCGATGGTCGTATGAAATCGAAAATAAAGGATTCCGGATAACAATATTATGTCATCTCCACGGCGCTATAAAAATGTAGCTGCGAGGTAAGAGGGGTGGGGCAACGGAGCCAATATTATAATATCACGTCACGTTGAAGATGTATACTCATGGCAAAAGTTGGTGTATGTGGGCCGTAGCCAGTGATGGCATCATAATGGGGCATGGGGGCGGGCGCCGCAGTTCACAGCCAATCGAGTGCACTAAAGAGCCAGATCTTGCTCCAAAAGAGCTAAGTTGGCAACACTGACTCGGAGGGTAGAGCCTCGCAGAAACTGTTCCGCATGCTTTTAAAGCTATTCTCCACGACAAATGGTGATAAAAAGTGCTGCAAAGCAAGTGGTCTCAGGTTCGAATCCTGCTCAAGGCATGGATGGTTTCATTGCATTTGTCTCTTTATCAATTTAATCTTTTATTATCCATCCTCAATGTCGCGAATAACCCAACAGGAAGAAAAGAGAAATAAAATGATCACAATAGAAATAGGTATACATTTTAATGTATTATGGCACCCCTGATGGATATCAATTCAAATTGTGACATTACAATAACAATTGCAAGAAAGTGCAATGCACATTTATCAAAATGCATAGACAATTGTTATTTTTTTAAACTTCATTTTTACATAACTTACAGTTCCAGAATTTCTATTCTTTTCACAAAGGTTTGGCATGATTGTAGATCTTCAAGAGGAAACTGTTAGGTTGGGGGGAGGGTCTCGAATCGAAACTTTAAGCTCCCAAAAGAAATGCTTCTGTGGTAAAAATAATAATAATAATAAAAGAGACAGCTGGATAGGTGATTGTGAAAATAAATCTCTATAAATCTGCCAAGTTTCATGGACATCGGAGGGGGACACAGGGGTCAAATGCCCACTTAAATTTGTCCTTCTCTTGACATTTGAGGGGAGTTGCCCCCTAAAACAGTTTTTTAGCTGAAACAAAAAAAC
This sequence comes from Lepisma saccharinum, assembly GCF_977018435.1. NCBI lineage: Eukaryota > Metazoa > Arthropoda > Insecta > Zygentoma > Lepismatidae > Lepisma > Lepisma saccharinum. The sequence continues at coordinate 116,337,987 of NC_139231.1, forward strand.
ACGTATTTCTTCCATTGGGCCCCACTATACACCTGCCAAGTTTCATGGAAATCGGAGGGGGACACAGGGTTCAGATCCTCACTTCAATTTGTCCTCATCTTGACATTTGAGTGGGTTTTGCCCCGTAAAACGGTTTTTAAGCTGAAACAAAAAAAAAACACGTATTTCTTCCTTTGGAATCCTCTATACACCTGCCAAGTTTCATGGATATCGGAGGGGGACACTTAGATAACCTCCCTTGTTAGTCTTATACTTTGTAATTATATAACACTGCATATATTATAATGTTTTATTTTAATTTGTAAAATTAACTTAGAACAATTGTATAATTTTTGTATAACATTTCTATCTTGTTATACGTGTTAAAGGTTTCATCCTGGAATAGAATGTCTCACATTTATGTGTGTTTTCATTTCCAATACATTCGAATGAATACATATTCGTTCAATGGCATTTACAAAATCACCTCTGACATCTTATGTTAAAAAAGTAACATTATTTTTTGCACGAGTGTGTTATCCGATGCGTAGCAAAGTATTTTAGGAACAACACTTGAAAAAAATTCTTGTAGGACTAACTAATGAAAAATTTCTTTGTAATCGAAGATCATAATACCTTTTAAGGTGTGGTAATATTATAATGGGATTGAGATACGAAACTCTCGGATCCGGATCCGGATTTTCGGATCCGGATCCAGATCCGAAACTTTCAGACCCGGATCCGGAATTTTCGGATCCGGATCCAGATCCGTAACTTTTGGATCCGGATTCGTTTGGCCATCCCTAGTGTAGAGTAGATGTGTGGCAACACTGTGCGTTGAACGTGATTGTTGCAGCTGGTGGGCGCGCTCCGTGGACTTCAAAACCAGCCGGTCGTTAACGTAGCTAGTGCGTCGACTATTCCATAGTTATCGCTTCCTATACTAATACTCCCATCTTCCAAATGTATTAGGGCTTGTAATTACCTTAGGTAGTGCACATTGTTACTAAAGTTATTGTGATGACAAAGAATTGAATTCATATTTATGAGGTATAGGTTATTTATTACACACAAAAAGATCTAAACTTGGAAAAAGAAATTTCTGAAGTTTCTGATATTATGCACTTGCCCCGCTTGTAATTCGAACGAGCGACACCTAATTCAAAATTGTATTCCGGTACTGCTAGCTAGACGCAAGGAAGTTCTTAGATCTCACATTGCAACAAACTGGTAATAAACACAGTAACCATCAGTAAGGGTCACTTGTCAGTAGTAAATCATTAGAGTACATTCTCGTGTTTGTTCTCAAGTGTACGTATAATGGATTTTGTTGTGCCGTTATGTAAATATTTTGTTGATGCTAATAAACAATTTTAAACATTTACATGGTTAAGTGTTATTATAATATAAAGGTAACAAAGGAATAGAACAATGTTTCTATAATATTCTTCTAAGTTGACTACGAGTTTAAACGAACGCAGAAGAATATGTATATCCCTTTAAGTTGACAATGAACAGTTCCTTCATCTCGTGTAACTCCATATTTGCTGTGTGTGTAATTTCAAAGATATAGCAGCATTAAAAATTAATCTAACGTTGACTGTCGATTACTTCACTGAAGGCTAATGGAAACAATTTCTGTCGCGTTGAACTAGCATTTGTCAAGTTGTTAACCTTTAAATGTGTTAGTTTCACAGATGCAGACAGATATTCTCTCACAGCCAGACAAGACTGGCGGATCGATTTAATTTACCCCGTGGTTCATCAATGGTCTTTGTAGCTCTTTAGTGGTTTCAGGGATCCCAACAGCTGACACGAACTGACGTATAGACAGACTGATACAACATAAGGGCACTTTCTTCAGCTTTTCCTAACATTCCGAAACAATATGACTGCACCTAAGTGAATTAATGCATGCAATTTTCTTCTTATTTCCTCAAGTGTCACGAAATGCTGAAAAAAAAGCGATGAAAGCGTAACCACTTATTAAAATCAAATTGCGACCTTACGTAATACTTAATTATCCTCGCTTGTGTCGACAGACTCAACAACAAAGAAAGACCTTGAAAACATGGTCTATAGTGAGATAAGGTCACACATTTTTTTCAATTTGTCTTTAAAAAGTTAATATTATTTAATTGTTGTTCCTTATTTAATTTGCTGCCGAAAAGTCTCCTCCGAATAACTTTTAGAAACTACAATCCACTCTTTCCTTAACACACGTAATTCATAATATATTACTTTTGAATCGGCGATCGAAGAGCGACTCCCGTCACATAACTACCGATCAGCACGAGCGTTCGTATACGTCTCTACAGGGGGGACAAGAAATATCAGTTCTTTTAAAAAATTATCAGTTATTTGTACCTAAAAGGGATGAGGAGACAGGTGAGTGGAGAAGAAGGTTACATAATTAGTATTCATGTCCAGATATTATTAGAATGATTAAATTAAGAAGACTTTGGTGGGCAGGCCATGTGGCACGAATGGGAGAGGAAAGAAGAGTTTACAGGATTCTTGTTGGGAAACCTGATGGTAAGAGACCAGTAGGAAGGCCAAGACGAAGATGGAGAGATAACGTTGAGATGGACCTAAAGGAAATCGGTAGAGATGGAAAAAGTATATAGATCTTGCTCAGGATAGGGACAGATGGAAGGCTTGTGTTGCTGCAGCCATGAACCTTCAGGTTTAAGAAGGCTCGAGAGTTGTAACAATTAAAGCAAATAATTATGATTGAAATGCAATTTTATGCGTGAAATGCATAATTTTAGGCTGACACTGGGGGTTCTTTTGTTTATCGTACAACAATCGCTACGAGAAGGCAAGCTGATAACATGCTTGCCTGTGTTTTTTTTTAAAGCATTGAAATGATCTTGCTCTTTACTCTCGGCTGCATATTTTTGAAATGCAAAAATTAAATCATGCCGGGTCCAACGAAATCCACAATCTGCTCTGGAAAGCCCCTTAGAGAACAGGCCAGAGAAATTGTTTATAATGTTGCAACATATTTGCGAAATCAGAAGGAGTTACATAAACTTAAGTATGATGTTGTCGAGCCACAAGCGCCGCCACGGGAGTATCTAAATGGATGGTTTCTCAAGTTTTAAAATAATTGGATTGGATTGATTTGTTGTTTTAAGTCCACTTTATGCACAGCAATGCTAATCGGGACTGGACCTACAGTTTAAAGTGGGATCCGAACCACTATGTGCCTCCACCGGGAATCGAACCCAGTACCCCTTGATTACAAGGCGACGACGCTACCACTGCGCCATCGGGGAGGCCAAGTTTTAAAGGAAGGAAAACAGTCGTTGGCGAAAGGTGAGCTGAATTTCTGTACTCCGACAGGTAGAAATCATCCCAGGAAAAAGCGAATACAAATTTCGTTGAAAATCCTCAGACCATTCCGCTCCCTCCAGGTTGCAACACTGCGAACCAACGTCGCTGCCAACAATGGAGTGGGGAAATGTGGTGTGAGATGCGCAACAGCTATTTGCAGCGTCTTGTTTTTAAACTTGTCAAGTTATAAGTATTATTGTTTTACATAAATACTTCACAATAATCTCACAATAAGTATTTTATGAGCAAAGAAGTGTCAATGTAATATAAATATGGCAACTTAATGTAAACACCATAATTTTCGCATTTTGAATGTTGTGAAATTTATGTAATTTATTTGACTAGTTCGTATTGAGGAATAAAATTCAAGACCGTAAGGAGAATAGTAATGCAACTTTATACTGGTGTGTCCGTTAAGTATATCAACTTGAAATAACAAATGTTGTATACTCACAATTACTGCTATTGGCTACATGTACTGCATTTTTCAACAGTGCCAATGTTATTCTCTTATTATTTTAAGGGAAAACCTTATTTTCCCTTATCTTCAGCAGTTATTAGCATCTAAACTTGTGAAGTGGTATACCGTGTTTGTACAGTCAACGGCAGAGATAATGGTAGGGAAATTGTCCACCACTAATTACTTTTAATTCTCAGCCATTGTTCTCTGCTTATTGACGTCATCATTTCAATTCATTGTCATCACATTGTGTAACACAGACCGAATGAAAATGGTGGTGGACAATTCGCTACTGTTTCTTTCGCCGTTGGGTGTACAGTCACCATTTTTAAAGATGCGATTTTAAGGATCTTGTGAGACCCCTTTGCTGCCTTCGCGAACTGAAGACATAAAAAAAAAAATCATGGTAGCTTCCAGTCGGTGATGGGTCGGGAAGTGAAGACTTACCTAAGTAAGTCTTACGGCGGGCGCTCTATATGCTGGCAAGGGAAGTGGGGAGCGGGGAAGCGACCAATCCAGCGCTATAAGGAACGCAGCAGCCTGTAGAACGAGGTGAGGGCAGAACTTCATCCGCTCGACGAAGTAACTCTCCGCGCCACCGCTGTTGTCTGGTTGGTCTGGTGCATATTCCCCGCCCCCACTTCCCTTGCCAGCATATAGAGCGCCCGCCGTAACAATAGATAGTAGTATAACATACTACGTAACGACTAATTTTGTATTTTGTAGGTTTCTGCAACCTCAGCGATATAGACTTCTCATCTGGAAAAATGACCATCGATAGCTATGCAAGAGACTCAGATTTCGCGAGGGGCGATCACCTTGTAAGAACTCCGCTTATCCAGTGGAAGGATGTCAAATCCTGGGCAAAAATGAGGCTAGCGAGTAACAATATCATCATCGTAAAGGGTGTGTCCCTTTTCACTGTATACAAAATAAAAATGAAGGTAAGTTGCAATTGAAATTATTTTTCTGTTCTTTATTCTCCAACATCAGGTAATGATCTTTCTTTCTAACCTTTGTCAGAAAAGTTCCAGGACTGATTTTTTTTATTCTTTACCTGTGATATTCTAACACAAGAAATGGGTGTTATTCAGTCACCTGATGTGTGTTCTGAATAGAAATGACCTTGGAAGTGTTTCCATGTATACACACTAGGTGGCAGGGCTGTGCTTAGCAGCCCACTGTTTGGCTTGTTGGTGCATTTAGTTGGAAGTTACACAAGTGTCGTGATGGACGTGCATTCCGAGCAGAGAGTTAACATTAAGTTTTGTGTTAAGCTGGGAAACCCCTAGTGAAACATGGAATATGATACAGCAAGCATTTGGTGACAAGACATTATCGAGAAGCCGTATCTTTGAATGGCACAAAAGGTTTCGGAAGGGCAGAGATTCAGTGCATGATGATCCAAAGATAATGTTGATCCCCCTTTTTAATGCTAAAGGTTTTGTGCACCATGAATATCTGCCTGAAGGACAAACTATAAACAAAAACCTTATATTGACGTCCTGAAACATTTGCGTCAAGCAATTCTGCGGCGCCATCCTGATTTGTGGGCATCTGGGCAGTTATTCTTATTGCACAACAATGCAAGGCCACATACTGCTCTTTTTGTCCAGGAATATCTGGCCAAGCATCGTATCTCTGCTCTCCCACAGCCCCCATATTTACCCGACCAGTTACCGTGTGGTTATTTTTTGTCTCCCCGTGTGCAAACACCGCTGAAAGAGAAGCGTCATGAAGATATTGGTAGCAATCCAAACGGTTTTGTGACAGATGTGCTGAGAAGCATCCTAGATGAAGCTTTCCCTGCTTGCTTCCATGACCTCCAGAAACGGTGGCAGCTGTGTATAGAAAGCTGAGGGGACTATTTTTGACAATACCTAGGACCATTAGTTCCTAAGCTGAATAAATTATTTTTTACGAGTTCAGTCCTGGAACTTTTCTGACAAAGGTTTATTTACTATGTCATCTCATACTCTTTAGGTTAAATTCTGTAGGTTTCTGTACGATTCGTCGCGACGATGAGGATAAATGGTCAAGTGAAGTGGATGATGGGACAAACACAATGATACACGCCTGTTGTCCAGGGTCGGAACCTTGCGCCTAGAGATGATAACGATACGAGACGAGTGTCTCGGTGTGGTCTCGAATTCTGCTTTACTCCTAGTTTCAACGCTACGAGTTCTCGATAAACTTAATTTTATCCTGAATATATATGCAATGCAACCACGCAGGACAGGACGATGCATTGCATTTGCAATTACTATAACAAAATACATGTGACTTATCTATATCCGCAGGTAGATATCCGCTTGACAGTTTGGAAAAAGTTGCATAGTAAAGTATCTATAAATTTAGTTCAGATAAACTTTTCAAATTTTATGCAACATACGCGGTCAATCAAATAATACAACGGCCGTTTACAATAAAGTTTGCGTCAGTAGTTTTCGAATTATACAGGGTGTCATTTTAATGGCGCCCACGGACCATAAAAACGTATTGGGGGCTATTCACAGGATGTTTACATGTCCGTGCTTCCTTGGCGCGGGCGGGAACTTTACTTCCGGTTTTCAATAGAATAGCATGGAGTTGAAAGGTGTAAAGGCAGTGTCTTAAGAAAAGGCGACAATCATTGTGTGGCTTATGGTTACAACACAAGGTTGGGAACAAATATTTTTTCTCGGGTATCTACATAGTTTTCAGACAGATCCGATACGGAAAAATCAGTGAATTCAGGCAGTAAAACGAAAAGATTGGACACAAACACAAGGGAATAGGTTCTATAGTTGACACTACATCACCGGAGTAAATCAAATGAAAATATGTTAAGTGTTTCGAAAATTATAATTGTCTAACGCACATGTGTTGACTATATTTATAAATTGAAACTGTTTATAATCATCCAGAATTCCAAAAAAATATAATTTTATAACTTAATGTAATCAATGTAAACTTTATTAGTAAAATAAAGTGTTTTCTTGAGCGACACTTGCAAACGTTAATAATAAAATACAATAACTGTGCATTTCAGTATTGCAACTGTCTTGCTGGATATGCACTCGAATAGCATTAATAAATAAATAATAATAATAAATTTCAAATAAAATTTGTTTATTTCATTAGTTTAGTAATTATTTATTGTATAACATTTATAACAGTTGTAATTATTATTAGTAGTATTATTACTCTACTTTTATTACTGGCCTTTACCCCCTACAAAAATTTCTTACGACGCTCTCTCTAAGCCATATGATAAAATTAATCTAAAATTAAAGGAGCTGTGTTTGATTACACAGTGTCGAAAATTATACATTTTACTGTTGTAAAATTAAAATATTTCAATGTTTATAATTTATGTAAGCTTTATTTCAACCTGCAGAAGTCTTAACATGAAACTGTTGGTAGATGATCAACATTGTCTTGGAAAAGACTACAATTTTTCCGTAAATCTTCATCCAAAGGATCAGGTAAATTGCCAATCTTTTCTAGGTACCTTTGTTTATCTATATCACTCAAACATTTCAAGTGATTCATTTTGTATCCGATTCTTTATAAGAAAATAAGCTCGGTGACGATCTGTATTCCACTTGTTTGCATTGGAAAATTGCCCAAACCAGAAGTTCTTTCATCGCCATCTATAATTGAATTGCCTGATCGATTTTTTTTGTTTACTCAGGAATAACCCCCATAGAGAAGATCAAGACAAACAACTTTTATCTAACACTTTTCTCGTTGGTGTCGTTTCGGCGCTACGGTCGTTCAAAAAGGCCCGTTTTGCCGCCTGAATGCTGGCAACCCAACACAAGATTTGATTGCATTTTTGACGTCATTTCCTGTCGTGAAGCGATGCGTTCCAGGGTTGCCAGGAACACATATATTCTGCGAAAAATGACATAGCTACAATCAGCCACATTATGTACCTTAAGACAAAGCGATAAAACACGTTCTGTAACCCAACAGGAAGTGAACAAACTATACGAAAAATGGTAGAAGAAAAAGGAACTCAAATGGAAGTGGTAATATCGAATTTTGTCTCAGCTTACATATCAAATATTTGCAAATCTCGTTGCCAGTTGGCATCTACAGTTTAGTCTATCCACTGCATCCTTCTGATACTCCTTGTCTATGACACACTGAGCAGTTGACAAAATAAAAATGAAAGAACTTAAAATTCCAAAGGTAAGTAACACGTAATGTAAAGTATATATTCACGGCATTATGTGGCAGGGGGCAAAAATGGTTGAAAATAAAGTGATATAAACAAGCTCTCCAACGACTGTGTTTATCAACCCACCGGATACACATGTAATAGTTTGCAACATTATTGTGAATATGTGAATACATTCCCTGCTGAGTCATGACTAGGTTGTAACAACCTAGCAACTAGTGGTTGTGCGTGTTCTAGCGTAATGTAACAACGTGAACTTCGGATACTTCCGTTTTCAGTACCACAATACTATAAGGCATGAATCAGGACGCAAACCAGTAGATATCAACCTTGCAACGAGACTTTCAAATAGTTGACATGTAGTTGGGCGTTGATGATGATTAGAGCCCGGAAGTTCAGGCATTTATTTTCATTAAAATAGGCAGGCAAAAAGGCATTTATAATGTGGAAAATAGGCACTAAAAATGAAAAAAAGGCAAAATAAACCGAAAAAAGGCACATTTGGAAGTCGCTTACTTTTATCTATAATTTCTGGCAAAATGTTAAGATCTACATTGGGAAGAGCATTTCAATTTTTCCGTCTTGATTGCACATAACTAACTACAAGGTGTTTCTTTAAGTTCTCAACATTCATTGATAGTCGTCTGTCAGAGAGAATGTTTCTCATAATAGAAAATGATCTTTCTACTTCGACAGAAGTTATTGGAGCATACATAAAACAAGCTAATGTAGCTGGACTCATTTCGGTAACAGCATTTTCACCTTTTAGAATATCACAAATTGTTTTCAATTGTTTCAAGTCCTCATTTGCACTCACTACCCGTTTGCACTTTTCCGCAACAGCTGACCCCTTTTCTCCTGGCACTTCCATCATCTGCTGCATAGATTCCTCGTAGATTTTCATGGATGCTATAATTGTAATTGTCTCTGGCAATGCACCATAATGTGCAAAAATAAACTTGAATAGCACAGGAGTTTTTTCACTTCACGAATTGAAGCCGCTTCATTTTCTGGAAGAGCATCTATCACCTCACTAATTTTTTCAAGGTTGTTAGCATAATATATAGCTGCAGATATCCAGGTTCCACATCTGGTCAAGACTGGTTGCGGAGGAAAACTAAGCTCAGATGCAACTTCCTTACATTTTCGGGTTCGAGAGGGAGATTGCAGAAATATCTTCTTTGTGTTCGAAATAAACCTGTCCACTTCAGCAGTCAATCATGCACAAGGAAATGTTAACCGAAAGGCAATATCCTAACTGAGCATGAAATACATTTTTCTCACACTTTTCTCCTTCAGCAATGTTGAAACATGCATGAGTTCAATATTACTTAAATAAGGCGAAAATTATTCACATAATAAACGGAAGAAAAATAAATGCCAACAACGTCTTTGGTAGTGTTGGCCTGTCTCGTCTCGAATTTTTAAAAGCCTGTCCCGTCTCGTCCCGTGGGCAACACTAGTCTTTTGGGAGAAAAATAATTTATATACACATTTTTTTTTTTAAAAAAATGGTCAAATTTCATTTTTCATTTGAAAAAGGCAAAAAAGGCATTATAATTAAAAATAGGCAGTGGGGTCCCAAATAGGCAAAATAGGCAAAATGAAAAGACTTCTAAAACATTCGAAACAACATAAAAAACTTATATCCGGAAAAATTTTATCAATATATGCAGTAGATAAAAAGAGGCATTTTGCCAAACTTCCGGGCTCTAATGATGATGATTAGATTTGATATGTAGGCCGAGACAAAATCCAATATTGCCACTTCATCTTGAATACATTGTTTTTCTACCAATTTTTCGTATCATTGGTTCACTTCCCCCTTCCCCTGGGATGACTGCTGGTCTTCTGGCTGGTAGGCTGTGTTTCTCTAGATGTTCGGTCTACTGGACACGATCTTCGTTTTACAGATCATAATGTGGTTGGTAGTCTTGTCATTTTCCCCAAAAAATGTGTTTTCCTTGCAACACTGCCGCAGGAACTGACGTCACAGATGCGATCAAATGTTGTGTGTGGTTGCCATCATTGAGGCGGCAAAACGGGCTTTTTTGAAACTATGCACCAAGGAGAAAAATGTTACTGAGAAAAGTTGTTTGTTTCTATGTCCTCTGGGCGTTTCCGCGGTCCGTGGGCGCCATTGAAATGACACCCTGTATATTAAACAGATTTTGCTTAGTAGCTGGCAAAATTTGTAGACGAATACTGGTCCTCAATGCGGTAAAGTAAGTATATTATTTCATACAGGAAAGAATTATAAAATAATGCTGCTTCAAACATATTTGGCCCCGTGGCTCCCTCACGACTATCCTGCGCTGCTTGTTAAATCACACAATTGCTCCAGATTACATTTACAAGAACTTGGTGCCTTAGCCAATTTGTACGTGTAGCGTATATTGCAGTAACGAATCATATTATACATATTTCAGTGCAAGCTTCACGAAACATACAAACAACAATATTTACAGAACTTATACAAGAGTGGATATCAAGCATCACTGTCACTATTTTGTCTACTTCTCCTTGGTTCTCCTCAGTGATCAATATTTTTACAAAATATTTCACCAAGTCAAAAATAATGTTACAAATGTGTTATGCTTAGTAGTTGTTAATTAGGAAAGTAGTGCGTGTGCGTAACTTGATACATTTATTAAACTGGTGCATAGGTAATGTCTACAACCAACAAAGAATATAAAAAGCAATGGAAATACATAGTAATTAAAAATATCCGATAACTAGATAAAGAAAATCACTACTTAAACGTCCTGCTTGCCGATGAACTCGTTGCCAAACTGCTGACTACTACTTGCTTTAACTATGTAATGAACTGACTTTGCTGACTATATGTTATTTCTTTGCAACTGGTTCTTGTGTTGAATGCCGAGTCATCAACCACAACGAACCTTAAATCTCGTGACAAACATGGTAGTCCTAATTTATATCCCTCGCAGTGCTTTATGACAAACTAAGGTAAACCGGGGTATTAAGGACCACGGGGCATTAAGGACCGTGTGCTATAATTTGGTAAAAAGCTCAAAGAAATGCAAAGCTGCAGGTGCACCGACCGTGTGCACGGCCTGTGATTCTTTTTTTGTTTTGTGTAAATACAAGTAGTACTCTGCACACAAATGGCGTGTAAGCTGCGTAGTTAAGACCGAGAAACGGAACCAGCCAAAAGGCAGACGCGCGAAAAAGCCATAAAGAACTGCTGAGCGGTTGTATGAAGTTAAAAGCGCACCCTGGAACGTCTACTGCACTAACAGCTGCAGAAGAATCACAATTAGAGGAATGCTTCATTCTATTTCCTCAGTGGGGTTTTGGAATGAACAAACAAGACGTGTGTGACGTAGTTCAAGATGATTGTGTTTCGAAAAAGAAGGACGTACCATTCAAAAGCGGACCGGTCCTTGATACCCCATTAGCTGGTTCTAATTGCCCCACCAAAGGGGCAATTGGGACCATACAACCTACCTTTCAATTCATTGTTGTTTTTGCCTTTGCATTGTATTCCCACTCATTTCTGTTGTCATTAATGGAAACTAGAAAATATACATTCCAGAATGCATCCTGTTTGTGTTTTCTTGAACAGCTCCTGATGAATTTCTTCAATGAAATAGCAATATGGTGGTCCTTAATACCCTGGTTTACCTTAACATTGGTATCCAGCTATTAGTTATTCATTAATTAGTGATCGGGTAAGCAATGAAAGCAGTTTAGTACTTAGTTGAGCATCAAGTGGGGCGTTATAGTACGAAAGTTGAGGGATGTGTGCAAGAGTATAAGACTATATTATCCTTCTTGGCTTTCAGGTAATCTATTGGGACGAGAAGATGTTTTATGTGCAACAAATATTTCTTTCCTTGAAAAATGAAATTCTAGCAATTGTTACACAAACAATTACAGCAGCACAAATTAACGTCAACGATTTAATATATAATTCAACTGGTAAGAAGGAAATTTCTCCTCCATCGCCACTCGCACTTCAGAAATGGGCGGAAAGCAACGCAGTGTCAAGTTTAAAGTTAAGGTGTACATCAATGTTGCCAGAACATACTAGTGAAAAGAAGAAAAGAGAAATGTAAAAAGGTTCCTATGAGACAAAAACTCTATATTTGTCAATATTTAAACCAAAGGGTATTGTGAAATGTTTTAGTTGTTTGTTATTTAAACAACAATAAAATCAATTCAGAAAACGGCCGGTTTTCTTTTTTTATTCTTTCAAGATCAACTACCTGCAGAATGTAAACTTAGGTTTGTTCACATGGTATGTGCACGGGTGGCCAAGGGGTCAGTTGGCCCCTAATATTTTCTACAAGCGGAAGTCGAACTACTTCTGAAGAGCTCTGCAGTGACTGCCTGTGGAATGACTTACTTAGATGGCTGAGTGATTCCGACACTACCTCAACTGCAACATACATTTAAAAAATGCAAATTGCTAAAGATGCTTTCTGTTTCTCCTGTGACAAGTTGTTCGTGTGAAATATTGTTGTCTAAGCTGGTAAGTAAGCTAAGTAAATTGAGATCAACATAATCAGATATGTGTTTTAATATTCACCTGAGTTGAGCAAAATATTACCATACAGGCAAGTTGCGAAATACTGGGGGGACCAGGGATTTCTCCCCACCAACAATCTTAACCTAAAAAATTCCCCACCAAAAATTTACCGGGGGGAGAGAGTTTTTGTTATAACAACAAAATGTAAGCATTTACTTTGACTTGCTATGTACTTTACTAAGGATAATATCGAAAACACACACACAAAATAGTGTGGTTGTGAGTGCATGTCTTTCAAGAGATAATTAGATCAAAAAGAATGCAAGTCAAATATAATTATAAATTATAATAGTTTTATATTAATAATGCAAAAACTAAACAAAAGCTTATAAATAATAAAATTATTTCGTAATTTATTGACATTTTTAACCAGTTAGTAAAGGAATTAGTTTAATTAATTCAATTCCTTTATGTGTATTTAATATTTTTTTTAATATTTAGTGATTACTTGACTTTTATATTTAATAACATAAATATTCATACCATAATTACTTTTATACATATATTAAGATTAAGATCTTCCTCCCCACACCAGTCGTCAATGATTTCGCATCATGCCGGGTTTGTGTTAGTTGACCTAGTGGAAGTATTTAAAACTTTTGTATCATCTTAAGGAAAACTAGTATTATAGAATATGATGTTCTCGTAAAGACTACAGTTCATTCTGGTGTTAGACCAACACGATTTCATATATTATCCAATATTTGTTAGTATTTCGAATTGTGTGTGTGTATTGAAAATTTTAGTTTAAGAGCTGTGAATTTTGTTCAGATTCGGATTTCCTTTTCTTGGAGGAAAAGTGAGTTCAATTCCCGCATCAGAGGTTTGACATGTATATAATTACGACTAAAAATTACACTAAATATACACAGGAAAGGGATTTTTGGGTGATTCGGAGACCCACCACAGCTACAACGCCCCTGATTTGTTCGCATCAATACAAACATAGGCGTGCGCACGGGGGGGGGCAATTGTCCCCATAATCATGGATGTCCGTAGATTTTTTCCACGGAGGGGCAAGTAAAGTATTTTCCATTATGTATATCACCTCGATAATAGTACTGCCCCCTCACAAAACCGCAACTTGAATTGGAAATTATCGCATTCCAGCATCCCATTACAATAATTAATGTAAATTACAATGACTTAAATCAAATTATACGTGTGAATTATTTTAGGTTGACATTCGTTTTCTGAGGAGGAGGTGTGACCATCCTTGCTTCTTCTCCTCCTTCTAGACGTCCATGCCCCGATATTATTATACTTTCACCTAGAAAATTACTGTAGAAAATGAAGTATTTTCAAGTCGATAAAAGTTCAAAGCAGCTACGGGGGCAGTGGGGCATTATTTCCTGTGTAATTGAATTATCCTACTTAATTTTCTGACAAATTTCTTGTTATTAACACTCCCACATGCTTTATTCGTCAGTTATGCTGCTTCTATGTTGCTCCATTAATATACAGGGTGTACCAAAAGTCCCCTTACCCCCCCCCTTTGAATTGTAGACAAACCTGCAAAATGTTATTTTAACAGCATGCATATTATGAGAGGAAGGTATACCATTAAATCAGACCAATGACCACCATTTACTCCAGAGGATCTGTGTGCACGCCGCCATTTTCATAGTACAGTATTATTTGCCTCCAGGTGCGATGCGATTGGTTGGTTGGTTGATTAGTTGTTTTAAGTCCACTTTATGCACAGTAAGGCTAATCGGGACTGGACCTACAGATTAAAGTGGGATCCGAACCACTTGTGCCTCCACCGGGTATCGAACCCGGGATCCCTTGATTAAAAGGCGAAGACGCTACCACTGCGCCATCGGGGAGGCAGGTGCGATGTGAAATCCTCCGTAACATAAGATGTCAGATATGGATTTCAGGTGGACATTTTAAGAGAATACCTCAATGATGTGTTCAGAGACAAATTGATTGGACGAGGATCGCCAAATTTACCAGCACCTCTAAAATGGCCACCCCAAAGTCCAAATCTGACATCTTGTGAAAATGTGCTATGGGGGCACATCAAACAGAAAGTCGCCCATAATCGTTATCAGAAAACTGGGGAACTTCGCTCTTCGCAGTGCGTTTGCTTCCCTCACGCCAGCCATGTTACAGAGGATTTCACATCGCACCTGGAGGCGAATAATACTGTGCCATGAAAATGGCGGTGTGCACACAGATCCTCTGGAGTAAATGGTGGTCATTGGACAAACTTCAGGAGGTCATTTCTGACAGGTAGAGGAACAAAAATGTTCATATCAACATATGTCCGGAAACGCATACTTGCCAAGATAAATGGCACTGAAGAACGACATCAGATTGTGTAATTGGAGCTACGTCGAAGCACCATGGTCCGTTATTCATACCAGAAACAAGCCGAGATGGTCTTCCCATACGGTCAAGCAGACCGCAGGAAACGGTCGAGAGGCCGCTAAGATTTATCGAACCACGTACACGGACAGACGCACCACCCAAACCACAAAACCTTTGCAGTCATTTATGGGCATTTGTGTGAGCATGGGTCTTTTCATACAGGCGAACATGGAGAGCGGCCGCGTTATGTTCTGGAGGAACAAGTGCTAAACGATATTGAGAACAACCCCAGTACAAGCTCCAGCCAAGTGGCCCGTCAGCATGGTGTAAGCCAAGCGACGGTGTTGTGTATCCTGCATGAAAACCGCTACTATCCCTATCACCTGCAACGTGTGCAGGGATTATCACCAGCGGATTTTCCTCCAAGGGAACGGTTATGTCGCTGGTTTTTGCAACAGGCCACCACCATATTGAGATTTCTGTCGTCAGTCCTCTTCACCGAAGAAGCGACCTGTCGTAGAGATGGCATCGTCAACCTACACAATCGTCATCTGTGGGCTACAGCCAATCTACGGGGAATGGTTGAATCATCTCAACAGAAACGTTTCAGCATAAATGTTTGGGCAGGGATTATTGGCGACCACCTACTTTGACCATTTGATCTTCCACAACGCCTTAACGGACAGACGTATCTTGAATTCCTGCAGAACACTGCCTATTTTGCTTCAGAATGCGCGTTTGGCAATACGACAGGTAATGTGGCTGATTCATGATGGAGCGCCAGCCCACTTTCGCATTATTGTTCGTCAACACCTCAACAACATCTTTCTCAGAAGATGGATCGGACAAGGAAGCCCTGTGGCACGGCCCGCTCGATCACCGGACTTAAACCCCCGTGATTTTTACTTATGGTATCATCTGAAAAGTGTTGTGTATGCTGAGCCAATTCCTGATGTGCAGACCCTTGAACAGCATGTCCGTATAGCCTGTGACGCTATTCGGGTACAGGCTGAACATTCAAACAAGTGAGGCAATCCATGATGCGATGTGTGGACACTTGCGTTGCATCCCATTGGGGCACTTTGAACACCTGTTGTAGCATGGATAAAAGTCATGCCATGTAATGTTTGTCCCTATAGTTCCCTATCTGTTCACCCTGTACACACACACACACACACACACACACACACACACACACACACACACACACACACAGGGGCGCCGATTTGTCAAAATTATTGGGGGGGCTCTGATCACTGAAAACAACTAATGAACGACTCACTCTCTCCCTTTTTTTTTTAAGTTTTGGCCTCAGTGTTCGGAATCTCGTAAAAGCCCATGAATTCCTCAAAAATATTAAAATTTTTATTTACAGTTCGAATGCAAAATGTCAATTTTTCACGGATGGATATGTCACAAGTTTCGTTAACCATAATAACAAAATATTCCAGACTTTTAATATCTGCTACCACGGAGCGCAAAACAGATCTGCCTAATATATCAATTATCTCGTTCTGAATGTCATGTGAGAGCCATTTGTAGCCCGAACGTCCCATCCACTCTCCTAGTTCATGCACATCTTCTTTTGAAACTGTTTTTAGTAAAAATGTTAACAATACTCATAATTATATACTTTGTATATAGTAATAAGTCACGTGTTTTGCTGTCTCTGGTCATAGCCCCCCCAAATATGATGGTTTAGCGGTCTCAGCCCCCAAAGTTGATGGTCTAGAACATTTCAAATGTGTATTTAAAGTTAAGTTCATATGGTACAATTCAGAGTAAACTTTACAAGAGAAGCAAAATAATACATTAGATCCTCTTAAGCAAAATTATTTGGGGGCTCTGCCCCCACATCGTTAACATTGGGGGGGGCTCGAGCCCCCGCAAGCCCCATGGAGTCGGCGCCTATGCACACACACATATATATGCCCATCAATACAATAATGTTAAAATAGCGAGATGAAATGAGGTTTTTCTTTCCCGTCTTAACTTTCACCCCCCCCCCCCCCACTCCAATCAAAGGGTCTGCGCTCGCCTATGAATACAGAGTTTATAAAACAGTGAGATGGAATGTAGTTTTTATTTCCCAGTCTAAATTTTCATTAATGACTTTGCCCTGCGCCCCATCTTAATCATAGGATGTGCGCACGACACGCATATGTATTAACTTCTGTTGATTCTCCGGCGCAAAGCTGTAAGCTGTCACAATAGAGTATTTTCTACTGATATTTTTAAAATATGTTACATTATTTAATTGTGGACTACGTAATTCCGAACACAATATCGTTAATAATATACCTTTTTTTATCTACCCATCTGTCTTCTTTAATCTGGGGATTTTGCAAATGTTTCCTGACACCGCTTGGAAACACTGCCTGCAATGTGTGTCGTCTGTCTGTTTACGAATCGAAACAACAGCAGGAGCTTGAATGCAGCAATTTAGTAATATTAATTTACCAAAATGGTTTATTGCTACATATTGGCAGCAGTTGCATTGCTGTACATTTTCTTCGATGTCAACTATTTTCTACGTGTACTTTTTACAATTGGGATAGCGAGAAATTTTAGAAAGAAAGTTGGTGTTTTGGATGAAACTAGTATATATGGTGAGATAACAAATTAATGTTTTTTAGGTAACATTTCCGTATAGTGGAAACGGATTTCTTCATGGTACTTGTTTACTATCCTTCGGACACATTTATTTATTTTTACAGAAGAAACTACTTACCGTAATAAGTTCCTGTAGCATTGTCGAACATCGGGAAGGTGTTTTGTGTGATATGGGAATGTTTCATAGCTGAAATTCATGTTGTTCGTTGAAAATTAATTCTCCGACGGAGATTAGCGTTTGGTGCGTACACCTTCGTACACCATCACGCGTCGTGACTGTATCATGACGCGTCGTGATTGTGTTTTGTTCATGTTCATTGGGTATCCAGTGTTTCGAACTGTCTGCGTTTGCAACGGGAGTTAGAAGGATGAATTGTCCTGGATGCGTGGTGAAGTTTGTACCAGGTGTGGAGGATCCAGTGGATTTTCTAATTGAACACGGGGTCGTGAAGAAAGGAAACCATTGGCGCTAGCCCCACGAACCATTGGCTCGTGGATAAGTTAGTTCTGTCAGGTTAGGAAACATAGTTAAAATTTGGTGTCGTGTTAGTATCAGGATCTAGAAATTGGAAATAATTGCGAACCATTGGCGCTAGCCCCACGAACCATTGGCACGTGGTTAGGTTAGTTCTGTTAGGTTAGGAAACATAGTTAAAATTTAATGTCGTGTTAGTATCAGGATCTAGAAATTGGAAATAATTGCGAACCATTGGCGCGTGGTTAGGTTAGTTCTGTTAGGTTAGGAAACATAGTTAAAATTTGGTGTCATGTTAGTATCAGGATCTAGAAATTGGAAGACGTACTGGTAATGTGAAAAATTGCAATTAATTTAATCAAAACAATGTTGATACACCTGCAGGAATGTTCCGCGAAGCAGATACGTAAGTACGAATGTCAAAAATTGACGAAACGAAAAAATTAGAGGTGTCCGAAGGATAGTAAATTTTTACCGTTGCGGTACAAGATTTTTTATTTTTCGAAAATTCAAACTATGCTTGCCTAACCTTACCGGAAATGGTTTGTGGGGCTAACGTCAATGGTTCGTGGGGCTAACGTCGATGGTTTGTGAGGCGAACGAGGTATTAGCATAATTTTAAATACGGCCAGAAATTAGGTATTTTTCGGTGAAGAAGGTTGGAAACACTGCATACACACTCCATCCAAATCGACAAAACACTGCCACAACGTGCGATGAACCAGTATGCTATCGCCACATTGTGTGTTACAGAACCGGAAAAAGAAAAACAGTGAGTACTCGTAAATTTAAAAAAATAAACATTATTTTCGTTAGAAATTCATTATTACACCTAAAGAAATGTTCCACAATGTAGAATTGTACGTTAGCTATGTAAAAAGTGCAAAAGAAATGATTTCTTGGTGTTTCCACTATACGGAAGTAGTGTTGTTTATTTTAATTATAATACACTCGTGTGCAAAATTAAAGCAACACATACATATGTGCAGGAAACAAACATGAACATTGAGTTATAGCACATATACCTTATGAACAACAACAAAAGAAACACCACTTCTAGAGTCCAGCGCAGATATTTCTGCCATGCGATGCGCGAAACAACTAAAGAAGCAGTGTTGCTAATGGAGCAGATAGAAAAATCGCTGCAGTGCACCGATGCACAGCTGTTACGTACAACAATAAAATTAGAGAATTCAGGTCTATCTAACGTGTTAAACATCATGCATTATACCAGGACTAGGATTAATATGTACTAACAAGTGGCTTTGTATGTAGCTACATACATATGGACTAAAAATTCGCAAAATATGAACTAACACATAAGTAAAATTACCAAAAATGCTGCAAAGAAGACTTCTTCATACGATTCCTTATTTGAGTGATTTCAAACAAAATAAAAAAAATATATATATTATTTTTCATTGCATTAATGCACTGGTGGCATTCTAACTTTTCACTCCCAAAACCCGTATACACTGGTATGGAACTGCAACGGCAGATAATAACATGCCAACGTGTTAAACCGCTACAATTGCACCATAACACTCCTCCTCAAGCAGTATTATTATTTCCTCTCTGAGATCGGCGACAGTCGGTTGCCTTTGTTGTACATTTACAAAGGATGCCGGCTTCCACAACAATAACAAGTACATACACTGCCACTAGACGATAAGCTGCGTGGCTTTTTCTTTTGTTATGAACCAGGGCCGGCGCTAGTCATTTTGCCTCCCTGGGAGGTGGCGGCAGATGCCGCTCTATTTCGACCCCCCCCCCTTTTCCGGTCATTACGTAGCAACGGAAAATTGAAAATCAATATATTCCTATCTAAAACATCAAAATATAAAATAAATAATGAGACTTCTTATGCTATTTCAATACTATTCAGCGCAAAAGAATATCTCACTCGATCACAGTTTTCAATAGGTTTATTTTTTTCTTCTCTTCAAATTTTGCTGCTCTGGGCGATGGCACGGTTCGCGTTCCCCTTCCGCCGGTCCTGCTATGAACTTTGTCACCCCTCAAAGCATGGCAATTTTACCACAGAAAACAATATGCATCGCATTAAGCAGCAAAAATGACACCCTCCTCTTCCTCCACCTAAATCCCATCTTTCGCAAACTCTCTTGACTTCCCGCAAAATGTATGTCCGCCTGTAATTTGACATGGAATTTTTTGAATGTTGGCACTTCATTTTCACGCAGAGCGTAGTCGTATATGCACCTACGGATAACGTTTTCATCGAAAGCGTCCACTGACGATTTGGTCGCTGGTCTTTGTCGTTCTTTCCCGGGAGTGTGGAATGATGTTGAGGGGCCTTCTGACATCTCAAGAGATTGTCTTTCGTTCATGATAGGCCTGATTGTTCATTCAGGAACTCCAGTCGTAGCCGCTGCTCTCTTGCCAAAATGCTGTATTGGGATGCTAACACCTTCACTGGCTTCCTTCTTCATGAACTCGTGAACGTTGCTTAGAATTTCCCGAGCTTGGCTATGCAAGGTTTTTGATTTCAACTTTGACAGAACTGGAGGCATTATGGAATTTAACGTTAATTAACAAACGCACATGCAATACATGTACACAACGTCAAACCGGTAAAATACTTAGTATAAAATAAAAATATGGTGTTTCCAATCCAACAAAACTCACCGTCATTTTACCTGCCTTTCCCCTTCCGTGACAGAAATAGTGCTTCATTATTACAGTTGGCAACACTAGTTACTAGCTAGCCAATGAACATGCACTGCATAAAAGAAGCAACCACTACGCCGTGCTATATTGCCACATTACTGTCCCTGCCGAACGGTGTGAACCGCGAGCTGGAGCGCTAATCAATGATGTTTGCGCGAGTGTGTCCAGGAATGGAATGACAATATGGCAACAATAGCGAAGGTTTTCGAGCAGGGTAGAACACGTGATACTAAGAGAGAGGGAGACGAAACGAAAATTGGTATCTACGCAACGGCAAATTTATGTGTGATGCACTCTACCCACAGGACTTCAGGGCATGGGGAGATAAATACTTTTGTGTACATACACATGTTCAGTCAATGATACAAGCAAAAAACCAAATCCGGTTACGTCCGTTCAATGTGGTGTGTGACCGACCACCTCTGGCAGCAATACAAGCCTGACAATGATGTGGCATGCTGTGAATCAGGACACATATGTTATCTTGTGCTAATAACACTCATTTCTCCTGTAGAGCATTGCTTAATTCATGGATAGTGGATGATGGATGCTGCATTGCTGCAATGCGTTGACCTAGAGAATCACAAATATGCTCTACTGGATTTAAGTCTGTTGAGAGAACAGGCCACCCCATGCACACAATATCTTCATCTGCCAGGAAGTCATCCACCAGCCCTGCTCTATGAGGACGAGCATTGTCATCCATCAAGAGAAACTCTTGGCAAACAGCGCCTTGAAACAGCCCAACATATGGAGCCAAGATGTCATCTTGGTACCTGATAGCAGTTAAACATTGCTAGTTTTGCCGTACCACTTCCTGCAGAGCTGTTTTTCCGGTTACCATGATACCTGCCCACATCATGATGGAACGTCCTCCATATTGGTCTAGTTTCACAATATTCTGGGGTCGAAATTGTGTTCCTGGTTCTCTCCAGATGCAAATCCTTAGTGAATCAGAGTGGAGAACCGAATCGTGACTCATCACTGAAGAGAACGTTGGTCCACTGTTCACCCGTCCAGTTGCCATGCTGATGGCACTCAACAAATGTCTTCTTTCATTCATGGAGTCGTATCAAAGGGATGCAGACAGCTGGTCGTGTGGAATACAGTCCTCGAAGCCTCGTGTAAAGTGTAAATCTGGATACAACAGTTCCAGTGGATGCTGTACAGTACTACGGGTGTATCGTCTTGCTCTGAGGGCCATACAATGGCCTTCTCTCACCGTTGTGTTGTCGCCCTTGTCCAGGTCGTCGGTATACATTTTCAGTCTCGACAAATTGCTGCCACATTCGAGACACAGCAGGCCAATGCACATTGAGTCATCTAGCCTCATCAGCTTGCGACTGCCCTGCCTCCATTCAACATATCGCTCTCCAATGTAGAGTCTTGCAGACGTCTCCTCTGTGCTGTAGCGTATTGTCTACACGTTACAAGTTGGTGCTAGACTGATATGAGAAGTCACCAGAAGGTACACTTGCCACTAGGGGCGCTGCAGTCATCATCAGATGGTGGTCATTCAGTACTGCAGGACACGACTGCCATCTCCAATTTAAAATACACAATCATGATACTCTATATACATTTACCAGCAATCTGGGACACTTTTATTGGACTTTTATACCTGCAGGGCAAGGTTTGTTTGTTGCTTTAATTTTGCCCACTTATGTCAAATAACAAGGATCAGTCAAATAAAGTTAAGCAGGGGTAATGTTTGAATGTGGCTGAGGTCAGTGAATTGTGTGACACATAATATTTACTGTGTTAGGAAACAAACTTTGATTACAAATTGGGAAAAAAGCAAAATTTCCATCCATTTGAGATAAAGGAACAACAATATTTTTAGAGGGTGATATTCGGTCAAGTGTTGCTCCAGTTCATACAGAACTTTCAGTCTGGGAGGTGTATAAGGGTAAATTTAGTGCTACAATGGCCATTAATTGGGCATTTCAGAAGAATTATAGGGGTTATTGCAGAATACCACCAAGCACTTTTGTAAATTTTATTAAAAATCTCTTTGGTTCGACACCTACGTTTATTTTGGCATTATTTAATGTTTTATCTTAAAAATAGAAACCATGGAACGAGATGTGATAAAAAAATGGAGCATTCCAGCATTATGTGTGTGATATTTCACACATAAAATGTAAAATTCTAGCCATGAGATTGGATTAAAATATTCACAATAAGCTGATTTCATGGAATTGTCAAGTACTTTGTGGTGGCTGCTAACAAATTAAAATCTTGAGTATGATTACATAGCCTGAGAGCCTGGCATTAATGAAAATGTGTCGTGTGTGATGCTTTAAAATGTAGCTTCAAATGTTTGACTTCATTTATCTGTGATACATATAGGCTACAGATGCTAATAATTGTTGTTGGTGAAATATGCAAATTATATCATTCACAAATACACTATGTGGAAGAAAGTCATTGGACACCACGTGTCAGCAGATATCATCAGTTTTCTTGCAATCAATAGGAGCGATAACAGTAGCCACTCGTTGTGGTAAACTGGCCACAAAGTCATGTAGTCCACAGAGTGGGACATTCCGCCATTCCTCCTGCAGTACAACCACCAACCCTGGAAGTGTAGAAGGGCGAGGCGATCGTGACCTCAATCGGTGCTCCAGTTCGTCCCATAGATGTTCGATAGGGTTGAGGTCAGGGCTCTGAGCAGGCCAATCCAGTCGGGTGACATTATTTTCTGCATCTCCATGGTAGCCCTGGAAAAATGACAAATTGCATTATCGTCCTGGAACACACATTCTTAGTTTCCATAGAAATGCCACAATGTGGGATCATGAAGTTGTCGAGAATATCTCAGTAGGATGCAGACGTCATGTGGTCATACACCGGTACCAGTGGACCCACGCCCTGCCAGCTGAAACAACCCCAGAACATGATACCGCCACCACCATATTTCACTGTGGGCACTACACACTCGGGGTAACAGACATTCTCCGGGTAATCGCCATACCCACAGACTCCTATCTGATGAAAACAGTGTGAAGCGTGATTCATCGCTCCATAGGATCTTCCACCATTGCCCCACCGTCCAGTTTCTCCGCTCTTTACACCAGCGTAGTCTCTGCAGTTTATTGTTTTTTGTTATCAGGGATTTGTGGGCAGCGGCTCGACCATGATAACCGAGCACATGGGCCTCCTTGCGAAGTGTCTTGGTCGAAACAGTCAAATTGGTCGCACTTTGAAACTCTTCTGCAATAGAATGCATCGGACGGGTCCTGTTTTTCCCAATCTCCCTCTTCAGCACTCTCCTGTCCCGGTCGTCCAATTTCGTGGGTCTTCCACTTCGTGGTGCATTGCTGCAGTGTCCCTTTTCCTTCCACTTCTTGATGACAAAGGCTACAGTTGATTTAGGGACCTGTCGGGCATCAGCTATGCTACGTATACTCATGCCTCCTATGGAGCAGCCTACTATGATCCCTCTTTCAAACATGCTGAGCTCTTTCCTGTGCGTCATTTTATCAGCGAATGATCTGAGAAGCCTCCTGCTGTCGTATATATACACACCCGTCTGTACTCTCTTTTCCATGAGGAGTTTATTTCAGAGTTGAAACCGGGGTGTCCAATTACTTTCTTCCACATAGTGTATTTGAACCTTAGTGCAATTAAAAACCAATGATAATTTTCATTTTGTTAATGACATGGAATAAGATCACTTTTTGTGGAATGCACCTTTTATGTAAAAGTGACTACTGTTTTTTGCAGGTCTTTGCACAACAAATGATATTGATGTTTTCATCAACCACATGAATAATGCTCGTTACATTAGGGAATTGGATTTTGCAAGATTTGACTATTATGTCCGTAGTGATTTATACAAAGAAATTTTCCGGAGAGGTGGTAATGCCTTGCAAGGAGCATCAAGTGTTCGATACCGAAGATCAATTCCAATCTTCACGCCATACAAAATTACCACTAAAGTAAGTTTTAGTTTTGAAGAGGTTTTTCGGGCAATCAGCCAGGTGATTTCCGGAAATCACCTGGCTGATTGCCTGAGAAAACTTCTTCAAAATTCGTAGCCAGGAAAGCTTCAAGAATTATTTAAGTTTTAGTTTTGTTAGACATGAGGTAAAAAAGGTAAAAAAAAAAGGTAAAGTGTTCCCCTGTGCTTAGACCCCAGCCATGAAGGCGTATAGGGGGTGTGGGGGTAATGCCCCACACTTTCTTGATCCGGTCGTGAGTGGGGGTGATGTGATCAGCATCATGCCCTTAACCGCCTTTACCCCCCAGGGTTTCCCCCAGGTACCTATGTCATTCGATGCTGGGTGGGCACCGGGGCCGCTTCCAACGTTAGAAAAGTTCCCGGATTTGAACCGGCCGGGGATCGAACCCGGGATCTTTAGCATGGTAGTCAGTTCAGTCAATAATTACAATATATTTTGTTATGGCAAGTTTTTTTTTTTTTTTTTTCCCAATGTAGTAGGCTATTACTTCCATTTTTATTTACAATAATCACAACCTCAGTGGCTGAGGTGGGATTTGGCAATACACTATCTTACCATCAAAGGTTCAAGGTTGGTTATGATCATTCTAAGGTGGCCAGGAAACAATGCAAATTAAGGAAAATGCAAAATAAATTTCATTTTATTCAAAATAAGTATTTATAAAATCACTTTGTGTTTTATTACAGACCTGGCACATAATTTTACTGTCGTTCAGTATAATTTGACTGTCAAACAGTCATCAGGTGATAACACAGTCTGCACATCACAGCTGATACTACCTGTTGATGACTAATATGTGCTAGGACTACAATAAAACACTGAGTGATTTCATATACTCTGTCCTGGGAATCTCTGGAGTGAGCGAAAGAAAGCAAGTCTCTGTGCAAGTAGTGACTTGAGAGGGCTCGACACCTATAAACACCTGCAAAGGAACAGGATTGCGTGGAGGGCAAAAATTGACTCCAGCTACCAACCGTTTGCAGTACTGCTTTGCCCCACCCACTTGCTTTCTACCCTTCTCTATAATTATGCGCAGCCTTGCTACAGAGATTCAAGGGATAGAGTATATTATTTTATGACAATGTTTGCCCAAGGCATTATTCAAACTTTAAATGAAGTATTATTTAATCGCAGAAATACCATAATCACGATGTGTTCTCTCAAATAGCAATATTCACTAGATTCTTTATTGTAAGGGTTAAGGATATCTCGAGAATGGAACAGCTAAATTATAATCGATGCCCTTAGTTGCAAGTGTTTCCTGATTTTTCCTCAGGTTGTTTACTGGGATGATAAAGCTATTTACCTTGAACAAAAGTTCGTCACTCTTAGCGATGACTTCATCCGAACAATCGTGTTCAGTAAGCAGAATATTGTAAATGTGGATGCCAAAGAATTGATGGAGGCCGTGGCAGGGAAGAAAGAACTTGAAGTGCCTGAGGAGCTTTCCAAATGGATTGAATCCAATCAAATATCAAGTGAGAGGCTGAGGAAGAGTGATTAGTTGCATAGTGGTAAGTTCGTGGCATCTTAATGGCCTTCTCTTGTGGGTCTTCTTCTATTTCATTGGTTTTGCTCTTGTAGTGTCCACAATGTGTGGGTGATTGGTACCGTCTACAAGCAATACCAATGCATTACCACCAGATGTCCTCTTTTTACCAGAAATGTCCTACATTTTCGCTGGCGTCTGGGAAGAATTTGAAACAAATCATTAGAACTGAGCTGATACCACCATTTACCAATACCGATACTTGTATAATTCCAGTATAAAATAACAAAAGTTAATTACAGAGTCATACTAACTCGTCACATCACTCGGCACGTATTTAAAAATATATAATTTGGGGAGCCAGTCTGAGCCAAGTGTCTCAGAAATAATAAAATTGTTTCTATTTAATACGTTAATATAATTATTTGTAATAATATGAAAATTAATTAATTAGTACTTAATTTCTCTGATGCGTATGGTATATTGTTGTATGTAACCACAGACTAAGAAACAGAAGAAAGACTACGTTAATACCATTTTGTTCTTTCTTTCTTGACTAAAAAATATTGTTATTACATAAATAGTAAAAAGACGCTATAAAATCAGAGATAAAACAGCAAATATTCATCATCTAGCTTACGTGTAGTTAAGACCGCTAAAATTTGTGTAAAAACAACAGTCATGGCAAGGAAATTTATGACAAAGAATTAAAAAAATTAATATTTACTGAATAACAAAAAGAAGGATGGTAGCCTACGTCCTTTTGATGAAAAGTAAAGTTCATGATAAATATTTTATGTACATTAATGTAAGTAGTGGTGTACATACATCTTTAGACCTGACATAGTGGTTCAGGTCCCACTTTAAAATGTAGGTCCAGTCCAGATTAGCTTATCTTTCTTAGTTCTGTCATTCAAAGCTGTATGTTCCCAATCTGATCTCGGCGGAAATTATTGATTGATTTGCTTTATTTTACTTCGGTTCTTGTGCCACTTTTGTCTAATTTGCAAAATGGAGATGAGTATGAAATTGATGAATGGGTACTCCTAAACATCCATGCCCAGGACGGGATTCAAACCCTGGAGTCGTAGCGCGATGTGCTAACTACTCTGCCATGGGGGCTGGTTTTTGGTGGAAATAAATTGCCATCATTGGCCGATACCGGCAGTCACGCGAAAGACAGAAGTGAAGATGATAAGTATAAATTGCCGAATCACCTTTGCGCTTGAACGTAGATAAAACAAAGCTAATTTCACAAGTGACCTTCATCACTCTTTTCCAAGAAACGCAACTACCTAACCCCGCATTAGTGCGTGGTGGGTTAGAAACATCCACCTATCTTACGACCACGATCTTCAGACAAGAATTGGCAATGAATGGTTTATTTCATACAGTGTTAACTAAGCAGTTACATGCCTCCATGGTCACGTTTGGGTTCAGCTTGACTTACCCATACCTTTGATCTTGCCATCTGCTTCCCAGGAGGGTGGGGTTTTATCCAATGTTTCTAGGAAAATCTATGGAACTTCCTGTGCTGGTCTCCCAATCTGTCAGAAGGAGGGGTGAACGAACTTTTAAAAAGGACAAATGTTGAGACGAGCTGTTGCCTTTGCCCTCTCTTCTAGCCACTGAAAATCTTTGGTATCGGATGGTATCGGTAAAAGAAAATCAACCGATACTCACTGATGCCGATACCGCCGGTATCGGCTGATACTGATACATCGGTATCGGCTCAACCCTACAAATCATAAATGTCCTAAATTATCAGCGTAATTTGAATTAAGAAAATGAGTGTTTCAGTTAAACAAAGATAAGTCAAACAAGTTATCGTTAATATCAGCACAATGGACTCTTGAGAGAAATATATTTTCATAGAATCTGTAAAAGGTTTGGTACCGGTTCAGTATAATTTCAGAATTTCATAAGTATATTTTGACTACACATGAAATTGAGTAAAATTGGCTCCTCTGAGAAATATGACTGAAAACACGTGCAGTAAGAAGTGTATTATTTAATATTAAAAAAAAAAAAAAAAAATAGAACTGAAAATGTGTCAGTTTTACATTATTTGCTAACATGTTCTAGTAATGTGTATTACTTACTGTGAATAATTTGTGCCCTACATTTTGGGAGTGTGTGTCCTATATTTCCCTTGTAGTGATCTGGTAACCCTAGCCAATGCCATAATTAAAGTTTCCAGTTACTAAGCTGTTTGAGCTACCCTTACAGGACTTTTCATCAACTGTTCCATTGACCCACTATGGCTATTAAACATGCACCTGTCTGTGACAGAATTTTGGTCTGGCTGGGTAATACTGCTTGACAGCTGAGATGACATTGTAGCTGCATTTCTTGACATTAGTATGATTTGCAAGTATTCCTCTTTCATCAGTGCCATGTTTCACGGACATGCGAAATGCAACTAACTGACATGTTAGTAACTTGTTCACAAAGAAACATAGGTGAAAATTAATTACACTACTGACATTGAGAACCTTTTAATTCAATATGATGTATTGCCCTACTCTTCCATTTTCACATGATAGTTACGAGGTACTGGCAAACTCCAATCACATGTTTTCATAATATTGGACCCAATTACAATGCAATACCATTCCGAAAACTGAAACCACTTGCTTAGATTTCAGCTATGGGTTTCATTTTTTTGTTAACTTAATATTTAATGTATGCGTGTTTACTCCTTTTATATTTAAAATATTGGATCTATATTTAAAATGGCAGGCCATGAGCATTGTGTGTATTTAAAAAGTCCCCCCCCCCTTTTCTGGTAACTGATAGGACTTTGAGAGACATATTTTCCTCTGTTAGGAAATGCAGGGGAGGGTTGTTTCCAGGTTATTGGCTTTCCATATATTCTGCCCTGAATAGGCTTAATAACCCTCCTGGAATGGCCGGGAGCCTCCTGGAATCAAACTTCTCCCAGAGTGATGAGACCATAGCATTAAATTTTTTATAATCATTGATTGATTGATTGAATTGTTATTTTAAGTCCACTTTATGCACAGAAAAGCTATTCGGAACTGGACCTACAATTTAAAGTGTGATCCGAACCACTGTGCCATGTGCCTCCACCAGGTATCAAACCCGGGACCCCTTGAGTACAAGGTGATTATGTTACCACTATGCCATTTATTATTATTATTATCATTGTCTTTTTATTTTCTTTTGGTATGAATTTTCCAAGCTAAGAAAGTTGTTATAGCAAACAAAAAAAAAAATTCAAAATATTATTTTGATGATCATGAGAAATGAATCTTTGTTTAAGTAAGTGGGAGTAGGGAGAAATAGAAAGTCGAAACACCGCTTCAGAAGACACTGTATATCTTTATATTAATTGTGTTTTGTTTACTTAAGAGTTGCTAGGTTGTTGTGATCAAGTTTGTTCAATTTTGTATTCACAGTAGCTACACCACAAACAGATAACAGCTCATATTCAGGACATTTTAATCTAAAGGGTTAGAAGGCTAAAGAAATCTCCCAGATTGTATTCTTTAATGTTGGTAAACCTAGCAATTAATCATGAAGTAATTATTGTCAACAAACACCCTCAGTTTTCATATCTACACTTATATTCTGTGTACACTTTACAGAGTCCTGATATCTTGTAAACACACATACATTAAATATAAAGTAAAAAAAAAAAATGAAACCCATAGCTGAAATCTAAGTGAGTGGCTTCAGTTTTCGGAATGGTATTGTGTTATAATTAGGTCCAGTGCTATGAAAATACCTAATTGGAGTTTACCGGCACCTCTTAACAATCACACAAAAATGGCAGAGTAGGACAAATAGTATGAAAATATATTGAACAAGACGAAAAATCTGCACTTCGAATGTGAAATGTAATTCAGAAAAAAGGGACTGTTTTCAGAGCTTGCGGATATTCAGAATTTCAGACATGACATAATGGACCTGCAGTACAATATCATTATGTAAGTATTTTTGGTTTTAATAACTGCAATTTTAGTACTTGATGTGTGTACTTACATTTTGCATCCACAAATTGTGATTTTATCATGTTATATATGCCAGTATTCGTTGATGTGTATCTTAGATTTACATGCATGTATATAAGAATTCCTTTGACCATTAAAAAATACAACTAACAACTTTTCCTGCGGTCTCTCTAACATAGGAACTGGCAAACGTGCAACTATGGAAGGCAATTGGATGCAACCTCTTGGTTAAAACTCAGTAAGAAATGTGCAGCATATATTCTGTGGTAATAGAAGTGCCAGTCATAGCGATCCAATGTTTGGATTCATATTTCAATAATAAATTCCCAAGTTTCATGTCTTTCGTAGTGTTGTAAAGAGAAGGTAAAGAGAAAATATATGGTGCTCTACGATTGAGTAGTTACAACTGAAGATAGTATTTGTTTTAATTGTCACTGTTCAGCTTTATTTGTAGATCTTTCATCAAGGTGATGAAGGCTTCTTGAGCCAAAATTCAGAACTTAAAAAAAAAAATTGCCTGTTATATTTGAGGTGAAAATACCTTGTAAAATTAAAGTATATTTGTTTTATATCTCAAGATGAGAACAATATTAAATTCACAAATTTAGCTAAGGTTGTATTAAATTACACACATTTGAATATGTGGTAAGGTCAGTTCCACATAAGGTGCACATTTCAATTCATTTCAATTTGCTCATCTATTACAGAAAAAAAGATCTAGTGCCAAGAATTTCTCATCATGTTGCAGTTGTAGGCTGAACTTTAAGTTTACTGTTAAGCTAGATAGAGTTTATTAAAAATATTGTAAATAAATGTTTCAACTTCCACATGTTTCTTACAAAGAATGAAAGTGCTCACTTTTAAAATTTGTTGTCACTAATCGGAGCAAGTTTTTAATATTTACATAGCCAATTCTGTAAAAACAAAATTCCATGACTTGTCCAAGTTTTCCAGACCAAGTTATTAGTCACTTAAGTTTTTAGAATATTCACTTCACATGTTAAAAGTAATAAAGAGAAGAGAAACTCTACAGAAATTGTCTTGAATAAGGGCATCAGCTACAGTATTGAATACAATTTCTACTGTAACTACTGATAATAGCACATCAAACTGAAGTGTAGTTTGTCCGCAAAAAATTAAAAATTTCTTGCATCTCCTCTTTGTTCAAAAACCTCCTTTTAGTGCACTGCTGCTAAAAATGTTGATTTTTCCAGAAACACAGTAAATTTTCCTGACTTTTCCAGAAAAAGTAAGTTCCATGACTTTTCCAGGTTTTCTAGACTGGTAGATACCCTGGTTCTCCTTCAATATTTTTTTTTCTATTTGTGTGCTTTGCACAGTTACAAGTACCATGTTCTTAGAGTGCTTTAAAAAGAACCAATGGTAACACTGTTAAGCCTTGTTTCTATGTTAATAAAACAATCAAACGCTGACCAAGTGAATAATTATTGTGAATCTTTGTCTGAGAAAGACCCTGTTAGATAGTGGAAACATTACATTTTAGTGTAAATTTTTTTTCTGCAATAAATTTTGCTTTGGTCAGCATTTGATTGTTTATTAAAACGGAACATTTCCATAAGTGCTCATGTAAAATCACAGGTTCCGTTCGACAACAGGGCCACATAGATACCCTCTCGTTTGTCTCCCCCTGCTTCATGAAATAAATTGTCCTTAAATACACCTTTAGTACATTTTTTTGTTTCTTCCAAATATTTTGATTGTATAAAATAGTTGGGTACCTTTCAGTACGAGCCATCCTTGGTGGCAGACCAAAATTTCAGAGTTAACCCAGATTATGAGGACAACTAAGCCTGATAACAGTGGCAAGGGAACATGATGTGCTGGCTTTCAAATGGCTGTTGCAGCATGGAGTTTGGTTTAGTATTAAATAAGTGTTGCTGTGAGGTTATTCAAAGACCAGGAAAAGAAAATTTAATGAACACATGTTCAACTGTGTACGTATATAAAATTTTAATTACATTGGCATAAGGTGTAGCCAGTGCTTGAAGTGGGAGAGAACATTCCCAAGTTGTGAAAATTTGCATAAAGCATGCCTCCTCCTATCCTCAAATGACCGAGCACTGGATGTATATTGTGCATTTGCAAAAAGATCTTGGAAAATATTCTTTTAATATTAATACACAGTGTGATTTATTCATTCCTGTTCCCTATATTAAACAATCCAGAAAACTTTAGTAATATTTAGTTAGTGTAATTGTAGTAATGCTGCAAGAAGAGTTATTTTTGTACAAGATTAGAACATAGCATTCAGACAACAATGGCAAAGATGGAGGAATCAAATTTGCTTTGTGCATAACGTGTTTTGTATTTCATTTTAAAATAAATATACTCTATCTAGTAGAAGGGCATTTTAACCAAAAACATTTTCTGTGATACTCATCATATGCCATAATGTTATCACAATTGATTTTTTTAAAATGGAGATTGTCCTAATTTTGATGCCAAGAAGTGCACATGGTGTTGCCATACAACACTGATAAAGGGACAATGGAAAACATATATGGATGACTCAAACTCAACACTACACTAACCCCACAGAGGATTATATTGGCTGAGTCTGCAAAATGCACACATACAACATTGTCTTTTTAAAATGGCCTCTTTGAACGACTGCTTAATCCTCCACACTTGGACAAAGGCATTGGTTTTCAGTTCTGGGATGATGAAGACACCCACTTGTTCTTCACCAAAAACTATCGATTTGGGCATTTTACAGCCATTTGCAACAAAGAGTGACCATACTGTTGCACTCTGGGGAACCATTCACTTCCACCTGGAGTGAAAAAAAAGCTGGTGCAGGTGATAAAGCAATGATTGTTTGAGATGCTCTTCACCCAATAGTAGAGTCTCTGTATCGGTGGATACTGGTTGTCCACAGCACAGCTTGTCGACAAGACTGGTGCTTCCATAGCGGAAATATTAGAACCATTTTCTTGCGGTTACAGGGTGTGCTCTCACTTCACCTTCTGCGCTACAGAGGCAATTGTGGGTTACACCACTGGTACAAATACCCTTTCACTCTAGTGAATATTTAACACCTGTGTGGAGACCCAGCAACCTCTGCTCTACAAAATGCTATGAATTTAGGACTTGCCATGATATGATGTGACGAAATTTAATCACCATTTTTTCATTCCATAATTCATCTGATTAATTTTTGTTGGACTTTAAAAATCTTCTCAAAATGACAACTTGATATTTGCAATGATAATTTAAGATTGCATTGCAGGGCAAGTATGGTTTAAAATAGATCCGAGATGCATACTTAAGTTGCAAGTGCATCAGCACATATTTTTAAAATGTTCAAGACATTGAATCAAACAAGAGGTGTAGCATGCACCTTAATTAAGACTTATATTTAGGTAGGGATGAAAAACATTAGTCACTACTCTATTGGTATCAGCCGATACAGTCACATTTGCAACATTCCTGATAAGTTTATGATCTGATATTTATATAAACGATACTACTTTAATGAATATAAAGGTATAATATGTACACTAAAGTGCTGCAGGGAGAGAATTTCGCTCTAGCACCAAATAGTTTGCACAGAATTTAGAGCTGCTTCACTCGAGCAAGTAATGCTCGAACAGGCAAAACGAGCAGTATACACTCAAAGTCCAGTAGTACACATATAACCATAATTTGTCTGTGACAGCAGGCCCTCAAATATGGATCTGAAGTGAAAGACACAGTGAAATAGAAACTTAAGTGAACATAGTTATCATCTTCTTGTTAAAATGTGGTTTATTCTATCTTACCAATACACAGTGATATATGAAAATCAAACAGATGATTGTTGGCTGAAATCCCAAGGTGGATATTTTACATATGTGTCCACGATTATTATCACATTAAAATGATATTCAATTACACTCGAGGATGGGAGTCTCGAACAAATAGGAGCATGTAGCATGTATAACCTTGTTTTGCAAAGTAAATCTCTAAATACAGTTTGTTTTCAAAGCAAAACCATTGCAGTTGGTGGTGAATGAACCACACAGATTTCTTATAGTAATTTATCGGTATTGGCAAAAATTTCACGTTGGTCCATCCCTATATTTAAATATGTTTTTGCCACATTCCTTGAAGTTCTGCAGTTTTTCCATGTACTATTTATGGTTCCATTTTTTATGTATTTTACCTATTGTGAAGACAATTGACAGATTCAGTTGAGTTTCTTTTACCTGCAAAGAACCTGTGATAAAATTGAAAAACCAGGGATTGTATTCCATAGCTTTTAATGCTAAGCTAAAGTACTTAATTACTTAAGACTATGTATATGTAATAATCATCTTAAAGACACAAACCCAGTTTTTATGAGCATTTTAAAAATTCTATTTATATTTGTAGTGCTACACAGAGGCAAATAATTCAATTTTTAAGTACAAATCTGTTTATATTGGCATATTCTTTTGATATGGTTATTGGTGTTATTCACCACCTCCCTTATCATCATTTTTATATGAAAGTTGTTTTCATTGTTGAATCTTTTTTTGCTGGCTGTGACAAATTACAAAAATATTAGTGAAACCTACAATGGACAAATATCCTAAGTTTTCAGACATTATACAGGGTGATTCAAAAGTCACGCGACATAGGACAACTCCGTTATTTGTGCAGATACCGAAAAAACGATAGAGGGCATAAGTGTAGGAAATACATTGTTGGAAATCATGAGCATAATTGTTGCGACAGCAGATGGACCATTTATTAGTCTGCTTGAAATCACAAACAAAACAAAACAAAATGACTGCCAAAATGGCAAACGGAAACAAACAAACAAATGAATGTCATAGCCGTACTCCATTTACGACCGAACAACAAAATTACTGGATAAAAAATAATTCAACATTACGGTCATGATTTAAAATGTATTTTCCAACAATTTTCTTCTTGTTTCCTGCACACAATGAAAATAATACAAATGCAACATCATGGTCATGATTTCAAACATATGTCCAACAATTTTGCCCTCTCTCATTTTTTCGGTATCTGCACAAATAACGGAGTTGTCGTATGTCACGTGACTTTTGAATCACCCTGTATATGGTGCACGTATTTTCAGCTTTGAAATGTTCCACATAGTTATAAACACGGTTTCTAAGATTTGTTAATGTATATTTAAAAATATTTATACTTTATTACATAACTGGATGTACATGGATTCATGTAGACAGTTATGGTCAGCAGGGGTGCCCATCCCCCCTCCCAAGGCTCATGATGCACTCCCCCAAAAGGTAGAACATTTCCCCCCCCCCCCCCGTTTATGCCGAATTAATTACTCAAATTATTTTTGTTGGACAAAATTTGCAAAAAAATATAATACCAGAGGTTCAACCACGAATTTTTTGTCTGGGGGGGGGGCAAGTACCAGGATAAACGTACCAATAATAATAACATTATTATTATTACTACTGGTAGTAGTAGTAGTAGTATCAAAGATGTTATTATCCTCATAAATTACGCAAAAAAGGGGGTAGAAGTCTGTTCTAAAGTATTTGTTTGGAACAAACTATTTGAAATATTTTTTCAACACTGTCAATTTCACATTAGCTGGAAATCAAGCACACAAACTGTATTTTTGAATGGCAGAAAATGAATGATAAATGCATTCTGAAGATACATGTGTAACTTTCATGTACAATATATGTTTTACACATATGCAACATGGAGTGACATAAAATTAGAAAATACATATGGAACAAGCTAACACTAAATTGTGTACGTATCAAAGCTTATTCAATACAAATATACACCACATATTATTTAAATACATTATATTACAGAAAACAAGGAGATTGCGAGCAAGAAATTTTTTTATATCCAATTTAATATCCAACAATATTGATTTAATAGGGAGCAAATAATTTCACTGGACGCCATAGCATTCTCTCTTTTAGAACTTTTTTTTTTTTATATATATTATTCGGCACCCATGGCAGACTCCCACTGCCCGTAGCTACAGCTCCGAACTTGACGAAAACAAGAAAAGCAGATAATGCGAGCGAAGAAAGCAAGAAAAGTTTACAAAATGTATTTTTATTTGCATAAAATTTGGAATCGAAGGGAGTAATTGCTCCTCTGTGTCTCCCCTGCAGGTACCCTTGGCCGTCAATGTTTGCTCCCCCCCTATTTGCCCCTAATAAGGTGCAAATAATATCACAGGGCGCAACTTTTTTTTCATTTAGATCATTCGGCACCCATGGCCGACTCCCGCCGCCCGTAGCTACAGCTCTGAATTTGACGAAAACGAGAAAAGCAGATAATGCGAGCGAAGCAAGCAAGAAAATTTTACAAAATGAATTTTTATTTGCATAAAATTTGAAATCGATGGGGTAATTGCTCCTTTGTGCCCCCCCCCCCTGCAGGTGCCCTTGGCCTTCAATGTTTGTCCACCCTTGCCCCCCTAGAATTGACTTCAGTCCAAGGTTGGGGCGAGGGCCAGTGACCGCTCTGTAATTGCGTCACTGTATAATACAGACATATTTAAGCAATATATGTTTACTTTAGATACTTTAGGCTCACTGCCATTGTTCGTCAACCTTATTCTGCACAGTTTGTCTGCTCGACTAACCTTGTATTAATGCGAATACCTCGCCCCCCCCCCCCTCCATCCAAACTGATTCTAAAGGCATAAGACGTGGTTTTTCATTTCAACCCTATCGCCATGATCACCCATAGGTAGGTAGAAAAACTATACATAATAACCAAAACTAAAAATCAATAACAAGTCAATCAAACGATACGATCCCTCCACCTCCATTTTTGTGTGAAGATACATAAGAATTGGTATAAAATTTTGGCCCATGACACAAGCACGTCATTAAACCTCCCTGTGGGCACCCCTGATGGTCAGTGTTTTAGTTTTTTCACCCAGTGGATGTTTTTAGTTATGAAACATAGCTGGGTGAACAATTTTTCATTTGTTATTCTTAAGATGCCCAGAGTGGAAATTGTTAGGTGGAGGATGTATGGTCGTGCCAATGGATGGTTGGTTCAAAACAGTGAACAAGAAAACAGCTAGATTGGGGTCTAACTGCTTCAGAAAAAAATTATATGCTTGCAGAGGATGGGTTTGCTCACTATTTTGAGATGAATATGTTTCTACTCGACTACAAAAACATGCTCGTCATTTTTTTGTCTCTCTGTGAAAACTCAAATGTGATTTTACAGTACGTTCGTTTTGGCTCTGGGCAGAGATAATGTGTGACATGGTGCAGATGCCGGCATTTTTGTACTGTAACGTCTTTCTTATTTACGCACATATCTTTAGCATGTAGACAATTATATTTACATTGCATAACAGGTACTAACCTATGTTATAGGAGTTGTTCAAAGTTGTCCATGCACTATCTCGGCCCAAAGCCAAAATGAACACACTGTATATGTACATCTGTTGGCTTTTTTGTGTGTTTTTAATGAGTCAAAAAAACTATTAAACATTTATAGAAATATATTATTGTGCTATTGTTTCTTTCATGTTGTTAACTAGAATATTATCTTATTTTATTAATAAAATAATTTATTTAAATATGAATTTATCTTTTCATTGTTGGTTTATATATGAACAATGATTTTTAAATGTTCTTTTTTAAAAACAATTGTAGAAAATTCTTATATGGTTTTATCTATGAATAATATTTTTGCTTAATGCTAATTATACATAAGAATTTTATGAACAAGAAATATAGATAAAAATTGTATTACAGAATGAAGTTACTAAAAAATATTAATGTGTTACAATTACCTTTACTTTTATTCCAAAAGCAATGTACCCTTTGTCATACAATAAGGACATTTAACCGTTTAAGCAAGTATCACACCTGTTCTCCGTGGTGCCTCTTTTAATGTGCAAGTTTAAAACAGCACAACAAAGCACGTTTGCCTGGAGAAATAAATTCTCCAATTCTTAATTCATTAAGGGCTGTTTTTTTTAAATATACAATTAAGGTTCGAGTTAGCACGTAACTGAAAGTTCGTGAAAATTTCGATTTCTCAATGTACAGTTAGCTCGTAACTGGAAGTGTGGTAGCGATAATCTTAACCAGTATTCCTTCGTGCAGTTACCAGCTAAACTGGAAGTTACGAAGCAACATGGCTGCCTCGTGGAACTGTCGAAGTTCCACACTCTATAACTTCGCAGTCAGATTAAACAGACTATGATACACTAAAAAGTTAAATTGGCATAGAAAAGGACTCATTTTGTTAAGCAAAGCTCAACCAATATTCAAGCAAACAGGGAATTAAGCAGCGTGGTTGTGTTGGAGAATTTGTGACAAGGATATTTGGTCTATCAGGCAGGCCAATGTTAGTGGCACCTGTTTGCATTGCGTTTTATAGTACGAGTTCAAGTCCTGGTTCCGGATCTTTTTTTTTTAAAAAAAATTATTTATTACATGTGTTCCCTTGAATTCACGCTTTATTGTTGAATGATCTTACCTCACAAAAATATTACAGTAAATTTTAAAATTCTTTTTACTCTTTGTACCTTTATATTTTTAGAATTTGGCCTGCAAAGCATGCT
This sequence comes from Lepisma saccharinum, assembly GCF_977018435.1. Classification (NCBI taxonomy): domain Eukaryota; kingdom Metazoa; phylum Arthropoda; class Insecta; order Zygentoma; family Lepismatidae; genus Lepisma; species Lepisma saccharinum. The sequence goes on from NC_139231.1 coordinate 116,376,562, forward strand.
AACTGATATGTTATTTTTTATTTTTCAACAAACATGCATAGAGATGGTACAAAGCTTGCAGTCAAAAGACATGTATAATTTCTACATATTAATAGTGTTTATATCAACGGACAGGAATTATTAATGTTCCGACTAATGTGCTTCTTCTATAAGAACGTATCTACGCTTGCATAACAGCATTTGACATATATGGGATTGACTTTTATTAGAAGATAGCCAAATATGTAGTGCTTGCTTTGTTAAATTTATTTCGTAATCATTAGAGAATGGATACACAGCCCATCAATAAGCCATTGTTCCAATCATTTGCAATGCAAAAAAGGTGCTTTTGAGAACAGCATGCTTGTAGTTCTATATTTAAACATCAAGCTGTGTGCCAATCAATGTGGTTTGAAACTATACTATAGTCCATACCAGCTAACTGTAGAGCAGGGCCATGCATATTGGCAGAGGAGGAAGAGGAAAATAGAGTGGTGAAAGCACAGCGTTGTCAACCGTACGTACGGTCATGACCATACATGTACGGATGTACGGTCCAGACCTTAGTCCGTACGCTAAATGCACGGCTTGTCAAAATTTGCTCTTACAGTTTTATCCCTTATATTTCCCTAAGAAATTCTTAAACCAATTGTACGGACCTGGAGACAAAAATACGGTCCGTTTGCCATGTGCGTTCGGTATTATCCTTTTCAAAAGTTTGCAACGCTGGAGAAAATCGGGAAAACTCCCATCGCCGATTAACAATCCCTTTTCTCTCACTGTTCATTGGTGGAGTCATCTCGCGTCACTACTTGCGCAGAGACTTGTTCTCGTTCGCCTGGTCTACAGTTAGCTGGTATGGACTGTAAGAGATGACATGCAGATCAATTCCCTACATTTCCTTGCTTCAACATTGCCAACACACTATTTTGAAGTTTAAAGCGAGGATTACTTAACTACCGGTTACTTTCACATAGAAAACCCCAGTGCTGGTTAAGGGTGGCGATTATCTCCAACTGGCAGATAGTTAACAGAAAAATTAACTGAACATTAAAAAACTGGCCCTAAGAGAACAAAAGTAAAGTTTCAGAGAATACAGATACACTTACTCGTGTACTTTAGGTAATTCATTAGTAATTCACGTACAAAATTAATAACGTATTATTTGTGTTAATTACTCTCAAAGTAACGTACTACAGAATGAGGGTAATTGTATCTGATCGACATGACCTTTCCATGCTACCCATGTGAATCTTTCCCATGAGCTGCAGATATAATTATGATGAATTACACAAGCAACTTCCTTGAAGCTTCAAGGAAATAAGTATAATAACTAACTAACTCGAACTCTCTAGCCTTCTTAAACCCGAAGGTTCATGGCTGCAGCAACACAGGCCTTCCATCTGTCCCTACGAAACAAATATAACATCACATGTATTTTGTTGTCCACAAAATGGCTACTCTGGTAATGTCTACAGTTGCAATAAATATATTTTTTAACACTAGAAGTGCCAAGCCGGTCATTTTGACCGTTTTTCAAATTGCAGTTTCTGCTTTGTACAGAAACCTTTTTCTTCGTGCGTTGAAATTTTGTGACTTTTCCTAAAATTTGCAGTACATTATTACTGCTATGCGTTATTTACAAAAATAATAATAATAATGGAAATATTTGCGTTTCTACCTAGAAGCGCAGTTTTCAAGCAGGTTCAAAATATAAATAGTGACCCTCGTACAAATGCTGCATTCACTGTTCACAGACCGTAATGGTGATTTGAGTTTGAAATGAAATCGTAATACAGTGGAAGAGTGTACTATTATCTCAAATTTAAGTAACTGATTAAGGGGGTTCTAAAGCCATGTTAAAGCATAGGCCCAAATTTCAATGGATGAGCGTACAACTAATATAGATTCGGTAAGGAAGAAATTTTCCGATATAAAAGATTGTTTTATTCACTAGAACATGTGAACCTTATAATTTTGTTGCGATTAATGATATTTAAGTAACTAACAGAAAATAAAAGGTCTCCGTCATGTTGAAACTTCTGCGTACAGATGGCGCTGAAGTGGTAGTTTTGTCCATACCGGTGCATTTTTTTTCTTTCATGACTATAAGATTTCGTGGTGAAACAAAGATCACATGTTCTTCCCGCAAGCATCTGAAATACTATGTGAAAAAATGAAAACATTTCGTACCTTCAGAGAGTAGTGCTTATCATTAAAAGTTTTGAAGTGACGTTTCGTCGCAATATACTCCGTGGTGCAGATTTTAGCCAACACTGTTGCCGATATTTCACGCCGTGTTTTCTAACGATATGATCCATACAAGTGCGTCGAAATCGTGAAAGTTAAGCTAAGTTACCAGATAATAACGAATCCAGTACATGTTGGAAGAAGGAAACATCGGAAAAAACTGAAAGGTAAGTCTTATATTTAAATGTTTGTTGCTTAATCCATCAAAAGCAAAACGTTTGCAAAATGCAAGAGTGATGCAGAATGTATGATTTATTTATATGTTGAGGAAATACCTTCCGATATAATTTCTGTGAGTATATCGCTTCAACGTCTCTACCTTTACAACCCAGCACGCATTTTTCCTTACAAACGAAGTTCATAATTCTTTGCAATTGTAAAATCAGAAGAGAATGTTATATTAAATTAGGCATAATTCAGATATTACAGTTTTGTGATTATTACTAGAGCATGAAATAACTTGATATAGATTATATCCTGGCATTAAATCGATATTACACAAAATGCTCTACTATCGTTCATGTGAGATTATTTTCGTATTTCACTGGTGCTATTCAAGTATACGTACATCGGAATTTGTATTACAAATCAGTCGTTCATTATAGTTTCACTTTGCCCTTGTACAAGGTTGGAACGAGTCGTTTCTGACCTGTTTTGAACAAGATTTTTCTCTTTTATGTTTTTGAAACTTGAACACAGTTCATAAAGCTCGCAAATGTTAAATGCAATAAGTAGGTTAAGCTGTTAGGTTGGATTGGAATAGATTTAATGTGAGATCCCCGAATTTTGTGCAAGTTCTGGACTGCAAGTTCTGGACAAAGTTCTGTTAGCTTCCTTCACAGAATCAGACCAGAAAACCGGTTTCGTAAGCTGTATAAAACACTTCGGTTTTCTCGTTCTTTCATAATTTTGAACGCCTTGTAATGGTAGGGCAGCGTTTCCAATAAGTTCAAGCTTTATGTATTTAAAGTGTAAAATTACACCCTAACAGCTAAAAGAGTAAAGTCCTAACAGTCTACCAAACAATAGTTTGCGTGTTTACTGAGAATTTACAAATTAGTAAAGATTAGAAGTTCACTTATTTTACAAGTGCAAGGCCAATCATTTATTTGTGGGTAAGATTGATTGATTTTGAGAGAAATCATAATTTGTTCAGATTATGTTACGAATATTTGATTCAATAACCTACTGAAGTCCAAGTCATATTCATAGGCGTGCGCACGGGGGGGGGGGGGGGCAAGGTGGTCTCACGGACGTTCGCAGATTTTTTCCACATAGGGACAAGCAAGATATTTTTCCGTGGGGCATATTACCCCGATAATAGTGCTGCCCCCTCAAAAACACCACTTGAATTTGAAATTATCGCATACTTGCGTCCCTCCATTACATAATAATAAATGTAAATTACTATGACTGAAATCAAATTATACGTGTGAAATATATACTTTTAGGTTGATATTAGTTTCCGAAGAGGGAGGTGTGGTAATCCATGCACCTACATTATTATACTTTCAACTAGAAATTTAGTGTAGAGGAATCTTATGACTTATCAAACAATATTATTGGAGAAAATGAAGTATTTCAAACCGATGAAAATTCAAAGCAACTACGGGGAAGGGGTTGCAGTGGCGCAACCACAAGGGGGCAGAGGGGCATTGCCTTATCACAACCTTGGACGGAAATCAATTCTAGGAGGGCAAACATTGAAGTAAGAGAAAGTAAAACTAGCAGAAATTAAGAGTAGCAGGACAATAGGATACTCAAAATGGAATTAGTTTTCACGTCTTTCTGTCATCATTTTTTCCAGACGGCCAGGAGCACTTGTAGGGTGGCACAGAGGGGCAATTGCCCCCTCGACTTCAAATTTTATATACATACAAAAATATATTTCGTAAAATTTTTTTGCTCGGTTCGCTCGCAATATCTGCTTTTCTTACAGTCTTGTCAAGTTCATAGTCATAGCTAGGGGACGGGGGGAGTTGTCCCTGGACGCTGAACAATCTGAATGAGAAAAATTGTAAAAGAGAACGCCATGGCGTCCTGTGATTTTTTTGCGCCATATTACATCAATACAGTTTTCACTTTGCAAAAATTTGGATCGTGAAATTTTCTTGCTCGCTTCGCTCGCAATTTGTTTTCTGTAGTGCATTGTAAATTACCAGAGACAGTGTAAGAACAATTAAGTACTTCAGACAGTAGCTCCTGTAACAGCTTGGTTTGGAGGAAAAGGAGCGCGCATATTTCAGAGACAATTTATAACATTTTTGCTATTGGTTTGTTATGGGGCGGATGAATTGATTATGTAATGTATATAAATAATATGTCATATATACACACAACACACATATACCCATCAATGCAATAGAACTAAAACAGTGAAATAAAGTGAAGTTTTTCTTTCCCGACTAAACTTTCAAGGCTTTTGACCCCCCCCCCCTAATCAGAGGGTCTGCGCACGCCTATGGTCATATTTAACATGCACTGTAAAGATAGATCTGAGTCACTGAAGTGAGCTGATACCGTGAATCAAACTTTTATAATTCTGTTATAAAAGGACCACTTCGTTAACCATTATGGTGCAGTTTAGATCAATTATATTCACATACACTTACACAACATCTCTAAGTTGTTTTCATTTTATTATTAACTCAACTTGTCTGTGGTTGTAACAATGTAATGAAAATTATTTTTTTCATCTTTGTTAAGTTCATAGTCTCATACACCATATTAACAATATTTTTATTTGCTCCTTTTGCAGATGAACATTTGAGAATCTATTTGATGTGTCTTCCTAGAATACCTTGAAATTTGTAAAAAGGTCAACAGATTTGACTAACAATGGCAACCCAATACCGTGGAAGTTTGTGGATATGCTTCTATGGAATAAAAATCGTCTGTGTGGATTGTTTGAACTGTACACAATTTGCACATACATGGTTGGATGGTGATGGTTTACAAGATATGAAGAGTCCAAAATATACTCAAGAAATGATGTTCCAAGACTTCTTAAGATCTGGTTGCAAGTAGTCAGCAATTGGGAACGGTATATTTGAGAAACTGAAAATAATGGGAATGGCATAACTTGTTTGTCTTGTCTGTCAAGTTATAGCACACATTCCTTGAAATTTTTGCTAGTTCCAATTTTGAAGGGTATTTACCCAAAATCTTAGGATATTCATTGCTTTCTGAATGGAATGATGATTTCAAGACAGCAAGAAGCACACGCATCTATGAGAGAACCACATAATGTTGCAGGATGGGCAAGAAGGAGAATGAAGTTACATTGAAAGAAAAATGTTAATGTGAATTTATACGTATATCCCGAATATATAGTTTTAGTAGTCCCTTCATGCAATGATTTTTGAATGATTTGAATTTTATTCTAATGGTAATTATTACCATATTGTATCTTAGAAAACTTCTCTCACAATTCTTATCTGAGTATCTTATCTAAGATATCGACAGTGTTTGGAAAGTTACTTTTCAAAAGTAGGGCTAATTCAAATTTAATCACTTGAGAAATTAATTCAGTTATATACTGTAGCTTTAAAACGTATCAAATTTAGTTACTATTACAATTATTTTATTCTAGATTAGTTATATCTTGTAAGACATGGTTCAGAACATGAAATGCAAGTCCACTATTCATTCCATCACAGATGACCACCAACAACTTAGCATTAAGTTCATATATAATTGAGGACTAAAAGTGGTAAACGTTGTAAGCGCCAAAAGCGAAAGTGTTGGGGAAATCGCATCGTTCCGCACATCAGCCCGTAAGAACGTGCACACTAGTGACCTCTTTACACGCCCTTTGAACTACTTAAAGGGCTACCAGCCACATTTTACATTTACCACATTATAAACCATGCCACATTTCACAGTTTAACGTAGAAAACGGTGTTTGAATTATTGTGGCACTTACAGCGTTTACCAATTTTAGTCTTCAATTATAACTGCTGGTGTCCGTGTTGGAGTGGTTAGAACAGCGCGTTACGACGCTAGGAGTCTCTGGTTCGAATCCCGGCATGGGTATGCTTTGTATGTGATCCTTCATAAGTTTCATCATTTATCACTCGTTCTCATCTTTGCGATTAGACAAAAATGGCAGAAAAGCGTAGTAAAATAAACTAAATCAATCAACCACATAATTATAACTAAGTTAATATATTTTAGATGTAAATACAGAGGTAATAAAATCCACATCTTTTACTTAAAGATGAAAAAATAATATGTTATTGTATTTTTGTTGAGCAAACAATATATTATTCAGAATTACTGTTGAACTGTGGTATACCAATGAGGATTGTTGGAGATTATATAGCCTTATGTCAAAATTATTCTAATTAAAATACACTTGGAATAGATACATTCTGGTTCTTGGCAATAAATAAGATTGTTTTCATGGTCTCACGATTTCAATAATCACTAATTCATCCATTCTTTCAGGCGAGGATATGATTCAACAAATTGTAAAAATGGAACAGAAGAAAATTCCTTTCTATGCGAAAAAATAGTAATTGTACACTTCTGTTCACATCAGTTGATACATACTTCAACTGTTCGACCCTATAAAGAGTGACACTTTATGTGAACAGGAGTGTACAACTAACTTTGAACTTAGTTACTAGTTAGGTGGAAAAATAACTGAATTTCAGGTACTAATTTCATAAAGTAAGTAGTTTACAGTTAATGTTACTCGAAAATGTTACTGTTCCTTCCAAAGACTGCTGCAGAACAAACCAGTATAATTCGTGAAGAACTGTGAAACAGGACTTTGGACATTGTGCGGAGGCAACATGTGTAAAATTGTACTTAAGTATTTTGAAACGAACAAACAATCACTCTGCTGCTCGTTTACCTTTATTCCCGGTTTTCAAATAAAGGCCTCCCCGATGGCGGAGTGTTAAAGTCGTCGCCTTGTAGCTACTCAAGAGGTTCGATACATGGTGGAGGCGCTTTGCACAGTGGTTCGGATCCCACTTTAAAAGGTAGGTCCAGTCCTGATTAGCCTTTCTGTGCGTAAAAATGACTTAAAACATCAATTTAAGTTTTTCAAATAAATAATTTTCTTAAAGTATAGTAATTTGAACTTTAATTTCCATTGTAACACTGTTAAGCCTTGTTTTCATGTCATTGAAATGTTGACGAAGGAAAGTTTTTATAGTATAAAAAATATACATAAAAAACGTAACGTTTCCACCCTCTAACAGGGTCTTCGTCAGACGAATATTCACAATTGACAATAAGCAAAGATTATTTGGTCTTATCGTCATCCTGAGAAAATGGAACACTTTTTTGTATCAATTGGAATTCTGCAAGAAAAATACATTAGGAAACTGAAATTTACGGCCTTGTGGAAAAATTAACATTAATACTTTTAAGCATTTAACAACAATGTTTATAATTGAAAAAATTGAAAATGTGTTTTATCTCTAATTTCATTATACTAATACAGGGTGCGGAAAATAATATCTTGCAAATGGCATTTCAACAATGAAAGCACGGTGCGTTGCGTTGCGTTCTACCCAAGAATATTTTGAACGGTCACTCCATACACAAGAAAAGAACTTCGCTGGAGCAAGCGAACGAAAGCAAGTCTCTGCGCAAGTAGTGACGCGAGACGGCTCTACCAATGAACACGTGAGAGGGAACGGGATTTCACAGCATCGTGTACTGCTTCGCTCTGCCCACTCGATCCCTTGGGACAGAGTATAAAGTCTCCAATCAAACGTAGAAAGTATTGTCATACAAAATGAAGTGTACAGTCAACGCAGGCACGTATCCAGAAATTCCTTTCGGGGGGAGGGGGGGACAATATATTTTTAAGGGGTATAGATAGAACCTCACAGGTTTATATTTAAGGCCAGTGGTGCCCTTTTGGTGGCAAAGCGGGGGGGGGGGGGGCAAGGAAAGGCAAAAGAATGTGGAGCAACTGTCCCCTAAATAGTAGCCACCGTTTAAGGCTGACATTTTTATCACGTGTTTGTCCGTTTCTTCTCATTAGGCATCAAAACAGTTTTGGTGTCTTTGAGTGTCTTCACGAAGCTGTTACACAATGGATGGACAATCCACTCGACGATGCGAGATTCAAACTGTGGGCTGTGAACTGGATGCACACAGTTCTCGAATATTTCTCCCTGATTCGAGCCTGAACACCACTAATGTGTTTTGTCTTCCCATGTATGCAGCTCTTATAAAAGCTGAAACCCACCAAATTCAGGCCTAAGCACTCGCAACTGTTCAAAATTGTCCGTCACAGCTTCCGCAGTCTTGTCATATATCGGCACGAAACAAAGGAAGTCTTCTCGAACACAGCTGGATCGAGAAACAATTAATGCACAGTGAAAACCCTTCCGTTCCCAACACATCTAATGTTTCGACTTCCAATATGATAAAATGCTCACTCATTTATCTCCAGTGGCGTGATGGGGGTCATAACCCTCCATTGGCCCAGTATTTCTAAAAAAAAATGAACGTCAAAGGCAGAGAAAGATGCCAAAATGAAGACTGACTACCGAAAAAAAAGTATACGTAACCCCCCCCCCCCCTGGGTATGCCAGTAGAGCAACGGCACGACATGCCAGAGACCCTGGTTCGGGTCCTGGCAGAGCCTGAAAATTCCGCTAAAATATCTACATATCCAATATCTTCCTGCTTTCTCTTCTCGACATTCATATAATTTTCGTCCCTTTGTCCCTTTGTAGTGGTTAAGTGTTTGAGTGTGGGTTGAACCCAGTTGGCTTAAATAAAAGTCATTTTTATCCCATGAAAGTCTCGGACTGCATACACGAAATTTGGCCCGGGCACAAATAAAATTACAGTTGATCTGTGCAACTTATTTATGTTTTAATAAACCGCCCCAATATCCGGTACTCCTGAAATATTCACTTTAGACCTTCGATCTCTTCAGCTCATGCCCCGAACTAGCACTACACTGAGGCTCCTAAAGTTCCACAGACGTCAATATCTTCAACTTTGGACACGAACTAGAAGTAGACTTCGGCAGTTTACGGTAAATTGTCTCACTAGTCCTCTTCATTTTCTAATTACTAACTGATTCTGTTGTACTGATCAACCGGGAAATTGAAGCCGGGTATTTACGTCTTCATTATATTCTAGAATGTTTCGCAGGTAAAACGTTTCCTTAATATTACCAGTGGTTCGACTCCACCTCTTATTTAAGAACGTTTCCTTTCCCGCTTTCCAAAGAATAAATAATACAAAGAATCGTCCTACTCGTGGCACGCTTTGTTGTGCAGCTTCCAAATGATGACAAATCTTTACACAATGATCGCGCTCGCTGCGACAACAACAATAAAAACGCAAGAAAAGTTTACGTGCAATATTGTCAATAAAAGAGTTATATAGAACATTCTCCGTTTTGCCTCGATAATTACTCTCCTTAAATTATCGTCACATTATTCAAGAAGCCAAAAAACTAATTTATCCAGTGTAAACTGATAAGATTTCCTGCGGGGGCTCGGCCCCCTGATCTCCACCTTGGATACGTGCTATGATCAATAATATGGTTATGATAATTATTTCTCTCCTTAAATTATCGTCGCATTTTTCAAGAAACCATAAACCTAATTTTATCAAGTGTAAACTGAAAGATTTCCCTTGGAAGAGGCTCGACCCTCCCCCCTGATCCCCATCTTGGATACATGCTATTATCAATAACAGGGTTATAGAACATTTTCTGTCTTGCCTAGATAATTATTACTCTCCTTAAATTATCGTCACATTATTCGAGAAACCAAAAACCTACTTTATCTAGTTTAAACTGAAACATTTCCTGGGGGCTCGACCCCCCTTATCCCCACATTGGACACGTGCTATTATCAATTACAGGGTTGTAGAAAAATTTACCTTGCCTCGATAATTATTTCTCTCCTTAAATTTTCGTCACATTATTTTATTTCAAACACAAGAAACCAAAAAGCTACATTTTTCTAGTGTAAACAGAAAACTTTCGGGGGGCTCTAGCCCCCTGAGCCCCCCTTGGATACGTGCCTGAGTCAACGCAGAATTTGCTTCAAACTTATTCACAAAATTTTTCAATTATTTCAATTACTGTCCTTAACTTGGTCCGTTTCATGTTTGAATTAACTACACTTGTTATTGTATTTTCTTCTCTGCGTTCTGAATATTAAAATAATTACTGAACATAAAACAACGAATATTATATTAATATTTAACTACACTCTTTATTGAATTTTCTTCTCTGCGTTCTAAATATTAAAACAAATACTTAATATAAAACAACGGATTTTATATTGATATTTCGACTATTACTACCTTCCACGGATGCTATATTGCTTATTTCTGTAAGAAGAACATATAACTAAAATCTCATGATTATCAATTTCCCTGATTTACTATCATTTTTTTAATTCACTAACTCACCTCTAACCAATATGGCGTCATCTCGCATCGAGTTTTTTACGCGGAGATCTGGCAACATGGCCCTCGGTTGCCATGGCAAACGGTGCTGCCATCTGTTATCGAAAAATTACCACAACATTGCCTTTAGTACGGCCTTAAGGCTTCTTTGGGATCATGATTTGATAAATTTTGCTGGATTCCAATTTGTTTATCATCTCAAATGCATTTGGGTTTCTAAGCAAGATTGTTCTAAGAGGGAATAAGTCAATGTCGTTCTTCATCACAAGGAATTGAGGCAATCTTTTAGTTATCCCCTACTACATGAAGAATACAATCTGATCTATTTGTAAATAGTCTGTAATTTAGTCAGTGCACATTTCTTCCATTCTGTTAATCAGTTATTGTTTGGAAGTAACAAGTTACTTGGTTTGGAAGTAACTAGTTACTTGAAGACACAAGTCACAGTTACTTTCTTTGAAGAATTCAAACTCTGTAACTAGTTACCTACTTTAAAAGTAACTATAACAAAATTACTTTTTGCAATGAAAGTAATATTATCATCAGTTACTTTATGACACTTACTAAATTATAAACTTGAAAATCTGTAACATGGGGAAGAGCTAAATTAGTCAATTCTGCTAAGGCGAAATAATTTTCGTGAAATCGCCTACTGCAAAGAAACTAGGCTTCGTTGCATGCCAAATTTAGAACATCCATGCTTTATTGCAATTCGTATTTGTAACTGAGTGTGAAAACTTCTATGATTTGGATTGTTGCATTCATTTGGAACGTGTTAGCAGGCCCGTAGCGAGGAATTCTTAGTAGAGGGGGGGAAGCAGGCCCATAGCTAGAACTGACCTCCAGGATGGGGGGGGGGGGGCGGCTTTGTAAACCAAGTCCATTTTTCAAAAGTTTAATAGTATTAAATGAAGGTAAATTGTGTGTGGTGGGGGGTCATTAAGTTAATTTAAAATATAAAATTTAGAAATATCATACACATACTACAGGTTTTTTTTTCTACATCTTCTAAAACATCTCTTGAAGTGCTAATGCATCCCTTAATACACACTCCATACTATTTTTGATGATACAGATATTTGTATCATACATGTTAAAATGTACAAGGTAGTGCAAAATTCATCACCTGATTTTTCTTAGCCTATAGCTTGGGTTTTAAGTTAAAGAAAGTAGGTTTTTGTGTGTGTTAAACTTTTATTGATACTTGTAAGTTTTATGTCCTCAATTTTTAAAGATAACATCCAATAAATGACCACAATTCGAATTGATGCAAAATTTGGGCTCTTTTTATTGCGTTTCCATGCTGTTGGAAAGAATCTGTGGGAAAATGTTTTCAATTTCATGCTGAATACTGTCCTTTAGTTGCTGTAACGTCTCTGGCTTATTCACATAAATCAATGACTTCAAATATCCCCAAAGGAAAAAATCTGGAGCGTATAAATCGGGGGACTTGGCCGGCCATGTCAAATCACCAAAGCAGGATATTACTCTGCCCGGAAAAGTGTCGCACAAAATTGTCACAATTTTTTCACGTTCTTGTGGGGTATACTTATTTATTTTTGCAAACAATAAATTTCGTGAGTATCTTATATTTAACTGACAAAACACTAAACAAAGGTCAGTTCAAATAGGATGATGACTTTTGCACCATCTGTTACAATATTCACTTCAATCATAGTACCTACCGTACATTCCACCCCCAGGCGAAAGCAATAAAAAAAACTTGGGATCTGTTGACATTTGACGCAGATGCGGAATGAATGTGGATAATGACATCAAAGTCACAAATTTCTGTCAAACGAGAGACTGTAACAGGGGCAGGGAAGGTACAGATAAAGAAGGCTCCCTATGAAAGAACTTTCTAAAGTCTAGAGAATCTTCTACACACTTGTTGCTGCTTAGACTTCTGCTGATAAACAAGACGAACGAACGAAGTTGTGAAGAAAATAATACATTCTGTCTACATTTTCACTCTTCACCTCAAACAAATTAGACTAAAAAATAGTTTTTTACCTAATGTCAAGTGGGCTGGCGGCAAGGCCAGGGGGCTGGTGACCCTGTCAGTGGGGCTGACCCCTCCCTGGCAACTTCCTGGCTACGGACCTGGTGCGAAGTCAATCCTAGAGGGGGCAAATTTTTAATATATTGTGTTGCATTGACAGATATAGCAGGGTACAGAGGGGCACTTGCCCCCTCCTCCAAAAGTGATAAGTAACAGGAAAGGTATGATATCTTGAAACTCCAAAGAACAAAAAAAGTTCGAGCAACATCAAATAACAATTATTCGATAATGACCATTCGGACTACCAAAGAATACAAAGATAAAGTTTAACATAAATAGGCTAATCGGGACTGTATCTACTTTATATTTACAGGTTGATAATGCTAATAGACGATTAATATGTACCAACAGCTTTGGGCCTCTCTGCAGAACTGATTAAGGGAGTCCGTTATATATTGTGCTTCATAATGTTTCCCTCTAGTTTCCAGTTTGCAAGATTTTTACGCACAAAAGAATCTTAACGAGAAGCCAACACCACCATTGTGTTGTATTATAGCTACAAGAGAAATCGAATTAATTAAATAATAATTGTTACATATTATCTACACTTTGATCAATTGTGTAAAAATTTGTAATACATTTTTGTACTTGCTAAAACATTAAAACATGGTCACTTAATCCACCACGAATTCTATTTGCTTCAAATGCAAGACTCTTGCATCACTACAGACAATGTTTGCCTACTGGTTACGTTAACCATTTTGCAAAATATTGTGTTGTTTAATACATGTGTTTGACACCCGACAAACAAATAGGAATCCCTTCATTGATCAATGACTTCTTGGATTACAGTGTCATCATTAATATTTCACATCAAGTTTATAGAGGGAAATGTTGTATCCTCCTTACATTATGAAAAATACCTTCCTTAATGACTATGGTACGAAACCGAACGATATAAGGGGCCTCCTATGCCTCACCCCCATTTCCGCGGCACAAGGTCTCTGGGCCGCTTATCGCCACCACTTTGTGAGCAGAAGCGTACAAACCCCAAAAATCAGGTTTTTTATGCTGATACTGATTTCTGCCAGTCACAGAATGGCTTAACATATATGCATAAAATTAGGACAATCCACTCCATAGCAGAAGAGTTGACATAATTATTTGTCAAAAAATGAACTTGTGCCTGAAGTACTTTAACAGACAACGTCTGCTACAGACACAATGTAATATTATAAATATAGGAAAATAAATAGAATATAATGTGAGAGATTTTCAATCGTACAAGGTGGTTATAATTAAAGTGACGGTGTTCAGAGTGGTACAGCACGGGCTGTAATGAGAGTAGCAGTCTGAAACTTCGTAGATATGATAAAGAAGCAATGCGCTCGCGAATTATGCAAAAAAAAAAAAAAAAAAAATAGTTCCAATTCTCGCCACCAGGGTAAAAAATGGCGCTGTAAGCAGTCAAAACGTGGAATTTTCCGTAACTCTGACGTCAAAGTCGGTGACATTGCCTAACCATTGTGTGAGCTCCCTGGTTGTTGTTGGTGACGCTTGTTGCTTTTTTTTTCCTTTAGTGATGTGAATGTTCGCCGAACATTAAAAGTTTGATTTTTCCCGTGTAAAAAGCAATGGCTATTGCGAAGAAAGACCGTGCACTGCTAGTGAAGTTGTTTTACCAGAATGGGAGCAATAGTAACGCTGCACTGCGGAAATATCGCCAACAGAAAGGGCTGAGAAGAGGGCCCATGTCAATTAATGGGCTGAAGAAGATGATGAAGAAATTCGAGGAAACAGGTGAATTGGGTGTTGCACCAGGGAGAGGAAGGCGGTCCATCCCCGTGGAAGTTGTGTACGAAGTTGCTGTAGCTGTAGCTGACCGTGCAGCACATGCCTCAACTTCTGCAACCAGTGCTAGAGCTGTGGCACGTGAATTGTCACTCCCCTGGTCAACAGTTCGCAAGGTATTGCGGTGCATTTTACACTGGTATCCCTACAAGATTCAAATTGTGCACCAATTGAAACCCCAAGATATTCCACAACGCCGTGAGTTTGCCCATCGGTTTTTGGCACGCATGGAAGTGGATGACATGTGGCCGGGGAATATTCTGTGGACTGACGAGGCGCATTTTACTCTGGTCGGTACAGTGAATACTCAGAACTGTCGCATATGGGGTTCCACTCGTCCACATGTTGTGCAGGAACAACCATTGCACTCAGTTTACGTGACTGCATGGTGTGGGTTCACTAGCTCCTTCATTCTTGGTCCGTTTTTCTTTGAGGAGATGACACCTCGAGGGCCTGTTAGGTGTACAGTGACATCTGCACGTTATAGGGACCTCCTTGTGCAACACGTGATTCCAGCTTTGCAAGAACGGAACTGTGAACACACCACCATTTTCATGCAAGATGGGGCAACACCACATGTCGCTCGCCACGTGAAAGATTTGCTGCGAGAAACCTTCACTAATGACCGCATCATCTCTAGGCAGTTTCCAGATGATTGGCCTTCCAGATCCCCCGACCTTAATCCATGTGACTTCTGGCTGTGGGGATATTTAAAAGATCGTGTCTATCAGGGACATGTCCGGTCTCTGCCTGATCTGAAGGCTAGCATACAACGACATGTCGCTCAGATTTCACCAGACATGCTGCGAGCAACCGTCGACCATGCCGTGTTACGAATGCAGCATGTTGCTGAATTGGGAGGCCATATTGAACAGTTCTTGTAACCATAGTTCCTAATAAACATGCCAGAGCCATTGTTCTCATGTATTTGATCTTTCCTGCCTTTTTCCTGTAACTATACCACGTTTTGACTGCTTACAGCGCAATTTTTTACCCTGGTGGCGAGAATTGGAACTTTTTTTTTTTTTTGCATAATTCGCGAGCGCATTGCTTCATTAGCATATCTACGAAGTTTCAGACTGCTACTCTCATTACAGCCCGTGCTGTACCACTCTGAACACCGTCACTTTAATTATAACCACCTGGTATTTGTTTCACTGCAGTTTTTTGCTACTTCTCATTTACTTCAACCTATATTCATAAGGTGCTGCCTGATAACACCGACAACTTTCATAGTGTGTACAGGACATCAAGGCAAGCAAATTCTACCAGTCACTATTTGCTCGTCAAATTCTTCTTTCGATGTTACAAGCAATCGAAATATGGCATCTTCTGTCCTTAATGAATGCAATCTTATTGATAGCTTCGTAGTTTCATATTTTTACTGCCGTTTAAATTTCTGAGAGCAATATACGGTAACATGCTATGGAAATGATATCATGCAAACAGTCAGGGTTAAAACTTAACTTTTCCTAATTTGATGCGTTTGCATAGAGAAATGATTCATAAGATTTTAAATTGATATTTACACTTCATAAGATGCTTAGTGTAACCCATATCAAACTACAAATTTTATCGCTTTCTAACCGAAATAATAAATGTGAAATACTATCACATTTTCATCGTGTTTGATAATAATTTGAGCCAGTAAGCTGTCCAACATATTTCACTAGCCGACCTCCATGGTGGGATGGTTACATAAGACACTACGAAGCCAGGGGTTCCAGGTTCGAGCCTGGGCATGAGTGATCTTTGTGAACAGAGGCGAAACCACACATTTTTATCTGGAGAGAGGGAAGGGTCAAGTACCAGGACAAACGTGCCAATAATAATAATAATAATAGTAATATAGTGGTGGTAGTGGTAGTAATAATAGTAGCATTAAAAGACGTTATCATCATCGTAAATCATGCAAAAAGGGGTAGAAGTAGGTGCTGAAGCATTTGTGTTTGAACAAATGATTTGAAATATTTTTCCAACACGTTCAATTTCATGTTAGCTAATAATGGAAAACAAGCACACAAACTGTATTTTTGAAAGACAGAATATGCATGACGAACATTATTCTTTTTGCACATATGACACGAATAACTTTCATGTACAACATATATTTTACACATAGTCTATACAACATGGAGCGACGTAAAATAAGAAAATATATCCAACATGTTAACGCTAAATTCTGTACGTATTCAAAGTTTCTTTAATATATATAGCTATTATTGAAATACTACATTACATGATCAATAATTCACCCTCCAAATTGTCCCTCAAATGTGCGTGCTCGTTTTCCTCAAAGGAATTGTTCATGCATTTAAGCAGCAACAATCTGAAAACAATATTGATTTAATGGGCGCAAATAATTTCACGGGGTGCCACATTTTTTTTCCATTTAGATCGTTTTGGCTCCCAGGGCTGATTCCCGCCGCCCCCTAGCTATAGTTCTGAACTTGGACTCTAAGAATAGCTGAAAACGAGTATGCGAGCGAAGCGAGCAAAAAGATTTTACGAAATGTACATTTATTTGTATAAAATTTGAAATGGAGGGGGCGATTGCCCCTCTGTGCCTCCTGCAAGTGCACTTAGGCGTCTGGAAGAAAAATGCAACATACACTTGAAAACTAATTCTATCTTGAGCAGTGCCGGATCTACAATCCGCAAAACCGCGCAGTGCGGGGGGGGGGGGGGCGGAGAGAAGTAAGCTTTTAGGGGGCCCTCAGCCATTGACATAGTAGAGGGTTCGCGTATGTAAAAATAAACGTAGTTACTCAGGGGTATAGAAATGAATACAATAAAGGTAAAGTTAAAGTTCCCTATGCATATAGCACCGTGCCATGAAGGCACATTTAGGGAATTGTGTGTGTGGGGGGGGGGGGGGTATGTCCTCACACATTTCCGATGTCGGTCATCTTGGAGGTGATATGTGATCAGCACCACGCTGTGGCCGCCTTTATCCCCCCATACCATTTGATTTGAGGCTGGGTGGACCCTAGAGCTGCTTTATGCGGGGACAAAGCCGGAAAAATTCCGACCTTAGATCACCCACCCCAGATTTCCCGCGTGGCAGTCAGACTAGAATCAAATCTGGCTTGAATTTCACGAGCAATGCCGGGGTAGAGATTCCTTCAACCAATCTTTAATCAGGTGAAAGTTACGACTGCGTGATTGTAACAAATGTACCTATCATTTTCCAGTTGTGAGAAAACAGTGTACTATATATATCACATAACCAACCCCCTTCCCATTTAAAATTTTTGAGTTGGGTGGGTGTAGGTAGAAGGGGGCCTTTGGTAATATTTTGCGGGGGGCCCAATGCTTGTCGATCCTGCACTGATCTTGAGTATCCATATGTTCTGCTATTCTTAGATTATGCTAGTCATGTTTCTTTACTTCAATGTTTGCCCCCCTAGATTGGGCTTCCGTCCAAGATTCGGGGGACAATGCCCCTGCCCCCTGTGGTTGCAGCACTGTTTGTGAGTGTCTCTTCATTAATTTCACGTCATCACTCATTGTCACGATTAGCTAGATGTGGCAGAAAAGCAACGCTAAGTAACAAAAATCAAATATCCACTCCCTCTCTCTATCACATGAATCGCTATACCAAAAGGTAGAGTTGGGAAACAAAAGAATTATGCAGTTTAAACTTCATAGCAACACATCCAAGAAAAACATCCAAACACATTAGGCACCCTTAATACAAGAAGACTACTCAAAATGTCACAACTGTTGTAGGTACTGAAAATTACGAAATCATTTCCCGAAGTCTGAATCTGGAAGGGAATTTTTTTCTCCCAATCCTGGTACGACATTATACGGAATCACACGCACGTTAATAAATCACAAAATCAATAAGTGTCTTTGTTATATTGCTAGAGTAATACAGGATATAATTGTAAAGATTATTGAGAATTCCAGGTAGGAATGTGTTCTGTATTTTTCAAAGGGGGGGGCAAAGCAGGCTCTCAGGGGGGGGGGCAATTGCCCCCCCAGCTACGGGCCTGAGTGTTAGTCACAAGATGGCGATGATGATACTACTTATTAACTACATAAAATACTTTAAAGAAGTTATTATCTAAATCCCATATAGATCACTTTAAATTACAAATTATTTTAGATTTCGCGAATTGTAAAACATGCCAAAAATTGACGTTAAGATTTGGCACAAAGACGCCGAGCGAGTGTTTGTGTTTCTGGAAAATGGAATGTACCGACATGCACCCTGCATCCAGCTCAAATTACGTCACCAGTGTAGACAGCAACTATTAAAGTCATTACTGCAACGGTAATTGAAGTGAGTTTTTTTTTTTTTTACAAATTTTACAAGTAAATTCAATTAAACTGATTGCTTTTGAATAGAACTTGGGGTGAAAAAAAATTATCTGATATTTGCAAACAGCACGAAAGTAAATCGTGCTTTTATTTTGATTATACAAGACTGGGTCACTGAGGCTATATCCCCCCCTTCCTTTCCAACATGCCACTGTGCTACGTGTATTATTGTACTGAAACATCACTTGCCTCCTTCATAACTACTTAGACTACGTAAAAGAACCTTCGGCCAAAAATTATCGCGCATCTTCCCCTCCACGAACGAGTACGATGCACAGGACAAGCTGTTCTGTGCAGGTTCTTTAGCCTGCGGTTGCACTAAACCACTCCACCACCTAGGATGGCACGTTAGAAACATCTTTTCACTATCTGACATCATTTAGGGCTTCCCCGATGGTAAAATGGTAACGTCGTTGCATTGTAATTGAGGGGTTCTAGGTTCAATACCCTTCGACATTAATGGTTCACATCCACTTTAAACAGTAGGCCCAGTCCCGACCAGCCTATCTGTGCATAAAGTGGACTTAAACTGACTTATTTAAAAGAGATTTGAAGTTTAAGTTCACTTTATGCACAGACAGGTTGATCGGGACTAAACCTACAGTTTAAAGTGGGAATCGAACCAATATGTGCTTCTATCGAGTATCGAACTCGGGACCCATTCAATACAAGGCGGCAACACTTTTTTTTAAAATAAAGTACAGATGATCCAAACCCGCTTAATGAACCACTTGGGCAGTGGCGTGCCCATTGGTGGGAGGTCATAACCTCCCATTGGCCCAGTACTTCTAAAAAACAATCCCTTCAAAGGCAGGAAGCAGAAAATCCTGGGCACGCCATTCCTCTTGGGCATGCCACTGAGCAGCAGCAACATACACGAATGCCTCAGAACAATGAAACGTTTCACAGTTCAACAGCCTCTCCTTAATTAAGGACCTTACTCGTGAACCCCGCAATAACAATACCTCTCTCGTTACATTGTTATCTAATGGCGGATGTAATCGAGTGTGTCCATTAATATTCCCTTACGCAGCTAAAAAACCAGTCCCGGGTTGGAAACACTTGCAGGAGAGATGTTTGAGTTGTCTTCAGGTGATTTCGATCAAGGTCAGTCGACATTCAGCGACGGTAAAGCCAGAGTCCGAGAGTAGTGGTCTAGTGAAATCACACGGAAGATCGAATCATGGACTGGTCGTACCTCATAGCTGCAATTGCAGTTCTCTATGCGTTCATAGATGTCAATTACTATCTCAGAGCCGTTGTGATGTTTGTACTTTCAAAGTACATCAAGAAGAGGATCAACATTTTGGACGAGAGCGTTATTTACGGTAAGTACCGTTATTTTTAAGAGCTTCAAACAGTGGCGTAGCGTAGTTTTATGCGGTCGCCCATCA
Organism: Lepisma saccharinum; assembly: GCF_977018435.1. NCBI lineage: Eukaryota > Metazoa > Arthropoda > Insecta > Zygentoma > Lepismatidae > Lepisma > Lepisma saccharinum. Next base: position 116,396,773 of record NC_139231.1, read on the forward strand.
AATAAAATATCGGGAGCCCCTCAGTGAAAAATTGTTGAGAGTACTATAATGTATATACCATGGAATATGTGCAAAAAAGTAGCTACTCCCTCCCCCCTCCACCAACGTAAGGTTGGATAGTTGAAGTATTTGTCACCTAATAATATGAATAGGGGCGTAAAAGAAATTAGCTTTTGCCCCAAATCCCCAGCGTTCAGTTTTCATTATCGACTAATGTATCAGTGTGGTGGCTTTTCAATGCAGTGGCGCACACAGGATTCTTTCTTGGAGATAAGGGGGCTTCATGTGGTCAAATATGTAGCGCATGATATTTTGTATTTTTCGCTTCATATTTGTTAAAAAGACAGATAGATTAAATGTGTGTACATATACAGATATTTTTAAAAAAATAATGTTTTGGGGAATTGTTCAATGGATAGTAAACACTCCTCTTTGGACTTCGAGGTGGGTGGGGCTTTAGTACCCGTGGCTGCGCTGGTTCAGGTTTTGGATGTTGAACTGGACCTCTAGATTGTCGGTGTTGATCCAAGGTCCGTTGCAATCTAGAGAAAAATTCTCTTGGACTCACAGGTCTTGAGAGAAAGGTAATTGAGCGCCGATGGGAATGTGTTAATTGAAAATGCGTCACTCAATGAAATGACGAGCGGAAGGACTTAAGCCCAAAAAGATTGTTGTATTTTTTTTTAACTGAAGTTTAATGTTAAGGGACCTCTATATTATTTATCATAATGTTAAATGCAATTTTCGATATACCACTAAACATATATTTTTAGACTTCTATATTAAACAAGGTATTTTTTTTAATAGATCATTACTGGGACGCAGAGAGGTTGTTGCTATACCCTCCCCCTATTTAAGAATATTTTCATAAAGCATTCCCCCAGCTAGGATAATTTGCATAAGCATCCCCCACCTATACTGCAATATCTCCATATTGATCCAAATAGCTATTCTCTCTCCTACCCCCAATCTCGATCAAGCATAGAGGAAAATGTCTAAATATGGGCCCCCCTTCTTATGTTGTCATTTTCGGAGGGAAAAAATTAACATATCAAGCAACTGCCTTTAAAATGCATATCTATGAAATATATACTTAAATGTAATAGCATGCTAAAGTATAGAAGGTCTCAACTTTTTTTAAAAGAAAAAAGTAATTTCCAAAAAATGGTAAAATGATGTATTTCAAAATTGTGGTCTAAATATGGGCTACTAGTAGCAATATCACAAAAAGCAATTAAAATTTAAAAAAACAGTCATTTATCGCTAAAACATTATAAAATTCATATTTATGAATAATCTGTTGTTTTGAAAATCACGCGGAATGGGAAAAATCGAAATTAAGTAAAACATCCAAATATTTGTTGAAAATGCGATCTCAGCATTAGACCTCATGTCATAGCCCATATTTAGACCATCACGCTATTTTTCTTCTTCAATTTATTTTCGCTCTCTGTGGTACATATTTCACAAACAAATCATGGCATTATAAAAGTCCACATTTGTTTTATGTACCGCTAATATCATAACCTATACAAAGCAGATGAGAATTGAGAAAACGCTGAGTTAAAACATACCTGCAAAAAGTTTTCGGAGGTCACAATTCTATAACAGCGTCCAAGGCCGAAACTAACCACCACTTTCTCTTGCAAATTGGCGCCGCAACCTTTGTCCTTGACAGATAACCAGTTACCATAGCCTCTGCCAGGCTGCAGCACCCGGGAGCGCTGATAACTCCAAAACCCATATTTAAACCTTCGCCCATATTTAGACCTTCTCCTCTACTCTCAGCTAAAAAAATTACACTTCGAGGACTGTAGATCGTTACAGAATTATATCAAACTGGAAAAGAAGAACTGATTCGACAGAAAATTCCAATGCAAAAGTAAAATGAACTTCACAAAATAACGTAAAATAACGGTGACACTTAACTCATGTATTGTACGACAGAAGATGCAGTTCTAGCTCCTGGAGTAAGAGAATAATTGTCCCCTGGGCCCCACATCTTACTTAGTTTTAGGGCTCATTTGAAGTGTTTAAAAGAAAAATTAACTAACCTTTCACACTATAGCTAAGAATCGAGAATAAAGTGTAACACTTGGCAGGTGTGCATATGTAGGAAATGTACATTAACTCTTATTTGAATATAGGAAAAAGTGCGTGTAGGTATGGATGTTGTTTTTTCCCATCGTTGGCTATTTGTAAGTAAATTAATTCAGCCTTTCGGATTCAAGTTACCCTTGGCCAGTGGCGCAGGGACGGGGGGTACAGGGGTACATTGTAACCCCCCAAATTTTTTACTGTACTCCCGTAAATCCGTAAATCGAGTTGTATCAGTTGGGCTGAAAAGTTCGTAGGCTAACATAGTAAAAAATATTTTTTGACAAAATTCGATTTTATTATTCAATATAGTTGCCTTTGAGGGCGATACAACGATTATAGCGGTCATACAATTTTTCGATGCCATTTTTATAGTACGATTTCTCTTTAGCCTCAAAATAGGCCTCAGTTTCGGCGATTACCTCTTCATCAGTGCTAAATTTCTTTCCAGCGAGCATTCTTTTAAGGTCTGCAAACAGGAAAAAGTTACTGGGGGCCAGATCTGGAGAATATGGTGGATGGGGAAGCAATTCGTAGTCTAATTCATATAATTTTGCCATCGTTTTCATTGATTTGTGACACGGTGCATTGTCTTGATGAAAACAGCACTTGTTTCTTCTTCAAATGGGGCCGTTTTTTCGTGATTTCATCCTTTAAACGCTCCAACAACGCTATGTAATAATCGCTGTTGATGGTCTGGCCCTTTTTGAGGTAATCGATGAATATAATACCATGCGCATCCCAGAATACTGATGCCATAACCTTGCCAGCCGACTGTTGCGTCTTTCCACGATTTGGATTCGGTTCATCACGTGCAGTCCACTCGGCTGACTGTCGATTGGACTCTGGAGTGTAGTTATGGAGCCATGTTTCATCCATTGTAATATATCGACGGAAAAATTCGTGTTTATTACGGTTGAATATAGCTAAACATTGCTCCGAATCATCAAAACGTTGTTGCTTTTGATCGATTGTGAGCACGCGCGGCACCCATTTTGCACACAGCTTTCGCATGTTCAAATATTCATACACAATATGTCCAACACGTTCCTTTGATATTTTTAAAGTCTCAGCTATCTCGATCAACTTCACTTTACGATCATTTAAAATTATTTTGTGGACTTTTTTGATGTTTTCGTCGGTAACAGCCTCTTTGGGGCGTCCACTGCGTGCATCGTCTTCGATGCTCATTTCGCCTCGTTTAAATTTAGCAAACCACTTCTCAACGGTTGATTTTCCTGGTGCAGAGTCCGAATAATGTTCATCAAGCCAAGCCTTGGCTTCAACAGTATTTTTTTTCACCAAAAAGCAATGCTTTATTAACACACGAAATTCTTTTTTATCCATTTTTTCACAATAACAAAAGCTGCTTCACTCGCAATGCTATATCTCACGAACTAATTATCCGGCAGCTGTGAAATTTATACACGTATCTTTTGAATGTTAGTACTAAGTAAAAATCACATGGATTTAATTCTAGTAACGCCATCTATGAGTCAGCCTATGAACTTTTCAGCCCAACTGTTACCTTCTGTATCCCCCTTTGGTAATTTGACAGCAGACGGAAGGTGCTACTGTTAAAAGAACCTATTTTCAATTCACCCAATAAAAAAGTGTATATTGTTTATAACTTATGAGCATTATCTTTCTCACCACAGAAATTCAATTCTTATTCTACTACATTGTGTTTGCTGCTAGTTAGTTCATTGACCTGTGTTCTTGGTAACCTCCTTAAGGAGATGAAAATGGTTTAAAATGTGTGTGGAACGATGGAACCATATTTGCTCTCAGAAAATCACGCTGCAGACGAATGCTCCTTTGCGTGAGGGGGGGTTACACTTTTCTAAAGAAGTGGTCGCATCGATTCGAAGATAATATACACATCTTCATCAGAACTGTATATGACTGACTCCATTTTCTTTTGAACGTTTAAAATGTAATTTTCCGAAACGAAATATTTACACGAACGAGACGAGACACGACAGACCAACTTGGGGGATACAATGAACTCCTGTACCTCACCCATATTTTTCATAACTTTGCAAGATGGTGCCGGAAAACTATGCTTAAACCTATATTTTAAGATATTTTTTTGAAAATAGAGTCCCGATTAGCCTATTTGAGCATGAAGTGAATCTAGAATAAGTTTTAATAACTTCAGAGTGGAAACCGAAACAAAAATAAGCACAAACAAGAACGAAAAGGACCTCACCACACAGGAGACGAGATGAGGCTGTGACAATTCTCGACTCATCGCATCGCGATATAATTCCTAGGTGAAATTAAATTTTTCCTAGACATTTAAACAGGATGCAATTTGCGACTTTATCAGGGGGGGACTTATTTTTACCTGGGTATTAGGGTATACTTATAATTGGACATTAATTGCTTATAATCTAATTGTGATATCGAATGCAACACAAACACAACGCCATTTTAAGTTAAACCCTAAAGTTAAACTGTAAGAAAATTACATTAGTCAGATGAATGCACGACATAAATAAGCTTCGCTACAGGTTCTATTGGTATATTTTGTATTGGATGGATTCACAAGGTCTTTGAGTGATGGTTGATTGATTTATTTGGTTTATTTTACTTTGCATTTCTGCCACTTTTGGCTAATCGCGAAGATGAGGATGATTGATGATATGATTAAATTGATGTACACTCACAAATAACACCCATGCCCAGGCCGGGATTCGAACCTGGGATCTCTGACATCATAGCGCGCTATGCTAACTCCTTCGCCACGGAGGCCGGTGAGGTGGGAATGTGTTTTGGATTTTCTTTGTAGATGCGAAAATCTTTAACTGTGACGCGCACATGCTTTTGCTTACATTAAAGTTTACCTTTTCACTAAACGAGAAATTGACATGTCACCCAAAAACACACGCATGCAACTGCATTTAATACCATTACATACGAAAAGAAACCTTGCCCGGCTCTTCATATTGTCCACCAACGATTGAAAAGAAAAAAACTTTTAAGCGTTTGGCTTTCCTTGTTTCCTCTGAGATCTGAAGGATTTCGGTTGTGTATATGTAATGATAAAGTGCTTGAAGAGTGTCATTAGGTACAGCTAATTATGTAAGAAATAAATGCTTTGTCAAATGTTTCACAAATATTTCAAATTTAGACTTCTTACGAGTTGATCGGGAATCATCTCAACTAGAGTTTTCTTCTTTCTTAATACAACGCCCTATAGATGTCTGAGAAAATAACGAATACATGGCTTCTAAAAGGCACTGGATGTGGTACATATCTGCCATAAATTGTTTAAAGATATTTTTATTTTTAGCTACGGGACTTTAAAATTAGAATGAACTGAACTGAAGAGAAACTCTATAAATATGATATATTCAATAATGTGGTTTCTATATCCAGTGGGTGGGAGATGATTATTCCTGGTTGGGGTGGCTCAAGATCCTCCTCACCCCCTTTAATCTCAACCTGCATTAAAATGAATAGATGTATCTTTGTTCGCAATTTTCACATTTCAAACTCCTGATTTTCCGTTCCGTTAAATTCAAATAAACCCAGAACGAGGTCCAGAGCTTCATATGTTTCAGAATTTTTATCTGGTTTTATTATTTTTTTAATTCTAAGAAAAACAAAGAAAAAATATTTATGCAAAATATGCATTAAATAACAGGACATTCGTGTATGCTGTTTTAAAATATAATATTTCCCATGGCTTCACATTATACCTAGATATCAAGGACGTATTTAAGGGGGGCGTCCTGATCCCCCTCCCCGAAAGACTTACCAAGTAGTAAAAGTAAATAATCAAAATATTGTTTAGCATTTGTTATATAATCGATGGCTATTTCCGCTGAACTTATTGGAAGGCAAGGAATTCGGCGCATATGGCTTTGAAGGGTTCCAAAGATTTATGTACACTGCTAATATTATCCATAAAATATTAATCAGGAACTTTACTTTACATTAATTGGATCCAACTCCTTTTTTGTTATTCAATAAATATTAATTAATTTACATATTTAATTAATATTTTAATTTAATTAAATATAATAATAATAATTATTATTATTATTATTGTGACACTTGGTTTGAAGTAATGTGTGTGTGTGTGTGTGTATATATATATATATATATATATATATATATATATATACACACGTATATATGAGGGTGAATTTTGTACCCCCCCCCAAATGAAAAACGTTCCTGCGCAACTGCCCTTGGCCCCTCTTGCTGAACCAGTGCATCCTTGCTTATTAACGCAGACATTGTCTTATATTCTACCGGAAACCCATTCGACCACACATTAAAAATTAATAATAAAGAACACTGAGTCGTGGAAGTTACTTATGGTGCCCGTTGACTCGTACAATAGTGCGAAATCTGTGGATACATATTCTAAGTTCACGAACGGTAAATAAATAAATAAAATTAGTTGTCGCCTGGGTAGTTTGAATTGTTATTGTTGACTCACACCTGTCTCGTAAATAGTTCTATCTATTGAATTTCTGGGATTATTAAAAATTTCAAGAGCACAAAGAGAACATTGCGGAGGCGGCTGCTAATCCCACTGGCTTCAAATGAACCAAGCAAATGTATGTGGACAGTGGCGGATTCACGACTAACGACCTTCTCTGGCGGGAAACAGATGACCCGTATTTTATTTCTTGTCCATTTCGGTTAACGTTGCTTTTATACCTCTTGGATTAATCGCACCTTTGAGGATGAATGATGATCTAGTGATATGTGATTGGACAAAAACAAAACGAAACTCCTATGTCCTACCCAGTGTTCGACCTTTGACTTAATAGTGTGTTACACTGGCCACTCTCCAACGGTGACTGTCTGGGTTTTTCTTCATTGACGGTTTGTAGATAGCTTTAGACAGTCGTCATTTACTGCCGCGTTAATGAAGATTTCTTGTTAATTTTTTATGCCAGAGCAACCTTGGTTTCATTTTCCTCCGGACGTCCGTGCATCTATCTATTTATCTATTTTTTTCTTATTTCTTGAGGGGCATTGGCCGGCCACTGTCTATACCTCTTTTCAAATGTTTTTTGGCGTCCCGAAAAAGTTAATGGGTACGAGCCTTGTACCTAAAAAAAAGTAATGGAAGTGATGAATTCAATCACTTTGGAGGTTCATGTCGTACACAAACAATTGATAAGGGCATTTGTTGACCTTGTTTACACTGGTTGCCGAATGATTGATTGATTTGCTTTATTTTACTTGCCTTTAATACCCACTTTTCGCTAATTGCGAAGATGGAGATGAGTGATGATATCATGGACACTCACAAACATCCATGCTCAGGCAGGGATTCGAACCCGGGACCCCGCGCGAAGTGCTAAACACTCCGCCACGTGTGCCGGCGGTTGCCGAATGGACCAGCGGCGTGCCCAAAGGGGAGTTGGACTACTCAATAAAGTATACGAAAATCCTAGGCACGCCACTGAAATGGACTTAGTAGATCCGAAATATCTCAACTATTCTGCTTATCAAACGCGTAAATTAAAATTCTTAGAAGCGTGAAACTTATCCGTGTTCCGTAAATTTATAGTTACCTGGCAACCCCCTGACGTGTAAGATACTTGAAAGGTCATTGATTTGAGCTGCCTACTGCGAGTTTGCTAGCGGAAACATGTCAGCATTAAACGCAATTTCTGGTTAAATTAGAAGCTCACACAGCGAGAAATAAATTTATAAACGCCGAGGTAAGCAAACTACGTAATGCTGAAACAGTGGTAAGATACATAGTAGGCTAGCAAATAGGAAGGTTTGCAACACTGCACGGCGTTGCTGACCTTTCTCCACAATTTCAGACACACTACATGCATTCATACATTCCTTCCTTCCAGGCGAAGATAACGGTTATGCTGACGCTAATGAGAAAATACTACGTATTTATTCACACCTTGCAGGAAAAGAAACTATTTTAAGGTAGCCTATGAAAGATTAGGCAAACATGTCTACACACAGGTGTGCCAATCAGGCTCGGCGGTGTTGGTTTTTGATTTAGGGAAAGGAGAGTTTCGGAGGGCTTTTTAATTGCCTGCTTTAAAGGGATAATTGAAAGTAAATTAATATATATGTTGGGATCTCAGGATCAACGAACAATTATAAACGCAATTGTTTATTTAATGAACATAATTGCAGCATGTAGCACGGTATGCCCATGAAATCCGGATTTCAATTTATCCGATATCCGTTTCAAAAGATACTGATAATCCGAATATCTGATTATCCCGATGACGGATATTAGGACCACCTGGATAAAAATACCATACGATATCGGGGTACATTTATTTTCTCTTGATTTCGTTCTCAGTCTATCGTCGCCGGACCCTGTGGCCGAGTGGTTAGCATATCGCGCTGCGACCCCAAGGGTCCCGGGTTCTAATCCCGCTCGGGCTTGGTTGTTTGTGAATGTCCATTCAGTAATTTTAATTTCATCACTCATCCCCATCTTCGCAAATTAGCCAAGAGGCACAAAACGCGAAGTAAAATAAACTAATCAATAATTGGTGGGTGGGGTGAGAGTCGAACCTCCCCCCCCACCGGTTGGTCTCAAATTAGGAATAAAGCAAAGTGATCATAATTATTTTGACAATCGTTAATTAGTGTTGCAAGTTGCAACAGAATAACAAAAGTCAAATGAAAAGGATGAACGGAATGAAATGTAAAAAAAATAAAGAAAAACTTGTGCTTAATATTCACCTATCTGGTGCATCGAATGCAAGTTTACCCACACACACCCATCGCATCCCCAAATTTTCCCAGTCCCACTAAAATTTTTCACAAATGATTCATTTATGCTAATTTTGCCTCTAAATTTACACCCACAGGTGGAAAATTCTGAATAAAACCCTGTACTACGAAAATCTCTGGCGATAACTTAGAAGCATGGTCATTTGGCCAACCTACTTTTCACGATATACACAAATTAACACTTTCCGCGTCTTTAAAACCACAAATTTGTTTCTCTTGCAAAAGTAAGCTTTTAAAAAATCATTACACGAAGCGGAAACATTTTCTTTCAACGTCGTGTTCACCGTATATCTTTGATCGCGACGGTGAGAATGAAAACTAACAAGGACACAACACAATGAGACGTTTATGCCTTATCCAGATTTCTAATCCAAGACGCTGACCACTCTACCACTGAGGCTTTACAAATGTTGTGCAAATATGGAGAATAAACTGGCATACATATGGGAATGGCAAGAACATTGCTTTAACTGTGTACAGCTAGCTGACAATTATGTCGTAACATGGTAACGAAGCGAAAGGGGGTTACACAATTGGCACTGTCACTTTTTTCAGATTGCATGGAGATAACCGATAAACTAGATAAGCGAGCAAAATGACAATGCATTGCCCAGGTTTGAAAGGTGAGGCCTCTCGCTTGACAACGTACTGTACTGTACACCCAACGGCAAAAGAAACAGTAGGCGAATTGTCTATCACCACTTTCATTCACATTGTTTTCCACACAGTGATAAGGAATTGAAATAAAAACTGAATAAGTAGAGGCCAACACTTAGTTCGGATGAACAGAATTCAATTCCTTTAAACAATACAGTATGCGGAATAACAAATAATGTAAACAGTGATGGACAATTTGCTGCCGTGGGCTGTACATTCAGCCCGATCGGGAATAAAGTCTAAATTTGTTCCAAGATTCTGATTTCTTATAAACAGTTTTATATTTAAGTTTTTGTACAAAAGTAGGTAAAACTTTGATAGCGTCCCAACGGATTTCATTTTTACACAAGAAACTACTTACCGAAATGAGTTTCTGTAGCATTTAGAAGTTCTTGTTGGTATTTTCTTTCATCGAGAAAAACCGATGTTGTCCGTATATGCTAAATTGAACGAAAGGAGTGCTAATGGAACCTAAACTAACATCGTAGGCATACCTCGTCCCCGTGATGTTTCGTGGGGCTATCGTGAATTTTTGGGGCTAACGTCAATGGTTTTTGGGGGTACCCGTGGATGGTTTTTGGGGCTAACGTCAATGGTTTGTGGAGCTACCCGTGGATGGTTTTTGGGGCTAACGTAAATGGTTTTTGGAGCTAACGTCAATGGTTTAATAATTACTCTTTGTCAAAAATTGAACTTTTTTTCGTGAAAAGAGCAAAATAGCACCTTGAAGAATCTTTCGCAATGCAGAATAGGTAAGTACAAATGTTAAAAATGACGAAATAAACGAGTGAGAGGTGTTGGGTAGGCTTACTATACGTCCGGGATCATCCCGGACAGTCCTGATTTTTTAGTGCTGTCCGGGATTGCAAAATGTCCGAGATTTTGAGAATATGAACATGAAAATAGCTAGCGGTATAGAATATTCACGACCAAAATTTATGACCGGCAAGGATCGATCGATTATAAGGATCGATTATACCTCTTCTGATTTACAAAGGAGTGCACAAGTTATTAATGCAATTGTAAAAGATGCCGTAAATATCGATGACCTTTTTGATGAACGTACATTGTTGAACAAGGTAATTCAAAACCAAAAGGTAGGTTGTGGTTCAAGTTCTGAAAAAGTATCAGATACTATTGAAGAGAAGTGACGAGCAATTTTTAAGGTGTTTCAAAAGACTGGTATTTGACGCAAGAACATTTCTAAAATCAGTGGCGTACGCAAGGGGGGGTTACGGGGTTTAAACCCCCCCCTTGAGCTTGTGAAATATTATGAAAAATGCTGTGGAAAAAAATTTAAATGGCCAATTTATCACAGTGAAAGATCTAGGACAATACTATTACTATTACAACTTCTACTACTACTACTACTACTACTAATAATAATAATTTGAATTATTATTTCCATGCAGCATGGAGAAAAGCATAGCATTCCAAACACACGCGTCTTTCAAAGTGATGCCTTGAAAATAAACACGAGTTCTTGAAAGTAAAATATGAGGGTAAGTATGATTTAAAAGTGAAAAAATGTTCAATACTCTGGCGTACGCAGGTTTTTTTTCGGGAGGGACCGGAATAGTAAATGTGGATAGCACATTGCTTCGTTTTGGAGAGTAGGATGCATAATAAAATATTTCGTATTTTTGGAGCTTTTCAGTCTATTAAAATTGTATTCAATGACAAAAATGGTAATCGGGACTCACTTTAAAAGAGGTTTCGCATTTACAAATTTTGATTTTTTAAAGTTCTTAACGGATTTTTATTTGAAAATTCTGATGTTCTCAAAATTTCGGTAGAGGCCGTAACACCATCGGCCACGCCTCTGCGTACGCCAGTGTTCAACGAACATGTATTTTTTTGTGTCAACAATGAGAATTAACTAAATAAAGTTATTGCTTCGTTGTAAGAGGCTAATGTATAGACAAAGGCTAGGCAGACAAGAATACAGTCACCAGTCCGCCTTCCCATTGTATTCCTTACCGCAGCACGTTTGAATGTCTCTTTAAAATGTCTCACCTTGTTGACTAGAAAATTATTCAAACGACAATAAGCTGAACTATTGTAAAACGTTTTGTTGGTAAGAACAGCGAGACAATCCAGATGTGAATTATGGGACAGTTATGCGGGGAAGAAGCACGAAAGATTCCAACCAATTTCGGGAATCGAATCCGGATCTCCCGCGTGATTGTCAGACGCTCTACCGACCAGATCACCGCAGCTCCTTGGATGAGTTCCATACTTTGATTATTTCAATTTATTTTAATATATTTTCTTGTTTTATGGATTTTCTTCACCCTTAAAATGTCTCACTTCGTTGACCAGAATTATTTCGTAACAAAGAAACAAAAACATGCTCTCAGGATTTGATAAAAATAGAATGACTAGAAAGCAATTACGTTCTATTGTTTTCATAAATACTATATTTATGTAGATCTCTACTACTTAATAGTAGTAGTGGTATTAGTAGTAATTCAGCTAATTAATTAATTGTGAGTATTATTATTTAATTAAAGTATAATAAAACAATGGTAATGTGAATTTGGAGAAAGTTTTAGATATAACCCCCCCCTTGATGAAATTCTGCGTACGCTACTGTCTAAAATGGTTGAGTTTGCTATGTCTTTGCCTAGAACATCTGCTGCAGTTGAAATATTATTTTCAATTATATTTGGTATGCAGAAAGCGGTAGACTTCTAGTATCCACTGTTAAACATCTGCTGAATGTTAAAATTAATTCAAAACTTTCATGTTGTGAATTTTATGATGTTATTAAAACAAATAAGCCATTTCTGAAAAATGTCATGTCTATATGTTAGTTATAGTAGTGGGTTAAGAAAATGATTTATTGGATTTTTATTTTTATGGTTAATAAGTAGAATCTATATGTCTAGTGAAAAGTACAACTGAGTCAACTAAGAGATAATGCTACCTAGAACAGAGAGGTTTCCTAGACATCAGAAAATGTTTTATTCAATTAAACATTTGAAAATTAATTGATTGATTTTAGAAAATAATGTTAATAATTTTTCTTGTACAATTTATAGTTTCATGTTACAATAAAAAGTTAAGGCTTTTAAGTAATTTCAATTTATTTTTGTAAAAAAAACAACTTAAATTCAGCAGTAACGAGTTGATCGCGAATATGTCCTGGGTTGGACCCAAAAAATATGGTAAGCCTAGTGTTGGGACGCTATCGAAGTTTTGCCCAAAAGTATTAAACAATTGCCATGGTCCCGTAAATAACAAAGTATGCTGAGAGGTTGGGCTCCTGGATTTGAAATTCGTCTATTTCCGAGTGTCATGAATGAAGGACGCTAATAATTTCATTATCGAAAGGAAGTTCGTTCAGTGACATGCAATTGAAATAGGTCTCCGAACGACGTATGACACATCGGGAGTCGAACCCTCGATTCCTTTATTAAAACACGGCAACCATACTGCACATTCTCGTTGTCGCGATTAACATAGAGAGACCGAAAAGTGAAGTAAAATAAACTCGCAACCGAATGATGATCATAATACAGTAGTAAGAAACAGGTAGCTTACCTTCAGGAAGGTGCATCATTTACTTGAAGGCCTACGTGTTACTCGGCGGTGAGATAGGCAGAAAATATTGTCCATGCAGGCCGTACTTCATGTAGCTCGCTTCTCCCATGCCATAAATGTAAAAGTTTAACAAACGTTCAAGCCACAGCAGTACGAATCACTTTGTTTAAAACTCACACCCGAAAATACCTGATAGCTTTATAACTTACGTTCACAGAATTGCGTCAACGTGCAAAAACATTATCCGTAATTGACGAAAATTACAAAACTAGCCGATAAATAATTGTATACTGTTCGCAAAACCAAAGCTGAAGGTTTAGTTATGTGTCCAATTTAAACGCACAGCAGCAAATGCAGGGGCATCGAACACACGCACACACACTTAAGCTCAAGCGAAAAAACAGGCTTCCAAAAACTGCACCCAGGGGTCACCACTTGCACCGCCTTCCTTGCGTTCGAGACTCCTCCAATACACGGCCAAGGTCTAATGACGCCTGGACTGTCGGGTGCTTTTTTGATTGATTTGGTTCATTTCAATTCACTTTTCTGCCACTTTTGGCTAATCGCGAAGATGAGGATTAGTGATGATATTATGAAACTGAGAAAAGGACACTCACAAAGAAGGCCGGGCCAGGTGCTTTTTATCTTCATATTTCGGTTATTTTACGTCGTTTTGTGCACAGGTGAAACATTTTGTGGTTGCTAGGGACTTATTGGAAAATGCGCTGAAATTACTACAATTCGCACCTACCCTGAAAAAGAACCTTGCATCACTTGATTTTGAACTATGTCTGCTTGTGGTCTGTGTGCAAAACATGAATATAAATTATAGTTATTTAGGGTTTGTTTTAAAGATTATACAACATCGGCAATTTACTCTCGACCAGGGGTGCCCGCCCACAGGGGGGATTATGGCGCAGACTGCGCCATCGAGATTATTTTGGGGGATTTTTCCCCTTCAAATAATATAAAATTCAACATTTATATAATATATTTTTCCAAAATATATGTAATAATTTTACACCTTAAGTGCACCATATTTATTCCCTTAGATGAAGGAAATAAAATGTTTAAAGATAGTATTATCGATTATGATGAACGATTTTAGGGAAATGGGCGCCCTGTTTAGGGAGGATTGGCAGATCAAGTATAGTGTTCAGTAATGTTATGAAAAAGTTACTTTCGGTAGACACGCTGTCGTAAATAAATACTTTGTGGGGATTACGATATGGTTTGAGGGCGCGAATGGCCATTGGCCTTGTGGGAGGGGGGAGATACCTCTTGGCTTCTTGGGATAATCATGACGATGAAGATGAGTGATGAAATTGATGATGGTGCCAAACAATGATACATCCATCCGTTACACCGAGACCGCTCCGCCGCCAGGAAGACAGTAATGGCAAAATACATTGAGCGGTCGACTCGTGATATCGCCATTGGATATTCCAGGTTAGAGACCTGGCCCAAGTGTTCCTTGAGTGAGTGTTCCTTTATTACTAATCATAATTCATCATCATTGCGGCGTTCAGCGAAAATTTGAAAGTAAGTCCACTTTAGGCTCAGATAGGCTGATACTGGGCCTACAGTTTGAAATAGGATCCTAACAACTGTGCAATGTGCGTCCACTGGGGATCGAACCCGGGACCTGTTGATTACAAGGGAGCAGAATAACCACTACTCCATCAAGATCTCGTCTTAACCTCAGATCCATGTAAGTCCCGGATTTGAATCCCGGCCTGGTCATGGGTGTCCTTTGTCTCTCTTCAATTTAATCATATCGTCACTTATCCTCATCGTTGCGATTAGCCGAAAGTGGCAGAAAAGCTAACCCAAATAACAAAACTAAAATCGAGCTAAATCGAATTAGATACATATAACAAATTATTGGAGCTCTGCTCACACCACAAACGAATTGGATAGGATACGAGGAAATTCGCGCGAATAACTGCGAAACTGTGATGAGTCTGGACGTTAACACTACGTACCCATTAACTTTGTGCTTATCGACCTTTGCTTACAGCGCTTATTATGGATGTTCCATTATTTTTCACCGTTATAGTTTATTTCGGTACTCGCACTTGTACCGTTTCACGTTCATTCTGAGGAAAAGTCGCTCTCTCGCTTATTAGGTGTAACGGACTTTCATCTGCTGGATGCACAGATAGGGTGGAAACAAAACGATTGAAATGTGTCCCATACAGATAATCTACCAGTGAGCACCCCGAGCCCTCCCCTCCCAGCCGTTTCTAATTTATTCGTTGTCCCGTTTTTTTTCTTTTTCACTTTCTGCTCATACCTGTGGCTTGCTATTGCTTTCGATTTTATTCCGTTCATGACCTTTTCTTCTTCCTGTTTAACATCTAAGCTCCTCCCCTTTCTTTCCTGCGATTAACCTTGACGTCATCATGGACTATGAAGTAAAGTTCTTAGTCATCATTTCGATTGTACGCTTTAGATTCATTTGAGATATATTCAGTTTTCTAACAAGTCTTCTGGAACGTTAAAGAACAGATAATCTAATTTTTTATAGTTAATCAGAAATCCTTTGAATTCATGTAGTCTAAATTGTAGTTTTTTATGTTTCGTCTCATTTTTGCAACTTTGGTTAATCGCGGCGGCGAGGATGAATGATGTAATTAATGAAGACACACCCGCAATGAATATCCGGGCTGGGATTCGAACCAGGGAACTGCGGAAGCGAAGTCAACCAGTTAACCCACTCTCCCAACCAACTTGCTTCTAAAGGCGTCCCATGGATCTCCATTCACCTCCTCATGCTCACTAACACAGACTAACGGCCTATGGTTTCTGCTGCGGAACGTTAGCTTAGTACAGTTCCAGACTTGATTTTTCTCATTTAGCGTCGCGACGATGAAGATGCGTAATTATATGTTGAAATTGATGAACACACTCAGAAAGAACATCCATGCCCAGTCCGGGATTTGAACCCTTGGCGTCGTAGCATGCAGTGATACCCACCCCAACATGGAGCTGGGATATAGTTCCGTACAAACTTAAAGAAAGTCAGGCCTTATCTCCCTCACAACCTTTACGAGGTATGTAACCACCAGAGGTGGTCATTTTCGTTCAACCTCCATCACCCTCAGGACTCACCCCTTGTCTTTGCCCTCACATACCATACCCTTGGCCTTACCCTCACAAGTCTTTGGAAGGTGAGGGTGAAATCTGCCCTCACGAGGATCGCCCTCTGGTGACCTCCAAATGTCCTTTTCATGTTGCTAATAAAGACACACATGTTAAAAGCACGGTGTTGGTTGTGGGGATGACTACCATGCGACAGACCCGGGTTCGATCCACGGCAGGCGAGAACCGGGACTTTTTCAATCTGTTCAAGAGGCTCCGGTGCCCACCCTTAGTAGTGGGTACTTGGAGGAAACTCTGGGGGTAAAGGCGACCAGGGGCGTGGTGCTGATCACATCACACCCAGCTCGGCCGAGATCAAGAAAGTGTGGGGCCCTAACCCCACACCCCCTATATGCCTTCATGGCATGGTGCAAAGCACAGAGGAGCACTTTACTTTTTTTATGGGGTTCCAAAGAGCACACAAGGTGGGAAAGGAAAGAGGAGGAGTGAAAAACAAAAATTTAGCAACATCGTAAACCTATCCCCAAGCTATGTTGCCTATCCGCCAGTTGAGAGAATTAGGGAAGACACTGTTCACTGTTTCAGACTGTTTCCAGAGGAGGGGGGTCGCTTGGTTTGACTTGCATGCATAATTGTTAGTTCAGGGACGTCGGAACCGGCGGCGGGGGGGTCGCCCCCACTCATCATCGAGGGCGGCAAGATAAGTCTTTTTTCCCCCGATCTAGTCGGTACGGCGTCTGACTGCCACGCGGGAGATTCAGTTCGATTTCCGGGGTGGGCGATCTAAGGTCGGAATTTTCCCAGCCTCGTCCTCGCATAAAGCGGCCCCGGGGCTCATCGAGCCTAAAATCCATGGGTACCTGGGGGCAACCCGGGGAGAAGTCCGGAGCGTGGTGCTGATCACATCATCTCCAAAATGTCCGAGATCGAGAATGTGGGCCCCTGCCCTCACACAGGGCCGGATTAAGACGAAATTGGGCCTAATGCTTGAAATCTTCGGTGAACAATAAACACAACGACGTTATAGTTACGCAAAGAATAATAGTAACTGCATAATAAGTAACGCCGTGTCTAGGCGTCCGAAATTGGGGCTCCAAATTTCATTCTAAGATTTATTTTCAGGTTAATATAGCAAAAGAAAACTGTTCAGCTTTCGGAAAATGCTCGTCTGTTTGCATCTGGTGATATGAACCTCACGGCTCATATCCATGTGCCGTTAATTATTCTGGGTTATTTTATATTAGTTAGTTCATATTATTTGATATTTAATATTTCATATTTCATAATTTTTGATAAATAGAAAGATTACTATTAGACTTATAAAATCCACTAATATTTTCTTTATTGTAACAATAAGTGTAAACGCAGCCTAATGTAATAATCTATATGTTAATTTTCTGACCGAATCTTTAATATTGGATATGTAAATCTGTGTTCTTTCACGGCAGAAAAATGTTTATGATTTAGATTGACATAGATTTCGTTTAACAACAATGGGAAGATCGAATCTGTTCTTTTAAGTTTAATGTATTCAATAAGGTTCAAGTTGCAACGGGGAATGATTAGAGTTTAGTCCTTATTAACAGAGATGAATCGTTCCCCTTATACAATTTTATTTGGTTTTGCTGCAACGTGGAAATTAGTTCAACTTTGATATTGAGATTGTGAATATAGACATTGATGAGTATTTAGTTTTTGGAAATGTCGCAAGTCGCGCTGTGCAAATTACGTAATGCTTAACAAGTGAGCATCGATTGGAAAGGTATATAAGTAAATGCGGAGCTTAGTTTGCACGCATTCCATCAGCGTCGGCTCTACGATATGAACATCTAATGACACTTGGGAATAAAGATACCTGTATTTCGCCAAGCACAATTTATACTTCGAAATTTATAATGTTATGGGACGACAGGTTAGGATCGGCCGAAATCCTTCGAGGTTAATGACGCCTGCCTATTGGACATGTATTTGTCACTGTTGACCCATATATTCTCATTCTTACGGATAAATGATAGAATTTCAGATCTCCGAACTTTATTTTGGCCTTCTTCAAAATTTATTCAACGTAGACTTATTTGGGCAAGGAAGCAAAACTAGACATGTAATGCAATATGTCTCGTTTTTCAATGGAAATGTCATTATTGGCGTGTATCTTGTTGCAAGCTCTGCCTATTAACGTTTCTCGATCCCAAGTACTCAGTGGAGCCCGTAGATTCTACTCTGCTTAAAATCCTGCCCGTATTAACATCGACACTCATGACACATTTTGGTCGCAATACTGTAGGAAGGGGCACGTACGAAAGTTTTTGTCTGCTACTGAATGGTAGGCCGTAAGCTTCGTCTACGGTTGCAAAAACGACAGGGTTCTCTTCCCTGGTACGGCTTCCTCCTAGCGACACACATACACAAGTAACTATTCCCTACACATATACATATTTGGATTTTCCCCGTGGAGACATGCAACAAATTAGAATTCTGGATTCATCGAATCGAATATTAACGAACAGGGGATTCTGTATTTCTTTTAAATCTAAGGATATTCATGGACTGTAAATTGTAACTT
Source organism: Lepisma saccharinum (assembly GCF_977018435.1). NCBI lineage: Eukaryota > Metazoa > Arthropoda > Insecta > Zygentoma > Lepismatidae > Lepisma > Lepisma saccharinum. Next base: position 116,415,491 of record NC_139231.1, read on the forward strand.
GAGTGTAATGTAAGCTTTCGTATGTATTGGAAATAAACCATCTCCTGGATAAAAATGAATGAAAAGAAAGGTCAAAGTAACCTCCCAGAAGATGCAGTTGCCAATCTTAAGATTTGAGAATAGTCGTTCATTTATTTCATGATTCACCAACAACACCCTTAAGTTCTCAATGCTTTACTCACCAAGCCCGTACCTGAGAGGGGTCAGAGTATCCCATTTAGCCGCCTGAGTTTTAGCCGAGGTGAAATTAGAATATAAGGTATTTGGAAGATTGAGGCAGGCTAGGATTACCATAACTTGCAGCTCTCTGTGTGTGTGTTACTGAAAGGTTATCTATAGTGGAGAGTGAAATAACACACAGTTATAGTTATATGAACATACATATATATATGTTACGCAGATGAATTGCGTCTTACATTAAGCTAAGGTCAACCCTCATGCGTGAATAAGTGCGCGTAACGGCCATAGTAAGTCTCGCAGGTAGGTAAGACGAGCAGAGCCGCGCTCGCTGTGAAAGAGGTTGAGTTGACAGTAGCGTCGAGACGTTCGTCGCGTCCAGTTTAGCAGCTGCCGTGCGACCGATCAGTGGTTGTACGTTTTTCTTCGCCTGTGCCTCATTTGTCTACAGTATATTTGGATATACAACTTTACGTCCGACTAGGGAAGTCACGTCGTCCTTTGGCAAGTAGTGGCACAGCTGCCATTGCGATCCTGCAATTGCGGTCACGCCCATTGCGTCCGTGACAATTGGCACCCTAAACGTGGGGCTCGATTGAGAAAAAGATTGGTGAAGGCTCGATTGAGAAAAAGATTGGTGAAGGCTCGATTGAGAAAAAGATTGGTGAAAGCTAGATTGAGACGGAAGGAAGATAAACATTTTAATTGAATCCAGAGATGCAGTCCTTTAAGATAAAACACTCAACGTCCTTTGGATGTTCATCAGTTGTGTCAGAGGCGCAATTATATCACAAGGATCCATTAAATCTAATGTCTTACGTCCGACCGGAAGTAATTCCAGAAGAAGGGAAGAAAAGGATGGAGTATCAGCGTAAGCTACATGAAATAAATTCAAGAAAATACGTCGAGTGGCAGAGAGAATTCGAAAAGACAGAACAAGATATGTACAGAGAAATACAAACAGAGAAACTAATTTCAGAAGTTGTGTCCGAGCAGATCCAACCTTTGGAGGATTCGCTGCGTGAACACGTGACAAAGGAAATTGCCGACTTGAAGAAATATCTGAAAGAAGAGATGTCTTTGCAGTTTTCCCTGTTGAGGAAATCGTTAACCGCAGAACTCTCTGGGACAAAAGTAAAAGAAGTTGAGGAAATTGCTGGCACTAAAGACTTCAAGAATCCTATAGGAATTCAAGATGGTGGTCGAGATCCGTTGCTCTCTACGATGATGCAAGGCGCCGTGCATGTGCAGAGAGATGTAATGGATGTGGCGGTACAAACTGAAGAAGAAATCGAGATGTGTAACCTTTGCGGTTGTCGCAAAGAATCCCGAATGGACTTAATTATAAAGACTATGAAAATGCAAGTGCCTGTAGAAGAAAAACCGGAATGTTCCCGAACAATATGTGAAGATGATGGTTTAAGTGAGATTAGTCTGGACGATGAAATGTTGGTGGATCTAACCATATCGCCAAGACTTTATGACGAACTTAGTGCCCTTGGTGAAGAGTCAGTTTGGAGTGAAATGGAAGAAATCAGTGAGGTAGACTCGAAAGGAAATTTTCCTTTAGTGTGTGAAATCGATCAAGGTTCTAATCAGAATCTTAAGGAGAAGATTTCCGAGCAAATCGCTGGAAAACAACTGAAGTTTGAAGAACTTGTTAGTCGTATGGTTGCAGAACTTAAGTATGTTGGCAGCCGTAGCAAATTAAAGAAAAGGCTGATGAAACATGTTTGTGTCAATAAGGGCATTGTTTGCATGAAAGTTCCTTGAAATTTAAAGGAAATATTATGACTAACACTCCAGGTGTTTGGTGTATATAATATGTTTGTAATACCCATAGATATTTAATGGTTTTAGTAGATGACTGTACCTGTAAATATTCCTTTGTATTATTATCGTATTATTTAGTATTTTTGTGATAAAAGGGTAATTCGTATAGTGCATATTCTCTGTAAATCGTTCTTCTCCTTCATTTATATATGTATATATGTATTTCGTCCAAGAAACGATTTTCAAAGTGGGGGCCATATGATATGAACCTCACGGCTCATATCCATGTGCCGTTAATTATTCTGGGTTATTTTATATTAGTTAGTTCATATTATTTGATATTTAATATTTCATATTTCATAATTTTTGATAAATAGAAAGATTACTATTAGACTTATAAAATCCACTAATATTTTCTTTATTGTAACAATAAGTGTAAACGCAGCCTAATGTAATAATCTATATGTTAATTTTCTGACCGAATCTTTAATATTGGATATGTAAATCTGTGTTCTTTCACGGCAGAAAAATGTTTATGATTTAGATTGACATAGATTTCGTTTAACAACAATGGGAAGATCGAATCTGTTCTTTTAAGTTTAATGTATTCAATAAGGTTCAAGTTGCAACGGGGAATGATTAGAGTTTAGTCCTTATTAACAGAGATGAATCGTTCCCCTTATACAATTTTATTTGGTTTTGCTGCAACGTGGAAATTAGTTCAACTTTGATATTGAGATTGTGAATATAGACATTGATGAGTATTTAGTTTTTGGAAATGTCGCAAGTCGCGCTGTGCAAATTACGTAATGCTTAACAAGTGAGCATCGATTGGAAAGGTATATAAGTAAATGCGGAGCTTAGTTTGCACGCATTCCATCAGCGTCGGCTCTACGATATGAACATCTAATGACACTTGGGAATAAAGATACCTGTATTTCGCCAAGCACAATTTATACTTCGAAATTTATAATGTTATGGGACGACAGGTTAGGATCGGCCGAAATCCTTCGAGGTTAATGACGCCTGCCTATTGGACATGTATTTGTCACTGTTGACCCATATATTCTCATTCTTACGGATAAATGATAGAATTTCAGATCTCCGAACTTTATTTTGGCCTTCTTCAAAATTTATTCAACGTAGACTTATTTGGGCAAGGAAGCAAAACTAGACATGTAATGCAATATGTCTCGTTTTTCAATGGAAATGTCATTATTGGCGTGTATCTTGTTGCAAGCTCTGCCTATTAACGTTTCTCGATCCCAAGTACTCAGTGGAGCCCGTAGATTCTACTCTGCTTAAAATCCTGCCCGTATTAACATCGACACTCATGACACATTTTGGTCGCAATACTGTAGGAAGGGGCACGTACGAAAGTTTTTGTCTGCTACTGAATGGTAGGCCGTAAGCTTCGTCTACGGTTGCAAAAACGACAGGGTTCTCTTCCCTGGTACGGCTTCCTCCTAGCGACACACATACACAAGTAACTATTCCCTACACATATACATATTTGGATTTTCCCCGTGGAGACATGCAACAAATTAGAATTCTGGATTCATCGAATCGAATATTAACGAACAGGGGATTCTGTATTTCTTTTAAATCTAAGGATATTCATGGACTGTAAATTGTAACTTGAGTGTAATGTAAGCTTTCGTATGTATTGGAAATAAACCATCTCCTGGATAAAAATGAATGAAAAGAAAGGTCAAAGTAACCTCCCAGAAGATGCAGTTGCCAATCTTAAGATTTGAGAATAGTCGTTCATTTATTTCATGATTCACCAACAACACCCTTAAGTTCTCAATGCTTTACTCACCAAGCCCGTACCTGAGAGGGGTCAGAGTATCCCATTTAGCCGCCTGAGTTTTAGCCGAGGTGAAATTAGAATATAAGGTATTTGGAAGATTGAGGCAGGCTAGGATTACCATAACTTGCAGCTCTCTGTGTGTGTGTTACTGAAAGGTTATCTATAGTGGAGAGTGAAATAACACACAGTTATAGTTATATGAACATACATATATATATGTTACGCAGATGAATTGCGTCTTACATTAAGCTAAGGTCAACCCTCATGCGTGAATAAGTGCGCGTAACGGCCATAGTAAGTCTCGCAGGTAGGTAAGACGAGCAGAGCCGCGCTCGCTGTGAAAGAGGTTGAGTTGACAGTAGCGTCGAGACGTTCGTCGCGTCCAGTTTAGCAGCTGCCGTGCGACCGATCAGTGGTTGTACGTTTTTCTTCGCCTGTGCCTCATTTGTCTACAGTATATTTGGATATACAACTTTACGTCCGACTAGGGAAGTCACGTCGTCCTTTGGCAAGTAGTGGCACAGCTGCCATTGCGATCCTGCAATTGCGGTCACGCCCATTGCGTCCGTGACAATTGGCACCCTAAACGTGGGGCTCGATTGAGAAAAAGATTGGTGAAGGCTCGATTGAGAAAAAGATTGGTGAAGGCTCGATTGAGAAAAAGATTGGTGAAAGCTAGATTGAGACGGAAGGAAGATAAACATTTTAATTGAATCCAGAGATGCAGTCCTTTAAGATAAAACACTCAACGTCCTTTGGATGTTCATCAGTTGTGTCAGAGGCGCAATTATATCACAAGGATCCATTAAATCTAATGTCTTACGTCCGACCGGAAGTAATTCCAGAAGAAGGGAAGAAAAGGATGGAGTATCAGCGTAAGCTACATGAAATAAATTCAAGAAAATACGTCGAGTGGCAGAGAGAATTCGAAAAGACAGAACAAGATATGTACAGAGAAATACAAACAGAGAAACTAATTTCAGAAGTTGTGTCCGAGCAGATCCAACCTTTGGAGGATTCGCTGCGTGAACACGTGACAAAGGAAATTGCCGACTTGAAGAAATATCTGAAAGAAGAGATGTCTTTGCAGTTTTCCCTGTTGAGGAAATCGTTAACCGCAGAACTCTCTGGGACAAAAGTAAAAGAAGTTGAGGAAATTGCTGGCACTAAAGACTTCAAGAATCCTATAGGAATTCAAGATGGTGGTCGAGATCCGTTGCTCTCTACGATGATGCAAGGCGCCGTGCATGTGCAGAGAGATGTAATGGATGTGGCGGTACAAACTGAAGAAGAAATCGAGATGTGTAACCTTTGCGGTTGTCGCAAAGAATCCCGAATGGACTTAATTATAAAGACTATGAAAATGCAAGTGCCTGTAGAAGAAAAACCGGAATGTTCCCGAACAATATGTGAAGATGATGGTTTAAGTGAGATTAGTCTGGACGATGAAATGTTGGTGGATCTAACCATATCGCCAAGACTTTATGACGAACTTAGTGCCCTTGGTGAAGAGTCAGTTTGGAGTGAAATGGAAGAAATCAGTGAGGTAGACTCGAAAGGAAATTTTCCTTTAGTGTGTGAAATCGATCAAGGTTCTAATCAGAATCTTAAGGAGAAGATTTCCGAGCAAATCGCTGGAAAACAACTGAAGTTTGAAGAACTTGTTAGTCGTATGGTTGCAGAACTTAAGTATGTTGGCAGCCGTAGCAAATTAAAGAAAAGGCTGATGAAACATGTTTGTGTCAATAAGGGCATTGTTTGCATGAAAGTTCCTTGAAATTTAAAGGAAATATTATGACTAACACTCCAGGTGTTTGGTGTATATAATATGTTTGTAATACCCATAGATATTTAATGGTTTTAGTAGATGACTGTACCTGTAAATATTCCTTTGTATTATTATCGTATTATTTAGTATTTTTGTGATAAAAGGGTAATTCGTATAGTGCATATTCTCTGTAAATCGTTCTTCTCCTTCATTTATATATGTATATATGTATTTCGTCCAAGAAACGATTTTCAAAGTGGGGGCCATATGATATGAACCTCACGGCTCATATCCATGTGCCGTTAATTATTCTGGGTTATTTTATATTAGTTAGTTCATATTATTTGATATTTAATATTTCATATTTCATAATTTTTGATAAATAGAAAGATTACTATTAGACTTATAAAATCCACTAATATTTTCTTTATTGTAACAATAAGTGTAAACGCAGCCTAATGTAATAATCTATATGTTAATTTTCTGACCGAATCTTTAATATTGGATATGTAAATCTGTGTTCTTTCACGGCAGAAAAATGTTTATGATTTAGATTGACATAGATTTCGTTTAACAACAATGGGAAGATCGAATCTGTTCTTTTAAGTTTAATGTATTCAATAAGGTTCAAGTTGCAACGGGGAATGATTAGAGTTTAGTCCTTATTAACAGAGATGAATCGTTCCCCTTATACAATTTTATTTGGTTTTGCTGCAACGTGGAAATTAGTTCAACTTTGATATTGAGATTGTGAATATAGACATTGATGAGTATTTAGTTTTTGGAAATGTCGCAAGTCGCGCTGTGCAAATTACGTAATGCTTAACAAGTGAGCATCGATTGGAAAGGTATATAAGTAAATGCGGAGCTTAGTTTGCACGCATTCCATCAGCGTCGGCTCTACGATATGAACATCTAATGACACTTGGGAATAAAGATACCTGTATTTCGCCAAGCACAATTTATACTTCGAAATTTATAATGTTATGGGACGACAGGTTAGGATCGGCCGAAATCCTTCGAGGTTAATGACGCCTGCCTATTGGACATGTATTTGTCACTGTTGACCCATATATTCTCATTCTTACGGATAAATGATAGAATTTCAGATCTCCGAACTTTATTTTGGCCTTCTTCAAAATTTATTCAACGTAGACTTATTTGGGCAAGGAAGCAAAACTAGACATGTAATGCAATATGTCTCGTTTTTCAATGGAAATGTCATTATTGGCGTGTATCTTGTTGCAAGCTCTGCCTATTAACGTTTCTCGATCCCAAGTACTCAGTGGAGCCCGTAGATTCTACTCTGCTTAAAATCCTGCCCGTATTAACATCGACACTCATGACACATTTTGGTCGCAATACTGTAGGAAGGGGCACGTACGAAAGTTTTTGTCTGCTACTGAATGGTAGGCCGTAAGCTTCGTCTACGGTTGCAAAAACGACAGGGTTCTCTTCCCTGGTACGGCTTCCTCCTAGCGACACACATACACAAGTAACTATTCCCTACACATATACATATTTGGATTTTCCCCGTGGAGACATGCAACAAATTAGAATTCTGGATTCATCGAATCGAATATTAACGAACAGGGGATTCTGTATTTCTTTTAAATCTAAGGATATTCATGGACTGTAAATTGTAACTTGAGTGTAATGTAAGCTTTCGTATGTATTGGAAATAAACCATCTCCTGGATAAAAATGAATGAAAAGAAAGGTCAAAGTAACCTCCCAGAAGATGCAGTTGCCAATCTTAAGATTTGAGAATAGTCGTTCATTTATTTCATGATTCACCAACAACACCCTTAAGTTCTCAATGCTTTACTCACCAAGCCCGTACCTGAGAGGGGTCAGAGTATCCCATTTAGCCGCCTGAGTTTTAGCCGAGGTGAAATTAGAATATAAGGTATTTGGAAGATTGAGGCAGGCTAGGATTACCATAACTTGCAGCTCTCTGTGTGTGTGTTACTGAAAGGTTATCTATAGTGGAGAGTGAAATAACACACAGTTATAGTTATATGAACATACATATATATATGTTACGCAGATGAATTGCGTCTTACATTAAGCTAAGGTCAACCCTCATGCGTGAATAAGTGCGCGTAACGGCCATAGTAAGTCTCGCAGGTAGGTAAGACGAGCAGAGCCGCGCTCGCTGTGAAAGAGGTTGAGTTGACAGTAGCGTCGAGACGTTCGTCGCGTCCAGTTTAGCAGCTGCCGTGCGACCGATCAGTGGTTGTACGTTTTTCTTCGCCTGTGCCTCATTTGTCTACAGTATATTTGGATATACAACTTTACGTCCGACTAGGGAAGTCACGTCGTCCTTTGGCAAGTAGTGGCACAGCTGCCATTGCGATCCTGCAATTGCGGTCACGCCCATTGCGTCCGTGACACTGGGCCTAATGCTGCAGCATCAATAGCACCCACCTTAATCCGTGACTGCCCTCACATACCCTAAACGTGCCTTAATGGCACGGTGGTATCTATATGTACAAGTGAAAAAAAAAAAATCACACGTGAACATAAGAATAAATGGTGTTGCCTCTTTCTGAGGTCTAAAACTAAGCCATCAGCCCTGAACATGACGTTTAAAATAAACTGTAAATTTAAAGGTCAAGAAACAAAAGTTCCTTCCTTCTCTACCCACAAGTGCCATTAGTATTGCCTGATGTGAATAAATCGCAGAGGAGGGGCAACATTAACTTCTTGCTCCCTGAATATTTGGAAAAAAAATGCACTAGATTTGTGAACCTGCCTCAAGTTTCCGTTAACAGCAAGAAGCACGTGGCATCGCAGTCAGGTCTCTGCAAATCAAGTATCCCCGTAGGAATTCGCTGCTTCTGTCTCCAGTTTTGCTTTGAAGCCTGCCAGGTTTTGTACCTACAAGTGCACTCGCATATAACAATGCACCGGAGAGGGGCACAGAGGACAGCTTAACTTTTGCGGTGCGCTTTCCAAACACGAGCTCTCTTTAAGGACCCCTTACTGTCAAAAAGGCCATCGCCCATGAGAAAAGGTGCACCTTGTAAGTTCTTGAAAATGTGCAACTCTGTTTCACAGCAAGTGAAAACATCACAATTGATGAACAACTTCTGCCACGCAAATCACGTTGCAAGTTCATCCAATATATGGCGAATAAACCAGATAAATTTGGATTGAAATTCTGGCTGGCTGTTGATCTTGAGACCAAATACTTCCTGAATGGTTTCGTGTATCTGGAAAAAGACGAAGAAAGAGACAGAAGTCTCCAGCTTGGCGAGTACGTGGTTTTGAAACTCATGGATCCGTTCCTTTCAAAGGGGAGAAATGTCACAACGGACAATTTCTTTACATCGCAGAAACTTGCAGATACCCTGAGTGCCAAAAACACATCGATTGTTAGCACAATGCGACCAAATCGTAGAGAACTTCCGCCGATTTGCAAAGATACGACTCAAAAACGCTTTTCGTTGATGGTGCTTGTGAACGGCGAAAAAACTCTCACTGTCTACCGATGCAAGCCGAAAACGAATGTCAACGTCTTGAGTACCCTACACAAAAATGTTGAAATTGCGGACGAAGCAAACAAGCTTCCACAAACTGTGAAATTTTACAATTGTACAAAGTGGGGCGTGGATGTTCTCGACCAAGTACACAACGTGAGCGGCATCAAGAAGGTGCTGGATGGACATCGCGGCTATAAACGGCTGGATTTTATTTCGTGCATGTAATTCTTCGCATATTTCACGACGGTGCTATATTTTGAACCTCGTGAACGAACTAAGATCTCTGTACTGTGCGACAAAGCAGCGTCCCGCAGTTCTTCCTTGCGGAGGGGAACGGCAACTAGTAGGAAACGTCATCAGTACTCGTCCTGCCGCAACAAAACTCAAGATTTGTGTTCGTCGTGCAACATTCCCACCTATGGGAAATGCCAAGGACAGTGCATCATAAACGTTTATTGTAAAAAGTGTGTAGAATAAGTGGTATACGTGATGTAAATATAGTTTTTTTAAAAAAAATATGCTGTATTTTCCTTATGGCGGTAAGAATCATTTGTGTTTAAGTATCAAGCCCACCATTGGAACATGTCTGTCAAGGATTGTATATTAAGAATCTTGCTTGCAAAAAAAAAGTGTAGAATAATTTCAATAAAATATATAACTAACAGTTAGGCTGAAAAGTTCGTAGGCTAACATAGTAAAAAATATTTTTTTGACAAAATTCGATTTTATTCAATATAGTTGCCTTCGAGGGCGATACAACGATTATAGCGGTCATACAATTTTTCGATGCCATTTTTATAGTACGATTTCTCTTTAGCCTCAAAATAGGCCTCAGTTTCGGCGATTACCTCTTCATCAGTGCTAAATGTCTTTCCAGCGAGCATTCTTTTAAGGTCTGCAAACAGGAAAAAGTCACTGGGGGCCAGATCTGGAGAATATGGTGGATGGGGAAGCAATTCGTAGTCTAATTCATATAATTTTGCCATCGTTTTCATTGATTTGTGACACGGTGCATTGTCTTGATGAAACAGCACTTTTTTCTTCTTCAAATGAGGCCGTTTTTTCGTGATTTCATCCTTTAAACGCTCCAACAACGCTATGTAATAATCGCTGTTGATGGTCTGGCCCTTTTTGAGGTAATCGATGAATATAATACCATGCGCATCCCAGAATACTGATGCCATAACCTTACCAGCCGACTGTTGCGTCTTTCCACGCTTTGGATTCGGTTCATCACGTGCAGTCCACTCGGCTGACTGTCGATTGGACTCTGGAGTGTAGTTATGGAGCCATGTTTCATCCATTGTAATATATCGACGGAAAAATTCGTGTTTATTACGGTTGAATATAGCTAAACATTGCTCCGAATCATCAAAACGTTGTTGCTTTTGATCGATTGTGAGCACGCGCGGCACCCATTTTGCACACAGCTTTCGCATGTTCAAATATTCATGCACAATATGTCCAACACGTTCCTTTGATATTTTTAGTGTCTCGGCTATCTCGATCAACTTCACTTTACGATAATTTAAAATTATTTTGTGGACTTTTTTGATGTTTTCGTCGGTAACAGCCTCTTTGGGGCGTCCACTGCGTGCATCGTCTTCGATGCTCATTTCGCCTCGTTTAAATTTAGCAAACCACTTCTCAACGGTTGATTTTCCTGGTGCAGAGTCCGAATAATGTTTATCAAGCCAAGCCTTGGCTTCAACAGTATTTTTTTTCACCAAAAAGCAATGCTTTATTAACACACGAAATTCTTTTTTATCCATTTTTTCACAATAACAAAAGCTGCTTCACTCACAATGCTATATCTCACGAACTAATTATCCGGCAGCTGTGAAATTTATACACGTATCTTTTGAAGGTTAGTACTAAGTAAAAATCACATGAATTTAATTCTAGTAACGCCATCTATGAGTCAGCCTACGAACTTTTCAGCCCAACTGTTATATATTATATTACTATATAATACCTAGAATTTCCTTTACAGATATGTTGCGGAGTCACCTAGGTTCTAAGAATGATGTTTTCGTTCTAAATCGAACATATTAGTTATTTTTATATAGGAGTCAAAATGACATCTGCTGTTGTTCTAGGTAGTTCTAAAAATCCGTCATTCTAGTGTTAAGGCACAGCTTTAAATGCATCAAATTAAGTGAGAATTCAACCACTGATAAATTTTCATATTGAAGCAGTTCAAAAGTCCAGTTTCAATTCAATATAAATTCCTGAGTACTGATCTTTTGCCCCTGGCTGTGTAATTACCAACCTGAATCATGAGCTCAGAGAAAATCTATAAATAATTTATGAGTAGTGCCATTGTATTCTTATGTCTATTCTCATATTCATGAAATGTAATGCTTGGTGTGCTGACCTATTCTACAGGAAATGATAAGTTTTATTCATCAATTATCTCTACAAAGATGACTAGATGATATCACAGCACTGTATCTCTTTTTCTTTATTTCTTCCTGTCCACTGTTCTTGTATTTCAACACACAATAGGGATAAAATACAAATGAAACCTTTTGAATGCCAAGGCCCTCCAAACAAATTTTTCATGCGTGAGATGTGGTCAGTATTTTGTATTGGGCCAGTATGGAAAATTGTAGTCCCTACTAGGTATCAAATCTGGGACCACTTGCATCAAAATCAATGTGTTTGCTAGGTGGAAACCTACACAAACCATCCAATCATTAACTCACCACTAGTTGGCTAAGTGCAAACTTGCATAACCAACTAGTATTGATGGATTAGCAACTGATAATGGCAGACTGCAGATAAATTTAATCTATCCAATAAGAGTATACACACACAAATTTGTAAAAACCGAATTCCCTGGCTTTCCTAGGTTCTCCAGACCAAGAACCAAAAATATGTTTTAGCTAAACACACAATTTTAGGATCCTACTTAACAGGTTTTTGAATACTAACTTCACATGTAAAGGTAGGTAATAATGTAAAGAGAAACTGAACAATTGACTGTTGGAGGAAAACAAGCTTCTATGTAATACTTGAAACAAATTGACTAACACGGAACTCTTCTTTCAAAAAATTTATAACAATTCCAGTGCAAACTTGAAACTTAACAAGGAATACTTACGCATTATAAAAGATTTCTACTATCATACAGACGAGATGTTTACCTTTACTAGCGAAAGGTTAGAGCTGTGTAAACTGCTAATACAAAATGTGCACGCATATTTCCTTTCGGAATTTTCCTCTTTCACACAGAAAGATGTGACACAAAATAACTTTGATAATTAAATACTTTGTTCATTTGTGCTTATTCCAGGCTCCGATAAATATGTAAATGCAGTATATTACCATAGCTGGCCCTAGGGAGAGGCAACTCGGGCCCCGCGCCGAATAAAATAACTGTTTACATACAGTTTTTATGAGTTCATAGGATGCTAGTGCTTCAATTAAGTAATTTTTCTAGACTTCACGGATTCTTTTCACAGATTTAAATATACCCAAAATCACTGAAATCATATTCCAAACAAAGAACTACATAAGATTCGTGTTCAAATATTTTAATAAAAGTTGTTAATGTGTACTATTCGTTTAATTGTAGAATGAAACCACGAAGTGCGATTATTATTTTTACATGAAAGCGATTCACAACAGCGTCAAAATTCAATTGCAAAGTAAATAAAAGAGAACTGTGATAAACCGTTATTGGTTATGATTACCACATTGTATGTAGACAATGTAACCTGCAAGAAGAGGAATGTGAAATGCTGTTTTGAACAACACTTGCTTTTTTTTTTTTTTTTTTTTTTTAACAATGCCAACTTCCTTGTGGGCCCTGAGATTTGCAAGGTCTCAAACACTATAACATTGTCTAAATTTTTCTATTTCATTATTAATACTCTACCATAAAACACAAAACCTAATGTACAGTCCCGGATACTTCTGGGCCGTAACAGCCCCATATACTTTAAATAGGATTGCTACAACCCAGAAGTATCCGTGACTGTACTTGTTTGAAGTTCATTTGCAGTCATGGTGGAAAGAAATATATTCTACTCATTTATCAAAAATAAGTACATATAAATTATCGATTTTGCGAGGACCCTCTAAGAGTAGACCAACCTGTATCGAGATGAAATAAAGTCAGAATTTTCGCGAGCATATGCTCTTGGTGCAAAATAAAATGTCCAAGGTTGCATTCATGTGACAAACGTTGTCTGATTTCAGTATGTGATACTTAACAAGATGTTCGTATCCCGCACGTATGCAACAAGTCAAAACCAAAGACAATTCAATTCTGCTTCCAAAAAACTCTTCTCTGTTAGCCTTCCTTGGATGCCGAGTAGTTTACATTATTACATATTTGAATTTAAAATTTTGGGTGCATCAGCACTTAGGCTAATTTGTGCCCGTCACATTATACGGGGTCCAGTCCCTTATCATAACAAAAATAACATAATTGTTGTGTAGTGTACCAGGTGTGCCGGTTAATAATTGATCTAAAAGAAAACAAGTGTATCTGGGGAGAAAGGTAACAAATGCTTTATTCAAAGTATGCACCATCGCTAGCTATACATCATGCCCATCTGTCCGTCAAATTGTGGATGCCCTTCCAGAAAAATTGTTCACATTTTGAGGTGATCCTGTCAGCAAGCTATTGTTAGACATCTTCGCAATTGTTGAAGTGTTGCTGGGAAAGTGAAACATGAAAACAAGTTGTAGTCCGAAGGGGCTAAGTCTGGTGAGCATGGCGGGTGGGGCAAGAATTCCCAGCCAAGTGCAGAAATGGTGTCTCTGATGCCTTTCGCTGTGTGTGATGAGGCGTTGTCATCCTGCAAAATCACTTTTCCGTGTCTTGTCGCCCAATCTGGGTGCTCTTCGATCAATGAATAGTTCAAATTGATGAGTTGTTGACGATAGCGAACGGCATACACTGTTTCACCTGGTTTCAAAAGCTCATGGTACACCACACCCTTCTGATCCCACCAAATGCACAGCATTGTCTTCCTTCTGAAGCGATTCGGTTTTGCGGTCGATGTTGAAGATTGTTCTGGGTCAACCCATGACTTTCTGCATTTTGGGTTCTCGAAGTAGATCCATTTTTCATCCCCAGTCACTATCCGATGCACACCGTTTTTCGCTTTTCCATTTGTCAGTCGTTCAGATGATGTGGGACCCATTTTCCTGCCTTCTGGATCTTTCCCATGGCATGAAGACAATCAGATATGGTTTGGCGACCAACATTGAACTTCTCTGCCAGTTGTTGCGTTTGCGTATCGTCTTCGTCCAACAGTGCTTGCAATTCGGCATCTTGGAATTTTTTCGGCTGGCATGGGCGATCTTTGTCTTTCAAGTCGAAATCACCACTTTTGAATCATCGAAACCAATGCACACACACGTCTTGCGTTAGGACATTGTCACCGCATGTTTCCACAAGGATACAATGGCTATTACTCGCATTTGGTTTGAAGGTCAACATGTTTCCCACACAAACTCAATATCACAATCACTCGCACTCGGTTGCACATCCACGGCATTTTGACAGGTACTGTCCTGGCAACACACTGACGTTAACAGTTGAGACTGTGCACCAACCGTTGCTTCCAGCGCCATCCAGAGATGAAATTAAGAATTATTAACCGGCACACCTGGTAACTAAAATATTAAAATATTCTGACTTCGGTTAAAAACTGAGACTGTAAAGGGGTACTCGGCACACATAAGGTCAAAACAAAGGACAACATACAGAATTATACTGCCCATAGGGCCAGTCGCCAGAGCCTCGTTAGTCTGCAAAATGCAGTCCATGGTATACTATGTGGAAGGTCATCCCTTACACCTCTTTTCATTACTACATAGATTACATTGGCTACATGTATTCCATATGTATAGTCAGTCACATCAGAGCCGGCCATTGATGGGTGTGTGGCCTGGGGCATTCAATATTTGCTGGACCTCTAATTAATTTTTTTTAGAGATCTGAAAAATCAGATTTTTGTTAATTAGTCTGAAGTACAGATGTCCTACATTATCAAAAAAGCAAAAAATATTATAATGAATAAACAATTAATTTATATACATATTTAGTATCATTACATGAAGCAATAAGATAAACACGTTGAAGATTAAAATCAAGAATTATAGGACGCTGAGTTTCTAAATTAGTCTCCCTTTTCATTTCAATATCAAACAAATAATTTACGTATAAAAGTGGCAATTTATATCATGTCCAATAACATTCTCTATCATAATTCTCTTTTGCTTTCTTTTCGTTGAATTTTAAGGCTGAAGTGAATTTACATGGTTTCACATAGAATAATATTTAAACTCTATGAATTCACGAATAGTACATATTGTTTTTGATTGAAATGTTTGGATCCGATTTTTATGTAGTACTTTAATTAGCCACGTTAGCTCAGTCGTTAGGGCATCTGATTACCATGCAAGAGACCCGGGTTCGATCCCCAGCAAGGGAGAACCAAGATTTTTTTCCACCTATTCAAGCAGCTCCGGTGCCCACCCAGCGTCGTATAAAGTGGGTACCTGGAGGAAACTCTGAGGGGTAAAGGCAGGGGCATGGTGCTGACCACATCACCCCCACCTTCGGCCGTGATCAAGAAAATGTGGGGCCCTAACTCTACGCCCCCTATACGCCTTCATGGCATGGTGCAAAGCACAGGGGAGCACTTTACTTTAATTAGAATATGGTGTCAGTAATTTTGATATTTTCGAGAATGTAAGAACAATCCATGTAGTCCGAAAACATCAGATTAGTTGCTTAATTGGAAGCACCAGCATCCCATAAACTCTTAATAAACCTCATAGGAACAAATATTTTTATCTGCTGTGGGGGACCCCTGAAACACGGAGCCTCGGGGTTGCCGTACTCCTCCTCCCCACCCATGTCCCTGGGTGGGCTCTGATCTATACTGGCTATGTGTAGACGTGCGACACTGCTTATGATACAAGGATGGGCATAACGAATCAGAATTTTCCCTAATTTTTCGTGCAAATTCTACTTCCTATACTTCAAAATATAACAAATAACAGTAATATAATAATTATTTACGAAATATATGGTGTTCATTTTGTTTTATGGCTGTATTCGTGCATATAACACTCAATGTTTTGACCACTCAGGATGTGGCTGCCGCGTCTTCAAATGGTCACAGCTTGGGCATGTGGAAACTGATTTAGGCCCTCTCCAGTGTTTATATATATATATATAGCTCCTTGGTAAATATGAATTGCCACTTAATGGTAGTAGATTTCTAAATGATCAAGAATTCAAAACATGAGCCATTTTCCATTTCTACTCTAATGACTGATATTACCCAGTATATTAAAATGAAGTATACTTTGTTGACAAACAAATTAAATTTATTTTATGCACTACCACAAAAAAATTGATTTTTCCAGAAAAAAGTACATTTCCCTGGCATTTCCACACTGGCAGACAGCCTGCCAATATATCTTAACTGTATTTCAATAGTCTGTAACTTACTTCCTCGCTTATGTAGTACACTATTGGTTGTTACTCACACTTAACATTTCACATCATTTTCTTACAGGTCTTTGCACAACAAATGATGTAGATCTTCTATTTGATCACATGAACGATGCCCGCTTCCTCAGAGAATTGGACTTTGCCAGATTTGACTTCTACTTTCGATCGGGCCTCTTCAAGCAAATGAAAGATAAGTACGGCAACATTATGCAAGGTGCAACTACACTGCGCTTCAGAAGAATTGTTCCAATTTTCAGCCTGTACAGGATACACACGAAGGTATGGTATAATGTAAATTTCATTCCTATTCAAAAACAATTTTCAATCCATGTAAATTAACCTTGCCAGTACCTCTTTTGGCATAATAATGTTTCCATAAAATTTAATGTTATCTGACAGAAAAAAATAAATGGCAGAGGCAACCATGAATCTATAGTGCATACATGTATACATGAATAGAAAATGTCAATTTTCAAGGGCTCATAGTATTGAAATGAGGCTGTAATGAGCAAAATGTTACTAAGAAAAGTTGTTAGCCTTGATTTTGTCTACACACTGAAAGTTAGCCTGTGTTGTATGGAGACACCCTATATATACACAGAAGGTTGTTTGGGATATACCTGAACTACTTACAAGGTGTACTGGCCTCATGAAATGCCATGCTGCCACCACCAGTTGTGTTCTTATCTGACCACCAGCATTGTGGACTATCGTCTTACATCAAACTACGTTGGAGAACGGGCATGGGAATCCTATCCCATTCCATTCTGCAGGTTTTTCAAAGGGCAGGAAAAGTGCGTGGACGGTGATGATTCAGATGTCGTTTCAGGAGTCCAAATGCACAGAAATCCATTGAACTGGCATCAGGGCTTTTCACCAATGGGGTTCCTGTTTCCCACCCATCTCCTGATAAAAAGGGAGGGATGTTTGGGCAGTATGGATTGAGGCCTTGTCCATATTAATGCACACCTGTTCAGGCCTTCTCTGTACAAATGAGGGTACAGAATACGGGGGGTCAAAATGGATGACAAAGTAGGCAGCATTCGCCTTCACATTTCTGTCCACATTACGTATGGCAACTTCCCTGCATCACCGAATCTGGTGAAAAGTGTCCTGCCAGTAGTGAACGAAGTTGCTGCGCTCCTTGTAATCAGTGTTAAGGTACATAATCACCGAATGTGATAACTGCCAGTGATGTAAATGTACGCTTCGTTCATTGACGACAATTCATTGGACCCTGCCAAGCATCTTTCATAGTTTTCTGCAGTTGAGCCTGCCTTCAGTAATGTGGTACAGGAGGAGGTGGTGCACGTGGGTCTTACAAGCATACTGCACCCTGAGAAGGTTATGAATGGTCATGTTCACAGTGGAAGGAGCTATATGCACCCTCCTTGCCATCTCACTTTGAGCTGGTGGATTTTCCTGGCATGCCATTTGCACAATCTCTTGGAGTACAACAGGCAATACTTTCACTG
Source organism: Lepisma saccharinum (assembly GCF_977018435.1). Lineage (NCBI taxonomy): Eukaryota > Metazoa > Arthropoda > Insecta > Zygentoma > Lepismatidae > Lepisma > Lepisma saccharinum. The sequence continues at coordinate 116,433,470 of NC_139231.1, forward strand.
GTGTCCTATTACAGGTGTCTTTTGTGAGTGAATGTTTACCAACTAAACTGTTGTGTGCACCAGGACACTATCTCTCCCCAATGGTCAAACCATTCTCCCGACACTGTTTTACTATTCCGTCATACGAGGAATGTGCATGGGAAAGATGTACCCTTCCCTTCCTAATAAGGGTTTACTTTTGGTGCCATTTGAGAGCTACGTGCACAACACTCCGACACCTGCGATACACTGATAACAACAGCTGCACCATCTGAAACGTTCTGAGTGATTAGAATGCTTTAGTGCAAATTAAACATGGATAGATGAAATAAAATACATTCTGTACATAAAATACAAAAGAGGTTTAATAACCTTTCATCGTGAGTACAACATGGCATGTGAGGAATCTAAAATAACTCTATTGTGATTAGGGATGGGACTGATTAATCGGCACTCCATCGGTATTGGCTGATATAGGCATATCCGTGTATCGGTACAATTACAGACTATTTTACCGATATCTGAAAGCGGCCCCGGCGCCCACCCAGCGTCGAATAACATGGGTACCTGGGGGAAACCCTGGGGGGTAAAGGCGGTCAGGGGCGTGATGCTGATCACATCACCCCCACTCACGACCGGATCAAGAAAGTGTGGGGCGTTACCCCCACACCCCCTATACGCCTTCATGGGGTGGTGCTATGCACAGGGGCGCACTTTACTTTACAATAAATATCTGATAATTTAGTGCAAAATTCTTCCATTTTGTTGTAATTTTTATAGATAATCTCCATGCCTATTTCTAAAAAAGTAAATGTCTAAATATGCAATTTCTTATTCACAGCAGTCACCTTGAAACATACATTTATTAAGGAGGTCAATGAACCTTTCAGGTTCTTCAAGGACCATTTTTAATTTTATATCGAATCGGTTATCGGTAAATTTTATATAGCTACTTTATCGTTATTTGTCAAAATTTCATATCAGCCCATCCCTAATTGTGATCACCAACAGACTGTTGAACATATTTGTTTTTCATCATGATTATTATAAAATAGCTCAATCACAACACCATCACTCCAACTCAAACCCACGGATGGCAGTGTCGTTTGGATATATCCAAAACAACCTTCTGCATATGCAAATAAAAAGATTCACCGTTATTTCAATTGTAATTTTTCTCTTCAGGTTGTACACTGGGACGAAAAGGCACTCTATCTTGAACAGAAGTTCATCACGACTGATAACTTTGTACGAGCAGTTGTTCTCAGCAAGCAAAACATTGTCAAATTCAATGTTGAAGAACTGATGCAAGGACTACTTGGAAAAGATAAACAAAAACCTCCGATGCCAGCGACATTGAAAAGCTGGTTAGAATACAATGAGCTATCTAGTGCTGAACTGAGGAAAAAAGACTGAAGATAACATCCAGTGATCCATGGATATTGCATTTTTCTATTTTAATTGTTAAAAGTACTATTATAAGAAGAATAAATCATTTTAATGTACATATCTGTATAATGTATGCTTATTTTGCTTGTACTATAGTAGTTTTTGTGCTTGTAAAACTGTAGATAAATGATTATGTAGTTTGAAATAAATGGTAAAATCAGTACCATGCAACAAGAACCTGGTGGGGCTATCCCACATATTTAAAGGGAAAATAAATTCAAGACATGAGGAGCCAGAAGGGTTAAATGGCAAATGAGAAGGAAATAGGAAACCCTTCAAATTTCCGTGGCTGTAGGGAGCATCTTCAGTTGAAAGGGGGGGGGGAGGGGGGAGAGAGATAGGGAGGGGGAGAGAGAGAGAGAGAGAGAGAGAGAGAGAGATAGATAGATAGATAGATAGAGTTATATATATATATATATATATATATATAATGTGAGTGTAGCCCTCCTTATAGATCCACCAAGCTATCTTAAACCTCGGAAAATATGCGAACTACAGGCTTCCCCATAACTTTAACTATCGACACTAGCGCCACTGCTCCCACGCCAGGGTTTCAGAAGGGTTGGTGGATCTATACCTTGATCCACTATATCCAGCTCAATGAAGTTCACCTGGACCCACTCACACAATCAAACCACCTTCCTGGACGTGGATATTCACATTGAGGAAGGTCATTCAAAACATCTATCCACATGGAATGGGTTCAGAGCACAAATGGCACTACTCCATTCAAGACAGTTTTCAGTAAAAGACACATTTAAGTAAGTTAGTACTATGTTCAGCTGTTGAAGCACAAACCAAACACAGTTGTGCCTCTATGAGTAAGAATTCAAAACTTACTTCTAGCACTGAAATGTTTATACTTCACATTTCTAAGTTATGCAATATAACTCCATTTCCACAAAAAGTGGAGTTATGCCATTTGTGCTCTGAAGCCCTCATATAAGGCACCAACCAAATGCAATACTTACACTTCTCCAGCTCCCACCCACTCCACCCCAAGAAAGGCATTATCTCAACACTTTCTCCACCTCCCAACAGAACTACAACCTTCACCTACATTTTAAGCCTTGGTAAACTGTGGATATCCTTCCACTCTGGCCACAAAACAAACATACCCTGCTGCCTCATACACCCCATGCAGAAACCTGCCACCAACCTCCCCCTGTACTTGTCACCCTATACCACTCCCACCTCAACAAAATCACATACATCCTACATTGTCTCATTCACAGTGATCCCAATGCTAGAGATATCATTCCTAGCAAGGCCGGGGTTGTCTTTGAATGGCCTGCAACCTCCACTACACACATACATGCTTTTCAAGATGTTGCAAAAAAATAATAAAAAAAAATTGAAAAAAAATTATGTGCATAGCAAATAACTAACTACAAGCAAGCAGTATCATGTAGTTCTTTCTAATGTTTCAAGGATTGAAGTCACCTAAAACACTGCTAAAAATACACACACACACACACAGTTTCTGCACTTACACTTAGAAAATGATACTCCACCCCCTTAGCCTCAATAACAATAGTAAAGGCTACATTAAGATAATTCAGGTTAAAACTTACATCCAGCAAGTAACAACTGAGAACCCCTTACAAGGTGATGTAGAAAAACACACATACATATATAGCAGTTTATATTGAATAAAAAATATTTTATTTTAAATATTTTTATTAATTTCATGCATGTTCACTGCAAATACTACACAAAAAGTATTGCAGTTCATATATACAAGTAAAGTCAGGCTAACAATGAACATGAATTATTAAATTTCTGTGCAACTTTGTTACGACGTGTGCTATACAAAATAATAATTTAACTTCATTCTGTATCTAAATAAGCTTACCTGTAGATTTGCATTTACAAAAGAGATTAATTATTTTTCAAATATATATTCAGCAATCTTTCCTGAATACCATAATAATGAATAAAAATTCACCAACATAAGAGTATTTTTAGAAAATAACTGAACAAACATAACTACTTCTTTTAAACCACCTGATAAAAACTTTTATATGCCTAACTGTACCGGCAAGCAAAATACTTCCTGAAAATTCAACAGTTTAAATTCTATAATACAACCACCTCCATGTCCAATATAAAATACATAATTGTGATGTTGATCCCTAATGCATTGTTTCTTTTTTTTTTTTGTGAGAATTACCAGTTGTGAGATCCAAGTGCTGGTTAGCGGCTTTGTTTTCTTATTTAGGCTAGTTTCTAGAAATTAGGCAGGATTAGGAAGACAATATTTGGGAAAGAGCCATTTTTTCCTGACTTCACGTCTGGATCGGTTCGTTAACGAAAAGTCACTCTCCTCATTATGCACACTACCGTAAACACTCACCCAACCAGCCACCACTCACACAAACTTCAACGATGTCTGCCTGCAGGTCACCACAGGCCCCGGAGCTATATCCAGGAGCACATTCACCATCATGGCCCTGGTGTTTCTGTCAAAACACAAAAACTGTATGAACTTCTAATGCATTTGAAATGTTGCGAGTTTAAATCTAAATAGACTGATTGGTTTGGTTTATTTTACTTTGCTTTTCTGCCACATTTGGCTAATTGCGAAAATGAGGATGAACGTGATATGATGAAATTGATGAAGGGACATCACGAAGAACATCCATGCTCAGGCTGGGATTCGAACCCAGGACATTGCTCTGGGCATCGTAGTGCACTGTGCTAACCACTCTGCCACAGAGGCCGGCAGTTACATTTAAAATTATTGAAAAAATGGATGACCAATAATTTTCTGTTTTATATTCATTAAGGCGCTGAGCCAATACTGATAATGTGATGAGATGCCTGCAATGGAATTTGCTTTGAAAAAGAAACTGCATATTTAGTAACTTACACAATTGGGACACATGAATTACATCACATATTATATATATAACAAAGTACTGGCTCACAATTAATCAGTGATACCAGCCAATCTTTTTCCGGGAATCTCATGAGGTTCACAAAAATGTCAGGCACCACTTCCTTTGAGTTTAAATATCTTGGAAATTATGCAAACTGCGTAATTTTAATATCTTGGTAACAACACTGTGGGGATACATTTTATTGCTGGTGTCTACCAAAATAACATATCAAAATTCTTGACGTTTTCTTGACCTTTTTTTTCCTTTTCTTAATACTTATTTAATCACCGCCTACTTAGTTATAGTTGCTAATTAAGAAAAATATATATTTTTATTCAATAAAAAAAAAACTTCCACAAGGCAGGTTAAGATGAAAAGTGAAGTTGTACTTTAACAAGAGATTTAGACTTGCTTTAATTATTAATGCATGTAAAAATTAATGCTTCAGACTTCATCATGGTGGGAAATGGCCACATTAACTTATTTAATATTTTTACAAACCTTCACGCATACAAGAATAGCAGACGACACAAACCCAGATACACAGTTAACAACAGCGCACCTAGCAACAGCCAATTTTATATTTCCAAATATTCAATTTCATCAAATCCCAGTACAGGTATAGAACAACGTAAATTAACCATACTGAAAAAAATAGAAAAATTCTTGACCAGAGGAATAATTTCTTGACTTTTTCTTGACATTCTTGATTGGTAGACACCCTGTATTGTGATTAATTATTACATCACATGAAATTATAAGGGCTACCACATGGACAAATGGTTAGAGCTCTTGCCTTTGGTGCAAGTGGTCCCAGGTTCGATTCCCAGTGGAAGACCCCAAAATGACTCGAGTCATGAAAGCCCGAAAAAAAGTGTCGATGGGACTCGATACGCTGACCATGTATCACCCAATGCATGCCATGGCCCTTAGTGGGCTATTGCACCATGTATTGCATGTATTTTAGTTTAAATGATATTATAAATATTTTAAATCAAAACTCTGGGTGATATATATGCAACAGATCTAAATGATGAACTACATACAGTATTAAAATTTATAAATATCCTGAACTACTTAAATAAAAAACTTTTCAATTTTAAAGTATTGGCATCAATATTAATGTGTATCAATAAGGGTGTCACATCAAAGTGGTGTTGACTCAGTTCTACATTACATGTTAATACACACAAAAACAATAACATTTCATGCTATGTACAGATATACTGGATTGGCAAAATTATCGATAATTATTGGCTGATACCAATTCATGTGTCCAATCCCTAATATACCTACGAAAGAAAAATACATTACTCATACCTGGTTGTGGTACTGCCATCGAATCATGGTTAAGCTCACTCTCAGGGCTCATCTGAGCATGAACATTATTCACTATGGAGTTGTTCCCTTCATCTTCAGCATGAAATGATGATGAAAGACGAGTTGGAACCTGGTCCAGACCTAGTTCCCTGTCCTGTTCCACTTCCCATACTTCATCCTGTTATGAAGCAAATGACACATTATATATGGAATACTCCACATGGAAATTAGTTCTAGTAAAAACAAAAGTGAAATTTGTTTTAGTCCTCTAATTCTAGGAATACAGTGGAATCCCGATTTTATCTTTGCGAAGTTTACATTTTCCCAAAGTATACATTCAATCTTGATGGTCCCAACATAGCAAAATGTTGTGCAATTTTCCTTGATTTTACATTTTCCAACCACTTTAAGATTTTATAGTTTCAGTCCATGAAAAACATAAAATCGAGGTTCCACTATAATAATAATAATTTCCCTGGCTTTTAAATTCTGTTGACTTTTCAAGGATTTCCAAGTCAGTGTGAACCCTGGTTTCATGGGAGTTCCTAGTAGTAAAAGTTAATACACTGTACAATATTCACTCATTCATTATACAGCAGGTGCCTTAATTCCATTTTCTCTTAAACTTTTGCATCCCTTTCTTGATCTGCTTTGTACATAGTAATGTGGTTTTCCTTATGTAATATTAAGAAACTGGTGCAAATTCTAATTTAATTAATATTTAAGGCTTATAGTAGATTAATAAGGTTGCATACACATTCATGATCTTCTGAGATGTCTTACAGTGACTGTGAATGTGTTCACCTTGGTAGTTTTGTGCTTAAGAAAATCCTAGGAAATTAACACAAAATGTCACCTCAAAGAAATGAAAAACACCTTTGTGTTTGAATTATTGATTATTTTGTACTGCAGTAGATTTACATGTCATTCAGGACACCAAGGTGAAAAAACTTGAAATGAGTGAACATTTAAAACCAGGGAACATAACATCGGAGTTCTACTGTAATGCATTAGTTGTTATGGACATATTTAAGAACTACTTTGCAACTTGTAATCAAGGGGTCCTGGGTCTGATACACTGGTGGAAGCACATAGTGGTTCGGATCCTACTTTAAACTGTAGGTCCAGTCCCGATTAGCCTTACTGTGCACAAAGTGGACTTAAAAACAAAAAAATTATCAAGAAATACTTTGATATAGAAGATTGAGTGCAGTTACAAACCCAGGCATTGAAGAGTACACTCTAACTTCAATGATCATATAACTTTTGTTAAAAACAATAAAACAACACAAACAGCACGATAAAAAACACTTGGAAGAACTCATAAAGTGAGTGTTTTATTGTTTTTAACAAATATGTTGCCGGCACATGACGTAAGAAGTTTTCTACTGTCAGATCTGCTGCTAGATAATATTCTTTATATCATTTAGTGAGTGTACACAATTTAACTGATTTTTATATTTAACTGCGCTTCCATCTCAATTTTTTTGACTTACTCACACATACATGCAGATATAAACATACATACATACATACATACATTTAATTGACACACACATACAAAATGCTACAAAAAGTAATCGTCACATTTGTGATTTTAAGGCTAATACACTTGGGCAAAAGTTTAAGGCTTTATTCCCCTATAGGAATGCAACCTACCTCAGTCTTATTTTGTAACCCTACACTGCAAACTGCACCTATCCGTTCCTCGATTTTAACCAATTCATCCTGTTAAATGAAAAAATAAGAATTAGTATAGTCAGCAATATATTAAAATTACATCAACACAAATTAGTCTCTATCCACATTTCTTTCAATATGTGTACAAAATTGTGAATGTTCTGATATCAAGTTTTTACTGGCAGTAAATTCACTCATATGAGCAACTGTAACAAATATTGAATCAAAACTAAATTGTAGGGATGGATGCCAATATGTACCAATATAAAATTTATTGATTATTTATTTACTGATGATTAATATTCTACCAATCAGACATAAAATTGAGAATGTTCCTTCAAGAACTCTCCTTAACCCCTAAGGCTGGAATTTTAATACCCAGAAGACTAGCGGCTGGGCAGTAATTTTAAACTCAGAAACACGGTATACATTGGCACAACATTGTTTAAAATGCTGAATCTTCGGAACCACTAATGCAATTCAATTGAAACTTTCAACATAAGTAAAGTACATATCCATGGGTTTATTAAACCTGCGAACATTGTTCAGAAAGTATAAATACAATAATACAATACAATAATTTAGTAATGTATAATATTGAATAGTCAGCACTCACATTATGTTGTTACTTTGCCTGAGTATCAGTTCCTGTTTCATTCTTCTTTTGCCCTTAGAAGTCCAATTTTGTGCGAAACACCTTGAAGCATGTATCAAGTCTAAATCACTTTCCTTACTACCTGACAATAATCTAGAGGATGAATCGTCGTCACTTTCTTCAATAATTTCACGAATTTTATCGCTCACAAGACCCTTCAATCCACTGTTCCCCGCCACCCTTTTTTACGAACAACTACCACAAGGGACAAATAAAAGTAACTTTCGAAATATTTTCGCAAAATGACACTAGGTGGCAGTAAAATAGTCTCACTAGCAAGCAGAAGAAAATTCGCTTCTTTCTGTGCCAATAGATGGCACAGAACAGGCATTCATTTAGAGCCATGATGGGGACGTATGGTGTATGTCAAACCGCCCATGGTAGAAACGTGTAGGTCAGTACGCTTTAAGTCAAACTGCCCTTAGGGGTTAACATCTGAACCAAGTAATAGCAATGGTTTTTGTTTTGAAATAGAAACTGCTTAATCACACAATTACTTTACAATTAGTGCATATGAATTATATGTTTATAACCAGTGGCAATATACGGGGGACGTGCACGTTAAATAAAAAAAACTTGTCAAGTTACCAATTTTATTGTTATTAAATAAAAAATACAAGTTTTACTATGTGTTGTTCTTTTCTAAAACTGATGTTTTGAATCTGTTGTCAGTTTCTTCTTCAGGGTTATCCAATGAGATCATGGACATCAGTTATCTTGTGTTAGCAATGCACATCACTGCCCAATGCCTGCAGCACTGGTCTTGTTCTACATGTGTAGAAGAACATCCCTTTAGACCACACGCAAAACTTGTATTTTTACTTAATAATTTGCAAGCTGCGGTTATGCGAACCTTTAAGAAATTACTTTAATTTTATTGTTGGTCAATTAGTAGTCTGTGGCTTTGTCCTACAAATGTTAGTACTTGTCAATCATTAAAGGAACGAATACAAAATTAATGCATTCATACCTCAGCTGCTTCTGAAGAACTGTCTTCCAGAGCTCCAATACCTTCCGCTTGGCTGTTCTGTTCATATACGATTCCTTCAGCAAATGAGTCTTGTGGTTCAAGAGGATCTTCTAATTCCACTCTGTGTTCGAGTGAAGAGCCGTCCAATCCAGCACTTAGGTCAACACCCCACACCTCACTCTGGTCCCTGTCTTCATGCGACTGGTCTGCTTCTGCAAGGTCCCCATTGCAGCCCAGTACTTCTGCTTCTGTTTCAGCATCGTAGCTCTGCAGAAAAAATGTACCTTTACCTACATTCGTGGTGCAAACACAGTTGCAAATCCACTTCTTTGTATAAAAATTAGGGATTAATGAGTGCCAATCTGATATTTTTATCCCACCCACCACTACCATACAGTCAAATTCTAGTGAAAGTGCATTCATGTCCAACCATTGTCTCTACCATATTTCTTCCTCACCAGGCTACATTGCTGCACAATGCCAACACCATCTTTGTTTTGCCTTTTTTATACATATCAAACTGGAAGGAAACAACAAAAACTTACACAAAGTACACAAACAAAGATGATGATGGTGTGTGTGTACATACATATCTTAATTTTATACAGGATGATCAGTCTAAAAATATATCGAGCATGTAAATTTATTTAGTTTGCCAAGCCTGCTAATGCAGATGGCAATGTGCTGGCTTCAGAATGTCTTTGTTTCATTCATTCCTTTTTGACATCTGACAGGAAAAGTGGGATGAGGTAATGAGCTCTGCGCTCTCAAGCCCACCATACCAACTCCTCTGTAGAGAATATGTACTTTTCACTCAGCTGTCTCACTCATGGTTATTTGGTGAACCCTTCGCTCAGCTGTGCATGTGCAGATTTTTATGTCCTCAGACACACTTTTCATGTTCCCAACTCCTTGTCATCCAAGATGACAGTTTCAACAAGCGCTTTTTTTCTGGGAAGAAAGGTTCTGGTACTCTTCAAGTTGATTTGTCCTTGTGTTCATCACAAGAACTACTCGGAACATTGCAGTTACGTTCATAAATAACAACCTGTAAAAAGGTGCCGGTATCAAGTATCACCAAAAATAAAGTACTGGTTTTAACTAATGATTTTAGATTTCTTGAGAAGCACATGTCATTTGCACTTTCTCTGATTTAGTATTATAAAGTCTTCTTACCTCTTTAATGTGCTGTGTGTGTCTTGTGTGGGGGAATGTAAGGGGTGATCCATTTTCAAGACACCCGAATGTCAACGTCTCTTTTACATAGTACACACTAGACTGCATTATGCAGATTAATGAGGCTCTGGCATTTGGACTCGGCCACATAATCTCCTGTGGAGTTTTTATGGTGTTATCTACATGCATTTTTGTAATTGTCCTTTCATCAATTTCATCTCATCACCATTCATCTCATCTCCGCAATTAGCCAAAAGTGGCAGAAAAGGAAAGTAAAATAAAGCTAAATAATCCACTCTATGCATGTGTTTTGTACAGGTCGTTTTATAACCTTGCATTTTTAACTTCTTCCAAGGTGCTTCTACATCCCTTTATTAAACTAGTTAAGTAAGATATTAGACAACAGGTTCTATCCCTATATAGCATGAAGGGTGCAAAATAGACATACGTGCTGAAGCACCCATTTTAACTCATTAATTCATTCACAATATATTTAAGTGATGGCACATTTTAGATTGAACACCCTGTATATACAAGCTTATATGCAAAACCTGTATTGTCAAAAAATGTATTGTTGCTTGGTATGATTTACATATCAGAAATACTTTACATATAAATGCAGACCATTCTCACCATGTTTGCTCCATTTTTGGTTGCCGGCCACCTATTTCTCACAGACGAAGAAGATCCCTGACTTGAGTTCAACCGAGGCTCCGATGGGGCAAGTGGAGATTGCTGAACACTGCTAGGTAGAAGAATGTGTGGTCCCACGGCACCTTGCTCTTCCAACATTTCATCTGGTGTTGGGTTCTATCATGGAGAAAGATATAATTAGGACAAAAGAAAACCACCAAGGACATAATTATTACATAACGTTTACCTGAGCATTACTAATTATCAGAGCCACATATTTATGGTGAATGACATACCAAGATTTCGGTACTGGCATATTTTGGGATCAAAAGTGGTATACAAAATCTCATATCGGTGTTAGAATGGTGAATAAAAACCTAAATTATATTTAAAGACTATACTCATTACACAAAATTAACATTTCACTTCTAATAGCACATTTATAGACTTATCTGAGTATTAAGTCTATTCCTGTGCAAAAAGAGTCCACTTTCGTTTCTCAAATACCTAGAGCAGAATTATTCAATTTTCTGTTATTTGCATTTACATAACTCACAGGATAATTCAAACCTCAGAAGGTGTCACATCAGCAAATAAACCTTTAATTTAGTGTTTAAGAGTTTATTTTGCATTTTGCAGTTCATTTCGCATCATTTTGTGACAAAACATGGTAGGAAAATGCACCTCACCCTTTCAAAAACATGAAAAATTAACAGTATGATGTGTTATTTCACATTTCGTGTTTTCGTCAAAAACAAAATATGCATGTCCCTACTAATATTGAATAATTTCGATGTGACAATTATGGACAGAAAATGGAACTACATTTTGCTTTTTGCAAATAATTCATGATTGCTTGGGAACAAAGCTCCAATCTATTGACACCATAAGGTTTGGTTTTAGTTAAATATTAAATAATTATTCACAATTAACTTCAACTGCTGAAGTGTCCAAATATCAGTTCCAGCATTTGGATAGATTGGTGAAAATAGACACCTACATGCAATGCAATGTAGAACTAACTGCTTTAGTGAGGAGATTGCAGACATTTTCAGTTTTCCAATAGTGAAAAATTTCCCTGAAACAGAGGTTGAAATTTTAACTATAATTTTTGCTTCAAATAATACTACATTCTTCTAAACGTATACTATTAGGAATGGAGTTAATTAACTATAATTCATTAAAGACCAGACAAACACAGCTTTTCAGTATTTCATATTATCAATAAAACTGCCAATAATTTCACCAATCCAATATGTGTATAAATATCCTGCAACTTAAGTGTAGTATTGTGCATTTTAGTTATGTTGTATTTTGTATCTTTGTTATTTTACTTTGCATTTCTGTCCCTTTTGGATAATTATAATGATCAGGATAAATGATTATCGGATGAAACTGATCAATGGAGACTCATAAAAACATCCATGTCCAGGATGGGACTTTAATACATGAACTTCGAAGGCAAGAACGAAAGTTGACTACCTAAAGGCTCCACTACTTAGCCAGCTCTTTTATTACTGTTCTTTGAATATAAGACATATTAATTAAGTCATGCATACTCTATTTGTAAAATACAATTTTAAATATGAGGTTTTTACTAAGGGATTACCCATCACAGTCACATGCACATAAAGTAAAGAGAATGCAAAATATATCCTAGAAATTATGAAAAATTAATAATACTTACAGGAACATCTTTAGAAACCTGACTTAAATCATCCAACTGGCTTATTTTGGGAACTGCAGATGAACTAGGAGCCGGAAGCCCAACATCGGAATCAGCAGCATGTACTGTCTCAACAGGTACATTTTTTGGTCCTTCTTCAACTGCAGCCTGCAAACAATACAGTAGCTAATAAGTATTGTCATGATAGAGTGGCTACTTTATGACCCAAATAAAATTCAAATTAATTTGATTTTTTAAAATTCAACTTTGTTTTTCTGTCACTTTTGGCCCTTGGCAATGAAGAGGATGAATGATGATATGATGAAGGGACGCTCATAAAGAACACCCATGCACAGGACATAATTCAAACTCAGGACTTCTGGCATCATAGTGTGCTGTGCTAACCACTTTGCCAAGGAGGTTGGCAGATAAAATTCAAGTATAATTCTGAATTTTCAAGTCAAATTTTATAAAAAAATCGTATCAAAGAAAATAATAACAATAATACAAAGCATTGTGTTGTGTGTGTGTGTGTGAACATAAATAATGCATATGATATATATATCAGTAACAGCTGATATGGGCATATCGGTGTATCGGTTTATCAGTAAAATTACTGATTATTTTACCGTTCCGATATATCTACAAATTAGGGAAGGAGCACTATTAAATTTTGGCCAATACCGATAAAGTGCCAATATAAAATTTACCGATACCAACAACCGATCCGATATACAATTAGAAATGGTCCTTGAAGAACCTGAAAGTTTCATTGACCTCCTTAATAAATATGTGTTTCAAGGTGACTGCAGTGCAAATGAAGCTGCATATTTAGACATTTACTTTTTTATAAAGTACGGCATGGAGATAATCCATAAAAATTACAACAAAATGGCAGAATTTTGAACTAAATTATGAGATATTTATCGATATATCAGATCGGTAAAATAATCGGTAATTTTACCAATAAACCAATATGCCTATATCGGCTGATACCGATAGAGTACCGATTAATATGTCCCATCCCTACTACAAATGTATTACAATTTAGTGCAAAATTACGTAATTTTTATGGATAATCTCCATGCTCTACTTTCTAAAGAAGTAACTGTCTAAATATGCAGCTTCTTTTGCACTGCAATCACCTCGAAACACACATTTATTAAGAAGGTTAATGATCCGATCCATTCAGGTTCTTTGAAATTTATACTGGCACTTTATCGGTATTGGTCAAAATTTCATATCGGCCCATCCCTAATATATACATTTAATAAGAAATCACTACACGTCACCCCCTCCCCCCTATCCATACCACACACAGTTTTAGACAAGCTTCGTTACAGAACCACATTTTTTGGTACCGTCTACAATTTTGTATGACTTGTAAGACTACATATGCTGACATGCCATGTATCTAAAACTTTAAAGTTGATTCTGTACCTGTTGTCCAGGAGGCTGCTGGTTACGACCAACTGTGTCCACAAGCTTCAAAAAGGTTAGCTCACTTAGCAGCACTTCAGCAACAATTGCAAGAAGTTCCTCACAAACATCTCGTAATCTACAGAAACAAATACACCATTTAACACAATACAAAATAAATTAACAGAAATATATCATAAAAATATTTTTATGTGGAATTCTCACAAATAGTAATTTTGAGAAAAAAGTGGATTTTCATTCCTAATTCTGGCAAGTACTTAATTTTTGTGTCATTTGCACATTTTTCATTCATAGCTTCATTTCCCCAATTTTTTCAAAATTTTAAGGATATCCAGGTCAGTGGGAACCACCCAGAATAAAAAAGGTGGCTTTTGCCCCTACATAAAGTTTACTCTTCTAACAACCAATAGTGTGTCTCCCAGCTGGCATAGTGGGAACACCGTCACCTTAGAATCAAGGGGCCAGGGTTCTATATTCGGTGGAGGGACATAGTTGTTTAGATCCCTCTTTAAACTGTAGGCCCAGTCCCAATTAGCCTATATGTATATATAGAGCCCAGTCCCAATTAGCCTATCTGAATATATCTATAAACAGCCTGAAATTTAGTGTGAAATTGTGTCATTTTATTAATATTTTTATAATCAACATATAAATTCATATGTCCTGCTGTCTGTAAAGTATATGTCTAAATTTGCAATTTATTTTCAGAAGTTAAATCTTAGGACAGTCATCTGTTACATACATTAAAAAAGGAGGTTAGTGACCCACTTATGTTGAATGTTCAAGGAACATTTGCAATTTAATATTGAATTGGCAAATTTTATTTTGGTAATTTATGGGCAAATATCTACATTTGGTCATCCCTAATATATATAAATAACTTATCTTAACTCATTCATTTTTATATTTGAATAAATAAAAACGAACTTCTATACTTATTGAATATAATTTATACACATACGCACCGACATCCTTGGAATTTATGAAGGGCATCTTCTAACAAGGCATCCAACTGACTTTGGAAAAAACTACTGAGACGTTGAGGACCACCTGAGTTTGGGGAAGAAGATGCTACTGGAGGTATCAACTGAAGTATCAGTCTTCGCACTGCAGACAACAATGTAGGTGAACATGTTTCGTCCAAATGAGCCTTCAAAAAGGGCAGCAACTCCATTAGAACTGTCTGCACTTCGGAATCCATTTTAGTTCGACCAGTACCTGTCAACTGCAAAAATAACATACATATATAATCAGAATGTTCTATTTACTTTTCATAAAATTATATCCTATACTAGTTTTTCTTGTATGTAGAATTATTTTCCTGTAGTTTACGGTTATTACAAGCATAAGAAAACAGTTTTTCATTGTGACATTTCAGGAGAACACACGTTCCCTTCACAACGAAAAACTGTTTTCTTATGCTTGTAATAACCGTAAACTACAGGAAAATATATCCTATACACATACAATGATCATTTCATAGCTAAAAATATTGATAGACGTGGGGATGCGAGGTCCTTCATCCTTAGTTCAGACTAATTTAGTCATAAAAACATTACAAATGAATATTTTTTTTTATTTACGAGGTATTAAAATAAAAGAAGGGGATCCCATGAAGCCAAACAGTAAGCACTCTCACCTTTGGTGCAAGTGGTCCTGGGTTCAATTCCAGAATTACAGCATTGACCCAGCATCGTGATAACAAGTGGGGTGCTACTTGTAAAGAAGAAGTAGTGGGCTCAGGTAGCAAGACCCAGAAAACAGTGGTGATGACACTCAATGTGCTGACCATGCTCACCTAATCAAAATGCCACTGTGGTAGGCCTGGCCCTTAGATGGCTGTTTCATCATGGAGTTTAGTTTTAGTTTATTAAACTATTAAAAGTGCATCTAATGAACATTAATTTCAATGTTTTGAAAAGAATTGTCAATAAGTAAAATAATGAAATTTCAAGACTATCATAACACAAACAGAACATCCACTCATACAAAAAATTAGTGTGCGTGAAAAGAAAAGAAGAACAAAAATGAAAAACTATCAGATATGAAGCTCAAAAGAACTTACTAACGCCTTTCCATTGATGATGGTTGGACCCTTGCTCCCGGCCTTGGAGCTTCCCTTGATGTTCCACACAGCATTCCGTGGCAAACCCTGAGGCCTTGAGATGGGAGACGACTGTGACGACAGAAGTGCTGCTGCCCCCTCCTAAATATACAAACATGCATTGTATCTACAGACTGAAAATTTTAATTAATGCAGAATAACAGACATCTCAAAATTAACTATGATTAAAAGTTAAATCACAGGCAACATAAAATATCATCTTCCTTTTCCTTTACCATTTTTTGTTGAAATTTGGATAATTTGTATTATTATTATTAATGAATGTAGTTTGATAATATTATTAGTAATACAATTGGCCGGACACTTTTTAATTAATTATATTTCAACTTCCAAATATATATAAATATTGGAATATTTCTCTTCATCTTTACCTGCATATCTTTATCTTGTGAAGTCTCAGGTTGTTCTTGGCTACTAGCTCCACACGAAAGATCGGGAAGACTTCTGTGGCCCTGCCCAGAGTTCAGAAAGGACTGGTGGCTGCTTTCTGGAATGCTACAAGCTTGATGTGTTGCGTTCTGGTACCCCTGAGCTCGATGAATAATTACTTCCTCTTGCTGTGAAAAAAATATGGAAACATTTACAATATTACAAAACAGAACATGGTTTGAATATAATATGTGGGTATTTAAACAAAACAATATCAAATATCCCAACATATAGAAATAACTATCATTATTCAATGCTAATACATTTCAGACAAATGCTGCAATATTTATGAAATATCAGATGAGATCTTATTTCATCGCTTACTGTCTTTCAAATGTAATAAAATGGAGAATGCTAAAAAGAAATAATAAAAAAAATGTGTAAAACTAGAATACAGTATAAATTTTACTGTCCCAGAATATTGCTTGTTATGTCACCGTAATTTATTATTAACTATATATTACCTTAATACAATCCTCATCTGATGAAATTATGCTACCACATGGTGTCGGATCTCCTACCATTGCAGAGTCTTCATTCTGAAAGAAAAAAAATGAAGGTAAAAATTATTCCTGTTAATGGTTGCTGGCAAAAAATTATATCCACATTTGAAACTATCCTACGTGCACTGACCAGCTATGAAGCAAAATTAATTAAAAGAAAAAGTGGTTAAAAAAAGTACATTCAAGCAATTTTGTCCTTACTTTCTTAACTGCTGGCCTTTAAAATTGCAAATGTAAATAATTAACAAATCACTTAAAAGGCAAATTGCAAAAGCTTCAGAGAAATGAAAACTTAATCAGAAGCCTGTAGAATTGCAAGAAAGTAAAAGAAAGGGATACAATACGCAGGAAAGTGAACAAAATGAGGGGGGAGGGAGGGAAAGTAACTTTACTTCCACTGTTATGTGTTATGTTATCAATTTGTAAACACGCATACACACACAAACTCACATATATACCTGGGGCAACTGGTTCGCAGCAGAGCACTGTGACGTGTTGTCTTCCATGTACCTGCTTATAATGTTATGAATAGATCGAAGCGCACGTTGTCTAAGAGGATCACAGCTTATCAACTGAAGTTTACGAAACATTTCAATAAGATATTGCGGGCATGTTTCGTTCACTGAAATTAGAGCTGCCACTTCAGAATATACAGTGTCCCGGTAGTCATCACACATGCCATTACCCTTCGAAGAATCAGTCCTGAGGGGGAAAATAAAATGAAAGTTTGATAATCAGAACAAGCAAGCACACACACACAAACGTACACACTTATATACAATGAGAAGGAAATACGAAACACACATCAGACACTGAAAATACTTCAATTTTCATGGCTGCAGGCCACATCTTCATATGCGAGTAAAAGATGCAGAAATGGAAATAAGTGTTGGATCTGCAAGGTTGCCTGGTCCAGGGCAAATATAGATATGACGTGGTTGTCTTGCCAGGCTTGTCCATGTCAACTGTATCTGTCCAACAAATACTTCCATTTCCACAATCTTTTACCTACATCTGAAGATGCAATTGCACAAACTTAAAGATTTCCATTGCCCTGTATTTCCTTCTCATTTTATCCAATATACACATCTTTCAGGTATAATATATATTTTCTGGAAAATGTAAGCTTAACAATGGCCCAAAGTGAACATTTACCAACAGAGAAAGAATTTCTTGCAAATAACAGTAAAGTACAGACTTAACACTTACCAATGGTGTAACAATTTAACACAAATGAGCAGATATCCTTATGGAAATTCTCAATAATACATTCATCATTTATTACTAGTTGTTTTTTATAACTCCATGGCCTGAAGATACGAATGAGAAGCTTGTGAAACTTTGCCTTTTGTTGTGTGTAATATTTGTATCAATAAACAAATTACATTTATTTATCACCACAATATTGATATTATATTATTCCAAATAATATATTTACTTCTAATAATGAATAGTTTATGCTCCTTGCCAACAAAATTATTTACTTATATTTTGTTTACTTGGTCACTCTTCTACATCACTACATCAATTGCTATGATTGGGATAAATAACGAACTGATGAAATAGATGCCTGAACAAACACAATGCCTTACCCAGGATTCAAACTTATTACCCATGGCTTCATAACATGCTGCGCTAACCACACCACCATAGAGGCTGGCTATAATAATTTATCACATGAGGGGTAAACTATATTAATGTCCAAAATTAAAGCAACAAACTGAAATTCTTTCCCATGCGTCCATTTGACCACATAATACAATCAGGTGATAGTAATATTTATGATGTCATAGACAACTGGTTTAAGATAGAAAATAAACTAACCTTAATGTGCCAGGATTTATCAACAAAAAAAATCACGATAGCAACAAATTTATTTATACTGATAAACAGGGAACATATTTATATGTAGTAAAAACGTGTTAACAATGTAAATACATACTTAGTTATTTTCACCAAAATATGGAGTCAAATATGAACTTCAAATGGTAAAAATTTACCTGTTTAATAATATAAGACACTACACGAGCTACATAAAGTACAGTCTCGGGATTGTAACTATTACCGTGACTGTCGGGAAGAGAAACTAGATGCGAATCCTGTATGTGTGTCACAAAATTGTTGCTTCTGGTGCTACTGTCGGTGCGCAAATAGTATAGTGAGGGTGAGGTTAGCACTGGGATGCTCGACTTGGGATTCTCTTCCAACGTTGCCAAAATAAGGTTTGTAACAACTAGGATACGATGCTTGAGCCCTCAATCTCTATTGTTTGAATACAATTGTAAATAAACAAGAATTTCAAGTGTTTTACAATAGCAAAAGGAAACAGTTGGGAGGTGTAAAATTGAAAAACAAAATATTATTCGAATGACATAAAACTTGTAATTAACGCAATTCAAAGGTATGAAAAAGGTGGTAAACTTTTGTTTATTTAATGTTGCTTTGAACTTTGTCAGTTATTAGCAAGAAATTCACCTAACTGTTTCAGTCAAACATAGATATTGTGCGAATATGGAGTATATGTTGAGAACTGTCCTGACATATAGAAAAAAATATGTAAAAATATGAGCCAAAAAATAATATATGTACAAATATGGAAAATACAAACTGAATTTTTTGAGTCTATATGCCATGCTGCACAAAGATAATACATAAATATGTATTTACTTATAAATCCGTTTCCTGCTGATAAAGTATTGACATAAAATTTTACCTATAGTGAATAACCAGTATTATTTCTCTCGTAATTTACAGTTCTTACAACACATTTATTTATTTTTTAAATAATAACATTTCGGGAGAACACAAACTACCTTCATTCAACTTTTATGTGCGTGTAAGAACCGCAAACTACAAGATAAATATTTCTACAATACATACATACAAGGGGAAAAAAAACTTTCTACTGATATAAAATTGTAAATATTCCTTGAAGAACATGGATCGTTAATTAACCTTTTTTATTAATATATGTAACCAGTTGATTGCAATTGGGTATTTATAAAATTGCTTTACAAAAGCATGATTTATGAATTATATGTTTACACCTATAAAAATAACAACACAAAGGTAGAATTGAGCACTACATTTACATATCAATTCATGACAAACTTACTTTTGAATGCTCCTTTCAGTGCCTGAGCTGCTTGGAGGATGAGGATGAGGGACAACTTTCATGCCAGAGCTGCTGCTGGGTGTTGGATGGAGAGTGTAACTCGATGATGCATTGTCTACATTAAACGATGCTGAAGCAACAAAAGATCACCTATTACCACAAACAGACGCATTTACAACTCACAAAAATACCTGTTATTTGTAAGTGTAGATAAAGCACATAATTTATTTCTGTTGGGAAAAGAATAAAACACACTAATCTTGAACATTTACTTTCAGGATAAATTTATAGTTTTATTTGAATGGATGCAAATTATTTGACAGAACCTTAAATTCTGGCTACTTGGATTTGTTACATGAACATATTTTCCATTCAGAGTTTCTTTTTAACAGAATGGAGCACCACCACACTATGGGAACTTTTTGATACAGTTGCTTCATGATCAAGTTCAAGGTGCATGGATTGGTAGATGGGAACCTGTTGAATAGCCAGCATGTTTCCTGGGTCTAACCCTGCTGGACTTTTCTCTTGCGGGACATGTGAAGGCAATGGTATATGCAGTGAAAATCCGTGATGCTGAACAACTGAGAGATTGCATAGTTGCTGCTTGCAATACTATCACACCTGCTAAGTTGTAAAATGTTCTGCGCGAGTGTATCCAGCTTACTCTTTTTCACACTATAGGGTGTCTTAAGGGACTTCTGACTGACTCACTCTACACACACACACATACTTTCACACAATTCCTCACTCTCTCCCCCCTCCCTTACTCTTAAAAAAGCAGTTTGTTTCATGCATGTATGCAACCATGGTGCTACCAGTTGCCACATTTGCTTTTTCATTCTTTCACAATGAAATCTAGGGCATTACAATAATATAGTTCAAAATGTTCACAAAGGAATGGAAAAAAGATCTATGTAAATTGTCCACTGAGAATGTAGGTGTTCTATTTCCTATTTTTCATTTTTTCAGAAAAGCTCTTTAAAGTTTGACATGATATATTTGTAGCTTTCCTGGCGACGTGATTCGAACAAGTGTTCTCGAATTACCAGCCAGGTAAGTCAATGTTGGCTTTCAAGGTTTCCAGTGCACACACATGACGAGATGATGAGAGCAATCTATGCACTCGAAACATTGGAATCCAACATCGACTTAACCTCGCTGGTAACCCGAGAACACTTGTTCAAATAATATATTTCTTGGATCTTTGTCATTATTGCGTTGAAAGTTTGTTACATTGCAAAGGCTGATACATTGAAGCCTCTCTAAAAAGAAGTAGTTGTCTGGTTAGGTATTTACGCTGTAATTAATAATTGAAGTTTCAGATAGAGCAACAGATTGCATGCAACACTACCTTTGATTTGAGAGAGCCAGTGTTCTATCTATCACATATAACACTGCATTCTGGAAACAAGATGGAGATATAACAATTTTATTGTAAATTCATCATTTGGTAGCAAAGTAAAATGAATAATTCATATTTTGGGAAATTAATCAACTACTTTGATTCCACTATTATTCAATTTTTTTGTCTGTTAACAACAAAAGTAAGAACCGAAGACCACTACTACTGCTAAGCAGCTCCCACAAGTGACTGTGGTTAGAATGCAAGTGATTTATCTCATACTTGTGGCATTTGTGGTAGTTGAGGAAATTGCTGTAAGGTTTCATTGGCTGTTGGAGTTTGCAGTCTCGTGGCTGCTTCCAAATTCTGCACATGGACCAAAAAGGCTCGCAATGTATCAATATTGGTTGTATGGAGGCATCAGACAATAGCATAGATGTAACAATTACAACCTAAATAAACTACAGCCAAAATATCTCGATTTATTTACAATTTGGAGATAGAACATTTGCATTCTCATGGGATGAAATAAAATCAAGACTGGCTCTGTCAAATAAAAGTGGTTTACTTTACTTGTAACTTACAACCAGAAAATTACTACTTTCATGATAAACCTAAAAACAAGACTTCAGTGTAGCCATTGCCAAAGTAGACAAAATTAAGAAAAAATTAGCGGCTTACCTGCTTCTGAGTTATTTGCTACATGAGGAAACATACTAAAGTCTTCATTCTGATGATTTGTATTAAGTTTCTCCTTACATAGCCTAAGGGACAACAAAAAAGAAATTGCTGTTACTGTACTTTCATGCAAAATGGCAAAATATAAATATACATGATTCCAATGTTAATGTTGCATGAAGCTCTCTTAAAGATACCACATACTAATATTACTTATGCAATCAGTATTAAAAAGTGGATTTTAATCACCTATTTCTGAACAAGTTTAATATCTTGCATATTTTACTAAATGGGGATTTGATTGGGATGTACACCTCACCATGAGCAGCAGTGGCCTGGTCAGTAGGCTGTCTCACTGCCACATGGGAAACCCAGGTTTGATTCCTGAGATAAGTTATCTCATCTCAGGTGGGAATTTTTCTGATAATGCTTCTGTATGAAGCTGTTCTGGAGAACATGTAGCCTCTAATCATGGAGTACCTGTGGAGGGTGTTAAATGTGGCATGGAGCTGATCGCATCACCTACAATATGACTTAGATGAAACATGTGTTGGGTCCTTTCTCCACACACTCCTATGAGTTTTTATTGCATGGTGCAATGATATAAACTAGGGTTCAGCAGATACCACTTTGAACCAATACTCACACCGATGCTGATACCAATGTCTGCAAATTATAGCAATTAAAAGTTGATCAAAATATTGATTAAGGTTAGTGCATAAGTATTCCACTCCATCCAGTTATGTGAATCCATTTACAAACAGTTTTGCTTTAAAATACGCAACAATTACATCAGTACATGTTTTGTACATGAAATCAAGTTCTTCACAACTGGTGCACAATAAAAATAAACTTTGAATTTTGAACAATTTCCAAGATAATTAGGCTCTGCAAAAGTGTTGCATGGCACATTTGCTGGAGTGTGGTAATGATCACACCACCTCTACAAAAATGGCCGAGAGTTTGAATATGTGAACTTTACATCCACCTGTATGTGGCCTTCATGGTATGTTGTAATATGCAGGGGAGAGGCAGCTGCATTCACTTTGCACAGAAGGGAGAGCAAGTAAGTAAATGGTCAAATTGCATTCATTCAAGGCTATTTAAAGAAATATTGCACCAGTAAAATTATTGGCAATTTTACTGATAAACCAATATGTCTGTATCGGCCAACATTGAAGAAGTACTGTCTCATACCTTGTATGTAACCATGTGACTCTAATAGGTTGTCCCTTAGAAAAATAAATTGTATATTTTGACATTTACTTTATATTAAGGCTGAGCCTGGTTGACTGGAATCTACGATACTGGCCGGTACTTTTCAGGAGTCCAAGTGTCTTGCCTACTTTGTAAAAATGCTGTGCAACACTTGCATATAGTCTAAATATCATAGAAATGAAGCAAATGCATAATTTTAGGGCTGAGCCGATACCGATGACAGTGGGATTTTATTCACCGATACTTTGCTGGCATTTGGTCTGTAAGAATATGGTCTGGCACTTTTAAAATAACGCAAAATTCAAAGTTTACATTTATTTTGCACCAATATTATGCAAAAAAGTAAATACATATGGGAATAGCCCTATTCAATTATTAAATAAAATTTTTGAAAATGTGCTAATAAATACTAATGTCCTTCCTTGATGGTTAAATATTTCTATTTGTTGATTAAATAAGAAGTATTTTAATATTCTTATGTAGTTCTTGAATATTTTGAAGCAAAACTCTGACAAATCGAGGCTTATAATTGGAACGCAATATGTTCACACTATTAATCAATATTTTGAACAGCTTTTAATTATTACAATTTTCAACTACTGGTATCTGTATCAGTCAAAATCAGTAAGAGGATTAAGTCTTAATAATTTTTACAATATTGTGGGAAGAAATGCATTTTGTGATTAAATGCTTATCTCTTGTGCAACAATGAATATTTTAAAGCAAAAAACTGATCAATTGCTACAATTTTCAAGTATCAGTAATTGGATTAACCCATTAGCAGCAGCAATTTTAGTGATACACTGATATCCCTACATCGGCCAATACTGACAAGAATACCAGTCTGTCCCATCCGCAGTCAAAATGAATAGCAATGCCACCAATAAACTATGCCTGTATTGAGCAATACCAATAGGGTACTGATTAACTGGCCCCACTCCTAGTACATAAAGTGCTGTACTTACGTTTGGTGCATCATGGCTGCATTGGGCCTAATAGGGGTTCCTGATGGATTCTGAGCAGACGGAACTACTATGCTAGACGTTCGTAGATAATTGTGAGAACGATCAACCAAAGGGCTTGGACTGTGGGAGAACCCTTCATTGCTCTTTGTCCTGGTAGACAGCAGGTTCTGTCTCGAATAGCTAAGCAGACAAAATAACAAGTCTTTAAGCAAATTGTAATTCAAAGTACAAGACAGAACAAAAAAGAAATTCACACTGGGTATTTAGAGCTATTATCAAGACACAGCAATACATGCATACTTCTGAATTGGAAGTTTTGTCTGCAATTTTGTTTGCTTGTGGAGTATTTTATGATCAGTTATTGTTCAACCATCAGAGGAGGTGATGCAACTAAAAGAATTCAGTGGACGAAAAGGGACATGTTAGCTGGGGTACAATTTCTCATCAAAAGGCACAGGGGAGGAACAAAATCTTTTCCAGGAAACCAAAATCGCATTACTGTTGTTACAGCTCAGGATATGAATGGGCAAGGGTGTAGTCACATAGCATCTAGTTTTAGCCAAACTTTTACACTGGTATACATGGTGTAACAAACAATAACATGTAAATAAGTGTGGGCAATCACACTGGCACTGAGTTACTCTTACGTGTTTCACTGAGCAGAATGAAACCAAATCATTATGTTTTTTGGTTTGCCAGAAATGTATCTTTACACATGATTTCTTGTGTTGTTTGGATGACAACAGTGGACAATAAAAAGTTAATTGACTCGTATTACAGACGTGAAGTTTGGTTACTTACGTGAAATTTTGAAATTTCGTATTTCCACGTTAATTGGAAATTAATAGGATTTAACCCTTAAATTGTGCAACGTGGAAATACGAAATTTCAAAATTTCACGTAAGTAATTTTAACCTGCGTTTACCACATCCATCATGGAGTTTGGTGTTTCCACATTCCAAATTTGGATGATTTCCGATTAATTTTGTAAGCTTACTGACTTCATTAACTGAGAATGCAGTATCTGAGATGGAATAAAGGCAGTGGGCCTTTGAAATTAATTTAAAATCATCCAAATTCGCAATGCGGAAACACCAAACTTCACATATGAAATGGTAAAACCACATTTACCGCATTCACCATGAAATAATGGGACTTGGGTTAAAAACTCCCGTGTGAGAACTGGAAGGACATAACTCCAAATTTACAGGAGAGAGGAAATAATAATATATTATTAGGAACATGTCCAACTCTTAAAAAAGTAAATTGGAGATAGGAGACTTCACCTTACTGTCAAGCATTGGAAGTGGAGATATTACCTCTCCAGAGGAATTTATTTAAACTAAACTGAACACAGCATTTTTGGGAGTTATGTTCTTATGATTCTCAAATGACAAAATGTATGCCATTCAAGGCATATCAATTGGGAATGTGTCTTAAATTAATTTTTGGATACTAAAAATACACACGAATAATACTAATCTTCCAAAATCTCATTAACCCACCAATTTCAACCTCATTAATAATATTTTCAATAAAGAGTTTTCCAACAGTAACATTTCATTGGTCATTTCAACACAAGCTGCTCATCAAACTCTAAAAACACACTCACAATTTTCCTGATGCAATGTGACACCACCTGAACATTTGCCAATCAAACAAAGCAGAGTAAAAATTTTGCCAAAACACGATCCAACGTGACTATAAGGTAATGCAACTCTAGGGTAATATTTTAAAAGCATTTACAAGACATTCCATTATACTGGAACCTCGTTTATGTATACTTCAGAAGGGATGTGGGTACATAACTTCTAATGAAGGATATATGGGACCAGGAAAGTGGCAAAACTGTAAAATCTGGGGTTCCACTGTGTGCATATAGTTACAGAACAAATCTCATTCAACTCAATGCAACACTGCATGCATTCACTCACCTCATGTAATTGTTGAACGAGGTTGCAGAATACACTCTATTTCTTGTTCATAATGTACTGGGACCAAATACCCCATTCAGAATATTTGAGAGGTAAGTACAGACAGTATGAAGAATGCAATAGTGTAAACAGTTTTTTCTACATTAACCAAAGAAATAGTCCAAATACGTTCGTCTCATACTCATGATCATGTCTAATAATAACCTGCAGTGCAACAGCACATTGAGGGTCCTGGCCTACTTACCAACTGCTGACCTCGCTCCCACCTGATCTCACTCACTCACTCACCCAAGGTGAGAGATCATTCAACCAGTTACGCGGTGACGTGTGGTCAGCACAACGAACCCCCAGTCGTCGTCGTAGGTTTTCATGACTGTTTTATGGTACTCATTCGTGGCTCCCCGATTTCCTCACGATGGTAGGTGTCACCGGTCCCATGCACAGGCCGAAATCTCAGTAGAAAAGTTGTTAGGCTTCCCCAGGAGACTCGAACCTGCGCACGTTCCGTAGCCGGAGCCCAAAGCATCAAGCCTTAGACCGGATGGCCACGGTGCAGGACATCATCATGTCTATTACTATGAAATTACTTTAACTGCAAAAACTATGCTGTCCTATTCTTACATTTTTGCAAATGATTTTTGAAGCTACATTTACATTACAATGTCTCTCTCAATTTAGCTAACAACGCT
This sequence comes from Lepisma saccharinum, assembly GCF_977018435.1. Classification (NCBI taxonomy): domain Eukaryota; kingdom Metazoa; phylum Arthropoda; class Insecta; order Zygentoma; family Lepismatidae; genus Lepisma; species Lepisma saccharinum. Next base: position 116,460,321 of record NC_139231.1, read on the forward strand.
GTTATTTCATTCTTGGACTCCTTTTCTTTTGAGATTTCTTGGATTTTTTAACCTTTATTCCCTATATTATAGTTGAATTAAGTTGGCAAACATTTCAAAAAATATTTATCAATGCCTTCAATGCACAATTTAGAAACTAAGGATATCTGGACACCAAACACAGACCTTCTGGCTTATTATGCCAATAAGTTGTTGACAGTAGCATCCACTGAACTATTACATTGTATACCAGCGACTAGGTTTCTATAATTAGCTTCCTATAAAGCTGCCCAGACTTTGCAGTTAAAGGGGAATAGGAACGCACAACTTGGGTAGCTCTCTAATCAACAGCACCCAAAAAACCAGTAAAAGTTCATAGTTATGGTCATTTATACTTTGCTAAAGTGAAGTTTTTGTCTATATTTGACTACTGCATTGTTGTTCTATACTCACTTCAAGTGCAAGTACGTGTGATGAGTTACGCCCCTGTTTTCATCCTTCCTTCTCAACCTACATCTCTACAATATCACAGTTACAAAAAAAACTTACAAAAGTTCTACTTTCTCAAAAATAAATTTCCCACTTTATTTTTCAATCAAATTTATAACTTTTTAGAAGGCAAAAATTCTCTGATATCACATCACGGATGATGAAGGTTCTCAATTTCATTTATCTAAAAGATTTAATCTCCAAATGAGTTTATTTTCTAATGATTCAACTACTGTAGGCTTCACTTATTTCTAGCACTTAAGTGAGGCGTACACATACGAATCGATGTAAATATACATGTGCATGCTCTGAGATAAATATTTCATTACATTTGCAGCTTTAACATACCATTTAATGGACTGAAGATGAGTCAAAGTCTAGCTGTATTAACCTGTCAGTGAAATGAAATAATAATTTCAAATAGCATGCTTCTGCTATTCTCCTTGTAGACTGTAGTTTTTAAATATGTTATGAGGGACATGGGTTTTTCTCATTTCCCCCAAAAGCAGATCTTTAGTGGTTGCTTATATTTCATATTTGAGAATAGTGATTCAATTTCTGAGGCTCTCTGTGCCTACCACAATGATGTGAAACATATATTGAAGTCAATCACCTACAACATATTAACATAATAAAGGATCTTTGCACAATGATTTGTGACCAAATGTCAAAGCAGACTACACCCAATAAACTGATCTCTTCAACACCGTCTTACTTTCTCGACGAAGAACTAAAGAACAATTTAAAGCTTCCACACTCATACCTGATAGATAATTCAGAAAAAAGTCACATCTTTGTTTCGTATTTAAGAATCTTTTGTATTTATTTTTATTTATTAGTATTCCGTTTCAGCATTAAACCTTGCTACAAGACGACCGTGTTTGAGATTTTCTGCCAAGTTAAAATAATTCATGCCCTTTTCTAGCACTCAATACCACCATTAACAAGTTTTCAAATCAATATTATTACTATGCATTTTTTATTTAAAAAATATATAATTTATCCACGCTCAAGTTAATTGAGATCAACTATAATTGGAGTATGTGATGCTCATGTTCTGTTGTAATTGTACAGAAAATTTGTTTAATTAAGCATTACACAGAATTCTAAGTTCTCATATCAAAATAAGAATATCCTATTATCCTGAGCAGCATGCCACTTTTCTTATTTCAAAAAGCATTGATTGTTTAAGATATATACGAGAGTTATTTTTTAAGTAAGGTCCGTTTTGCAATAAAAACGAAGTAAGTACATGTTTTCATAAAAAACATTCATTTTCTGAATTTACATACACTTCTCTATTTTTCTACATAATTTCCTTGCCAGTTTAAACAATTATCGTAATGAACGACGAGTTTTTGGATACCCTCCTCATAGAACTCTGCTGCCTGTGATGATAGCCAGGTAATCACGGAAGCTGAGTTAATTATTGTTCCTTGCGGCAAAACATCCACTAACAAAACAGCCTGCCTGTCCCAGAACACAGTTGCCATGATGCTGCTCAAAAAATGCCAAGAGCCTGCACGTGCACTCATTCCCACGCTCACGCGCAATTTCAAACGGTATTCACAAACCTTGCGCCTAGCGACAACTCCTCTTCCGCCATTTGAGAACCTTCCTGGGCGGCAAGCGTTTAGACCTTAGAGTATAGAAGGGAATAGAGAGAGCGCAAGCTTGTTTTCTGGGCGAGGGGAATGAAGCCTTAGGGGAAGGTTTAGACACTGATGAAGTGAAAACGACCGTGAGTAACTGGCTAAGGTGGCAGAGTTCTATGAGGAGGGTATCTAAAAACTCGTCGTTCATTACGATAATTGTTTAAACCGGCAAGGAAAATATGTAGAAAAATAGAGAAGTGTATGTAAGTTCAGAAAATACATGTTTTTCTTAAAAATATCTACTTACTTCATTCTTAGTGCAAAACTGACCTTACTTAAAAAATAACCCTAGTATAATCATATTTTGGCAAGCAATGAAAATGAATTTCATACAAGAGTTGTTAGATTTATGAAAAACCAAGGAAAAGACAGGTGCTGGTCAAGATTGTAAGTGCACCCTTCATTTTGATTCATTATTAATATATATCGAACTGGAAGTGCAAGATGATGAATAGCTTAAATCGACAAAAGAAATGAAGTGCATTTGTAAAACATTCAGCTATGGTATGATGAAACTTCATGCTTCCAAGTTATTGCAGGATTTATATCCAAAGAACGCAATATGACTTGAATTTTCGAGCAACAGTCGGCGTTCCGAAAACCACTTATCAAGTTAAACCATTCAACCTTGCCTGATAGCATTTGGTATGTGAATAAAAAATTACGTCATTTGCTCAGCCAAAGCTACCGATTAACCAATTCTGCCCATAGCCAATGACCAGCTTAGTTGCTTTTACATTTTTTCTTGTAAACTCAGCTAAAATCACTACTATGTTACATAAAAAATAACATTACTTAGCTTCACAAAATTAAGAAGAAAAAAACAGGTTGAATTGTGAAACTTCTTACATATTGATGGCTGAGTTAAATTCCTCATCAAATAAAAGTAATAGTAAAGGACAGAGATCTAGTACCCATGACGAACAAAAATAACAAAAGTGTAACAGAAACAAGACAAAAACAAAGTAGAGGAAATTAGAAATAACACAGAAACATCAAATTTTGTCATTTATTCTCATATATGAACATGAGTTCATACATATATTTACTTACAGAGCTGGCACTTTGCTAAAAAAATAGGCACAAATGTCACTTACAAAAAGTGCATATAAGCTTATTTTTTAACAAGGAACTCACCTTCTAAAGTTATCCCAATAATTGTTAGCTCTGATTCCAGGTGGCACCTGATTGTTTAGTGTCACGGGAGGACCTCTGACGACGCTTCCTGTTCCCGGATGAATCAGAGGAGGGACTCCGTTGGGTTGGCTAGTCGCAGCAGGTACAGCCCACGAGTCCGGAGCGGCTGGCTGGCCACACTGAGCGAAAGAAGAGGGTATCATAAGGTGAGGAATGCGATTCGGGGTGGAAAATGTAATATTTGGTGTTGGTGACGGGGAAGCGGGCACCTGTGAGGCACCGGCAACTCCGGAGAATAGGTTCGGTAGAGACTGGGCACTGCTGACTCCGGATCTGTAATGTACTGGCGATGCAGCAACCAGGGAACCTGGAAACAAACCTGTGCTAAAGGAAAGCTTCAGCTGCTGCTGCATTGCGGCTGCTGCTGGGATCTGGTGAGACTCAGCCTGCGGTTGAGCCCGGGATGTGTTTGCTGAGGTTGTGTTACCGGCTGGTTCCTGAGCACCTGGTGGGGAAACCGCTTCCCCCGATACGTGATCCTCATGTGTCATTTTTCCTTGTAACTGTGAATAAATATGCTTTCTCAGGACAAACCGTTACTTACATCTTCCTCGCTGAAAATAGTACATTCAAGAAATGCTTTAAATGAACATGTAAGGCTTCTCAACTTACATTGAATTCTCTCTTTCCCTCTCACTTCATAAATTCCCTCACTAAAACTACCCATTACAAATAATAATAAAATTATCTGTCTCTAAAAATATATTCACAACATTCAACAATTATTCTGAAATAATATTACATACAAAATTTTTAAGTTTGTGTGCGTGTGTATGTATATATTAGGAATGGACAGATACGAAATTCTGGCCAACAGTGATAAAAAAATTACAATATGAATAACCAATATTCTATCAATCCAATACGTATGTTCCAAATGGTCCTTGAAGAACCTGAATGGTTCATTGACTTCCTTAATGAATATATGTTACTAGATGACTTCAATTCACAAGAAGCTACATATTTAGACATTTACTTTTAAAAAACTGAGGCATGTAGATTATATGTTTGTATGCGTAAATTACATGAAAACAACAGAATATTGCATTAAATTATAATACATAATTATAGATCTATCAGATCAGTAACATTATTGGTAATTTTACCAATAACCCATACACAGATTAATCTGTCACAACCTTAATATACTACATATATACGTGCACACCCACCCACCTTAAAAATGAAATATTTGGGCCAGGATAATTCTAATGGAAATAATAATATCAACTAAGATTCATGTTTAAAATCTTCCATATATTCATTATAAACAAGTCTCGGCATGCACAAAAAGGAAACATCAAAGATGATAGTTATGATCAAGAAAAAGCAATCACATTTGATTATCTTGTCTATAGGCCAGCTGCTCACAGTTCTTCAAGCATAGCAGTCCTCAAAAACGTTCCGGGGTGAGGAGGGTAAAACAAATATTTCCGATTTGTAAGGACCTCGTGAGTGTCATTGTTACATTGAGAATAATGGTAACATAATTTCAAAAGCACTGGTACCCTAAACAACACATACAGTAATACTATGTCACAGTAAACTACACTCCATAGCGCAACACCCTTTTAAGGGCCAGGGCCTGCATTGGGTGATGCATGATCAGTGCACTGAGTTCCATCATTGCCACTTTTTAGGTTTCAAGAAGCACCTGATACTAGAGGGTGTGACAATGAATCAGCGATTTTGCAACACTGAATATCACTAGTTGTTGTGTCAGAGGTAACACATGACTACCATTATCTTGAAGCAGCTGCTTTACCATTCGTTTATGATGGGGTCGAGAAATGGGGCACAGCTCACATTCGCTGTAAAAGCGTACAAAATAAATAGTTGCGTGTCTGCACAGTCTTTTGGATAGGTTAAACATCAGATTGCAAAGCAAGGCCATAGGAATGCAAGCCACCTCTTCACAGATCCAATCTTCAGAGATTGTTTCTGAAAGTTTTTAATCAATGTTTTGATGACGTAGACAAAAAGCACCAGATCGTGATGTGGAATATTAAAAAAAATTCCGAAATGCAGGCTGTGTGAACACGTACTTATCACTTTCTTGTAACACACTTTTACAGCACATGCGAGCTGTGCCGTTTTACGACTCCATCATAACTGAATGGTAAAGCAGACTGCAAGTTAGCGGTAGTGACATGTTACTTCTTATGCAACAACTAGCTATATCCAGTGTTGCAAAATCACCCAATTCATTGCCGCACCCTTTATTTGTTTTCAAGTAGCTCCCCAATTATATTCACCGTACTGGGTCAACATTAACATTTTGGGGGCTCACAATGGGAATTGAACCTGGGACCATTCATCCCAAAGGTGAAGCATGAACCATTTGGCAATGTTGGGGCCCTGCTATGTTATACACAGTGGTAAAAAAAAAGGTGAGCACTTGATATTTTCAGTTACCTTTTTGAGGGGCACCCTTTACATCTAACAGTAAAAAAAAACATACTGAGTAGAAAGGGAAGAGCACATACCACATGCATAGATGCCTGAAGTGCTGCTAGCTCTCTCTGCTGAAGCCATAACAGATTGCAACACTGGCTGAGTGTAAGCAGAAGCTGCTGCTGTTGGAACTGCGACGAATACAACTGGAAGGAGTCCATTGGCAGCTGGCCCCAAGCAGACGTAATGTGAAATGGTGAAATGCCTGCAGGAACATTTCCCAGCATGTGTTGCTGTTCTAGAAGCATTGTTTGGCACAAAGTGGTTGTTACTTCCAACTGGTGTTGCAGCTAAAATATAAAAATTGATTATGACTACCAAAAAAGAACTTCAAATAATAAATAATACCGTGGAACAATGATTTTACATTTTTCAGGTGGGACAAGGTGAAAAAACATAAAATGTAGGAAAATCTGTATTCACATTAAAAAGAAAAAAATATATGTGGAACTCTAAATAATGAACCAAAAATCTAAATTAAACTAAACTTATACATATTTATATACGAGGAGCCATATCGGGACTTTTTAAGTTTCACATTGCCAAATTGTGTGCATCAGCTTTCCGCATCAGTGTTTACGTGGAAAAATGATAATATCCAGGAACATGCTAGACATATCATCTTGCCACGTGGTTTTCTGAGCTAAAAGTTCTGGTCACCCTGTACAGGTTCTGTTGGCAGAACAGTAGAGTAGGGTTTGATGGAAGACAGTCTAACACCCTATTACATGCATCAACTTGCCACAAGAAAAATATCAACAGGTGCAATCTGATAGCTTTCTGAGTGGATTGATTCCTATTACATGGTCATCTTTCTGCATAGCATATATAGAGGGGGGGGGGGATGAATTAATGGAACCACACTGCCAAGGGAAGGATAATTTGTTCCGAGTTTGCAGAACCATCATGCATTGCGATGAGCATTTGTTATCAAGATGTTTGTCAATTTCATGTAGTGGCTGAATCAGTGCAGTACGAACTTTCATGTGCAACGGTTCCAAGGTCAAGCTATAAAATGGGAGACGTATCGCATTTCCAAAGAGGGCAGATTGTTTGAGCACATTTAGCTGGTGCACCAGTAACAAAGACTGCTGCTTTATTTGGTGCAGCAAGGGGGACATGTCGAAGGTTATAGCCGCATACAAAAAATCGTGACAGGGATCACTTGAGCATTAAAGAGTATTCTCACAAAGAACGGTAGACCTACAACGGCAAAAGTGACAGCACTCCTCAATGAACATCTGGCACATCCAGTACAACAGAAGCTTCATAAACTCAACATTAGGGGTAGGGCTGCCATTCCTAAAAATCTGATTACTGTGACCAATGCCAGTGAATGAAAAAAGTGGTGCCATGAGAACAAAAGATGGACCTGTGGTGACTGGAAGAAGGTAATATGGTCAGTTGAGTCATGTTTCTCGGTGTTTCCGAGAACGGGGCATGTGTGTGTAGCAAATGCCTAAAGTGGGCATATTTTCCAGATTGCCTGCCTGTCAGATATGGAGGTGGATCTGTAATGGCTTGGGCAGAGATCTCCTGGTATTCTGTTGGCCCCATCATTCCTCTGGAAGGTAAAATTACAGCCAGTAACTATGGACATTTTAGGCACAGCTGTTAATCCCCAAACAAGGATGCAGTCTTCTAAGATGATAATTTACATTCTGAATTTGTGCGTTTACTCACTAAATATATTCACAGTATAAAAAGTATTAAAAAAACTTACGTGAGTGAGTATAGTAGTCGTAACAATCCTTGCAAACAATGTTTCGTGAAACTACGCTTCGCTTCTTCAGGTTTTCTTATCAGTAAATAAAATACTTCGTCATATATATAAATAAATCGAGGGTTAGGTAAAAAAGGGTATTGGAATACATTCATTCTGTATGGTAGTATGGGTACACCATTCTTTTAGAATTATCTCCTAGCCTATAAGGCACTTTTAACGTCATGTAATTTTACTTTCTATATCCCAATACCCTTTTTCACCTAATCCTGGATTTATTTATATATATATGACGAAGTATTTTATGTACTGATAAGAAAACCTGAAGAAGCAAAGCGTAGCTTCGTGAAACATCATTTGCAAGGATTGTTACGACTACTATACTCACTCACGTAAGTTTTTTAATACTTTTTATACTGTGAATAAGATGATAACGTGCCTATTTACACTGCCAGAGCTGTTTTTAGTCTTACGGAACATTAATATGAACTTTAACACCTTTCCTTGCCAGCTGAATCAACATTATTAAACCACTGTGGTCGGTTTTAGAGAGGATCGAGTACAACACAAATTTCCTCCACCCTCACTTCTGCGGCAACTGCGTGATGTGCTTCTGGAAGAATGGTACAATATTCCACTGGAGACTATTCAGGGCTTGAACGACTTGATTCCACGATGAATCCAAGCTGTTCTAAAGGCTAAAAAGGTGGTCCCGTGCCGTATTAAGAGTGTACTGAATTACTTTTTCAAGTGTTTGTATTAATCTGTCCACCCACTGTATGTATAATATGGCCACATGTGATCATAATGGGTGGTATGTGGATAGTAACGCTTCATTTCTGAGAACCAAAAATTTAGCCTATGCATAGATTTGAAAATTGGTAAATAGTGAAAAATCTATATATGTATAAGAATATAGATGAATAATTATCGAGGACATTTTCAATATCATGTATATTTATAATCTAGAACTCAACACTGATACATAAAAAACTGACTCAGATTTCAGCATGAGGATTGCTGTAATACTTTCTTGGAAAAATACATTAACTCACAAGTATGAACGAAAATTTAACCACAGCAATAGAGAGTACATAATTTGTACACATTCTGTAAACTTGCTAAAAAATGGTTAAAAACTACCATTCAGCACACTACAGAACTGAACTCAGTGACTGGAAATTTAGAGTAAAATTTTGTCCAAACAAAAACACCATCTGAATTTACATACCACCACTGACACAGATTCAAGTCAAACCACAATTTCCTCACTAACTTTTCGATATTTAATTTGTCTGAAGGACATCCCCACACACAACCTTTGCAAAGATAGAATTTTCATAATTCTGAGTAGAGTGCAAAAAATGGTCAGCATGTGGTTTGCAAGATTTTGGGAAAACCCACTTATTGGTAGACACATATTTGTGGTGATTAAAATATCAAAATTTCTGTACTAAAACTGAGTACAAGTGGAATAACATGGCATTTCAGATTGAAAATGACAAAATCTAAAATTGGATTTGGAAACTTTACACATATTACATACAATGAAAACTTCCATCCTCATAATCTTTACGTTCTGTCACCTATGTGAAAATAATGGAACGCCATTAAGTTTATCGCTTTTAGATGTGCCTATTTTTCATCCCACATTTTATCACAGATTTCCTGGAATATTAAACAACTCAGAATAATCCAACTCAGGAAAGGGTTATTGGTATTTAGGCTAAAAATTTTGCGTTTAACAACTTTATTTCTCATTTTGCATCATTTACTGACAAAATGAGGTAGAATCACCTATAAACTAAATATGTGTTTTCCTAGATTATATATAAAAAAATAAATAATTTTATTTGCACCACATATTTCAAACAATACCAAGAGTGGAATTTCATGAATTGATTATTTTAGACGGCTTAGAATGGGTCTGAGCACTAATTAAGGATTGTTTTCAAGTTTACCTGATATGCCTGTTGCTGCCACCAGCTTGCTGGATGACCAGAAACACTTGCAGCAAGTGAGTGTGCACTATTATCTGCAACCAATTCTTCAGCTGCAACCATGTTCTCTTGCCTTGCATGGGATGGAGTCCAAACTGCTCGAGGAAGAGTGCCAGTATTATCTGCAACAACATTCAGGGCTCACTTTGTACAATTACAATTGAGTAACATAAAAGTTTCTACTGTTGTAATGAATCAACACTTATAACTCTTGAAATAAATGTTATGCATGTGTTGACTTGTATTTATGGTTACTTAATATAACTTTTCTACCTCTTTGCTTAATTGTCACAATTAGAATTAATGATGATTACTGAAATGGATAAAAAGTATTCATGGGCCGATATGAAAATTTGACTGACACTGATAAAGTACCGATACCAATAACCGATATTCTACAGATCCGATATAAAATTCCAATTACTTCATTGACCTCCTTAATATATGTGTGCTACCAGCTAAACCAATCTTTTTCAATGCACAAGAAGCTGAATATTAAGGCATTTACACAGTGGAGATTGTATGTTTATATTCATAAAAATTATAACAAAATGGCACAACATTGCACAAAATTGTAAAATATTTACAGATATATCAGATTGGTAAAATTATCAGTAATTTTAGTGATAAAGACATGCCTATATCAGCTGATACCAATAGAGTACTGATTAATCTGTCCAATCCCTAATAAAAACCAATCTCCTGACTGGAATTCAAACCCAGAACTATTTAAGGTGAGATTGTGAGACAAATTCTCAATATACTTGACCACCAAAATACATTCACTGTGACGTTTGGCAAAGTCTTGCTCACATAGACTAAATGGGACTAGGTCTATAGTCTAAATTAGGATCCTAACTACTGTGTGATTTGTCTCTACTAGAACTGTAGCTGGGACTCTGATTGCAAGGCAAAAGCATTAGCCACTATGATATTGGGGAAAGATAACTCCACCTCTTGCACACTGCTACATGCCAAGAAGGTATACAGGGGATGTGGAGGTAAGATGCACACACATTCAAGATATCAACCATTTGTGGTGATGTGATCTGCATCACGCTGTGCCAATGGGGAAATAGTAAACAAATAGAAAATTCCATTCTACTTGTAAATTAACACAAAGTGGTACGATTTAGAAGGTTGGATAATTGAAATATGTGCCATTTTATGTGAACAAAAGTATATACAAAGTTGTATCGTAGAGTTCTTGATCTATGTTGTTAATCAGAGTATATTAATGAAATGTATATTCAGGGAAAATTTTGTAACATTTTGCTATGTTGGGTTCATGAAGTATTTATTTTCCTATAGTTTACAGTTATTACAAGCATAAGAAAACAGTTTTTCGTTGTGACGTTTCAGAAGAACACACGCTCCCTTCATTAGACATTTATTTTCATTTTGAATGCTAACCATTGTTATAACTGTATCTTTAGTCAAAATAAAAATAAATGTCTGATGAAGGGAGCATGTGTTCTCCTGAAACGTCACAACGAAAAACTGTTTTCTTATGCTTGTAATAACCGTAAACTACAGGAAAATAATTCTACCATGCAAGCAATGCGTACATGCAAGAAAAACTATTAGGGTGCAAGAAGATTGAATGTATAAAGGGGAAAATGTAAAATGAGGGTTTCAGTGTGCAGTGAAAAACTTTGCATTAGATTGTATTAACCAAAACCTGCTAGAATATTAACTATTGTTCATTCCAATCTGCCCATTCATAAGTTGATTCATGGATGCATTGCAAGCCAAAATCTACCCCTTCTTTCAGTGATGAAACCAACAAGGTCTATCACTTTCATCAATCACATACCCTGATGAATGTGATGAACTGAGGAATGCATAACAAAAGAAAGAAAAAAGTGCAAATGCATATTGGTGGGGGAGGGCAGAGGAGCTTGACATTTGCTGTCAAGTGAACATTCTCTGCATCTACACTTGTGGAAATTAATCATTATTCTGTTATAAATAATGCTGAACCAATGCCAATGTCGATATTCCTCCATTTCACACTGATGCTGATAAATTGTAACAATTCAAAGTACTTCAGAATATTTATCAATTCTAAAACATACTTTTGTCCACTGGAATTACGTATGTTGTATACATCTATCAGAGTTCTGCTTTCGAATATTCCTTATTTCACATGAGATAGCCATTTAATCACAATATCCATTTCTCCCCACAATATGTTTTTGCCTAAAAAGTGAAAATTAGGCATTCCAGGATATTCAGACTCTGTTAAAGTGTCATGTGGCACTTTTGCAGACTTTAAAGTTCAACCCATACTTTTTGCTACTTATCAACACATTGGTATTAGTATCAGCTTAGCCCTAGTTATAAATCATTCATAAATGCTCATTCAGAAAGGCAACAAGTGGCAAACAAAAGGACGTACATCCATTGAAGGCATATCTCCATCCCGAAAAGGAAGATGAGTGTTACTGGTGAATAAACAAACATTACTTTTCCTCTGGTGCCTAATGGATTTGTCAATCGACAATGATGTCATTACGAATGGGCAGAACTGATAGTTTCCAGACCTCCTCAACTGACAAATTATGAAAGGCACTTGCAACTCCACCATGAACACCACTACTTAACTGACACAATAATTATAATAATTACCTTCTGAATCTTTATGCCAAACATTATGCGCTCCAGTCATGGGCAGTTTTGGTTGTGCATTGGACCTGCAGGAACCCCTGGGTGTTCCAGTTTGGCTATTGTTGGCTGTACTTGAAGGCAACCGACCTGAATCCATAGATAGGTTAAGCATTTCCCTGGAAAAATAAAAGTTGAATGTGAATGTTTAATGAACAATAAGTAGATGTACCATTCAATTTAAGCATAGGTTGTCTTGTGTCATTATGATCATGTTACTTTCATTGTTATTTAAGGTACAAATTAGGTTTCAACACAATAATGTGTGACCAGCTAACATCATACTTAGCATCCTTTTTATTAAGACAATTTAAGACTGTGTTTGAAACAGTTGAAATATTCTGTTAAGTGAAATATGTTCTAGAAATGCCAATGAAAGTAAATTTGTATAAGATACTTGTTTCAATTATGTACCATTTAGTTGACAGCTGGCTCAGTGGCTCAACATGTTAAGGGGTTGACTTTCAATCTCACCACTGAAGGTCCCAGGTTTTGAGTCCCAGTTTGAGCATGTTATTTGTCAGTGTTCCTTCATCAATTTCACTTAATAATCATACATCATCATTATCGTGATTAGGAAAGGTGGCAGAAAAGCAATGTTACAAATACTGTTAAGCTGATTAGATATTTAACATTTACCTACAAGCATGTAACAAAATGAGACAGAAAACTTGAATTAATTTCAATTTTCATAAATAAAATTCTATTACAGTTTCCTCCTTGGTCTTCTGAGAAATAAAAAATTGAGGTTCCACTACACTTGCCATGACTTTTTGATCGGAGAACAAAATTACATGTTTTTGAGTGATGGAATATAAGTGTTCACCTGTTCTTCAATTACGAAATATGACCTTACCTGCTAGATGACTGCTGTTGGCTTCTGTTATTAGTTAATTGGACTAGGCTACTTCTAGACTGTACAAATGGTCCAAATGAATATGACTCCTCTTCATCTTCATCTCTGGCCTCATCACTAAAAATAAAACATCCTTTGGTTATTTCACATCTACAGTAACTATGGCAACGTAGGACAATGAAACACCCATGCATTTCAGAAGACTTAAACCCAGAACCATAACCACTCTCCCATGGAGGCTGATGTTAATCTGATACTACATGCTGGATACACAGTTACTACATGGCTTTCCCTTGGTTTATGAAAATTGAGAAAATATTTAAACAGCTTGCTTAGCACTATGATTAGTTACATTAAATTCCTCAGAACAACGTATCAAATGACTGTTCTAATTGTGCAATTACCTGGAGTATCCTGCACTCTGTTCTTGAATATCGTTGTCCTGTTCTCCCAAGTCATCCAAAGTGCCCTGGGTGGATCCTCCCCATGTTGCATTTGTCGTGGTGCCATCTGCAGTAATATGACTATATCCTGCAAAGAGAAAAAAATAGGACTTAGTAGGTCTTATCCAGGCCAATACAGCCAAGACACTTCTAACATCCATTTTTGTAGAAAATGATTTCGAGAAGAAAAAATTCTTCCAGAAGAAAACATATTTAACAAGTCAGGGCATGAAAATGAATGATTTGCCCATTCCTTCGGAGGTCTCTATACAGGGTGGCCACAAAGTGGGCAAACCCTTGGCTTTTCGTCGGAAAGTATGTTTAATTGTTGTTGATTTGCAATCGTTTGACCATGATGAAACACATGAAACTTGATTTAAAGTGCAAGCCGTACCATCCTTGTCACGTTCATGAACTCTCTGATGCTGATAGGACGTGACACCGGAATATCTCCGCATAACATCTGCCAGGATATGGCAGCAGAATTCAGCTGTGCTACGATCTTGATGGTCTCCATACCGATGTCCTGGACAATTGAACTATCAGATACGTGATCACATTGCTATAACAACAACAACCACTGTAGTATCGGAAACAAAGGGGGGGTACACCCACTTTGTGACCACCCTGTACATGCTTTCTAGATTCTACATTCATTAAAGGGTAAGGTTCAGCCTATGGCTTAGCATACAAAAAATACATGAAAGTGAAGACTAGTGTTAATTATATGATAATACACAACCAACTGAACAAAATATCTTCTTCAATATGAATGACACAAAACTATAAAACCTTTACACCCTCGAGCGGGTTTTCCAAAGTAACCCCTCCCTGGACACGGTCTTTGCGTGCGATTTTTAAATTTTTACACCTATTTCAGAAAAACGTTATATCTCTGAGACTATTTGAGCAATCTACTTCGGGTAACTTTTGTTTTGCAGCCAGAACATCAGGGCATGCAACCGTGCAGGAATCAAAACGCCAAAGCCAATAAGAGGGGTTAAGTGGCCCACGGCCACCAACTTTCAATGAAAAAAATCATAAAAACGGGAAGTTTTTTCACATATTCGATAATGTAATGCACACAGATACATGAAATGACTTTCATTCGGTTGAAAAAGGACCATTCTTTGAAAATAAGGCTAAAGTTTACCTCTCCTTCCCAAAATAGCAGGGAAAGAGGGGCAAACTCCCCATCTTTATGATTTTTTCATTCAAAGTCGGGGGCCATGGCCCACCCAACCACTCTTATTGGCTTTGACATTTTGATTCCTGCACGGTTGCATGCCCTGATGTTTTAGCTGCAAAACAAAAGTTACCCGAAGTAGATTGGTCAAATAGTCTACGAGTTAGAACATTTTTTCGGTTTCGCCGAGGCCTTTTGGCACGAATTTTTAATTCGTACACTATTTGACCAATCTACTTCGGGTAACTTTTGTTTTGCAGCTAGAACAACAGGGCATGCAACCGTGCAGAAATCAAAACCACAAAGCCAATAAGAGAGGTTGAGTGGGCCGCGGCCCTCAACTTTCAATGAAAAAATCATAAAAATGGGGAATTCTTTCACATATTCTATAATGTTATGCACCCAGAAACATGAAATGACTTTCATTCGATTGAGAAAGGACCATTCTTTGAAAATAAGGCTAAAGTTTGCGTCCCCTTCCAAAAATTGCGGAGGAAGAGGGAGCAAACTCCCCATTTCTTTGATTTTTTCATTGAAAGTTGGGGGCCGCGGCCCGCCCAACCCCTCTTATTGCCTTTGGCATTCTGATTCCTGCACTGTTGAATGCCCTGATGTTTTAGCTGCAACACAAAAGTTACCCAAAGTAGATTGGTCAAATAGTCTACGAGTTATAACATTTTTTGTCAAATAAGTGTTCAAATTTAAAATTTGCGCCAGCTTCCATAGGTAATTTTGGAGTTGGGGGGAGGGGGGTCCTGGGTGGGTTGGTTTTCTTCCACATGACATTTCGAAGTTTTATCGGAACATCTGTCAGGGTTTACAACCACACATACAAGTATGAAGATGCTAAAAGCACATGAACTTCTTAATCAGCACGATGGGTCACCATTGACCCATCGGCCGACTACGCCCATACTTTCTATGGGTCACATGTGACCCATTGACCGAGTAAAGGTTAACTTATTCTAATTTTCTTCATTCTGTTTCACATGAAATTAACATGTCATGTACTAAAAAATCTGTGATTTGTGGAGGTGATCAACATCATGCTCCAGCTGCTATAAGCATTGTGAGCATGGAACATTCCTAACTCTACAAGTTGATATGTTGAAAAATAAAATGATGTTATAAAACTATGGTATTGACTTTTCTTTTTTCTATTTGCTTTCTTGTCTTTATAAGTGCATAGAGGAATCATGGGGGTTTAATGACATCGGTATCAGTGTTGCAAATGATTAGTACAAGCATTGCTGTGTACGAAATTCAAAAAAGGTTCCAAATCTGTAACTACGAGCTCAGTGTGTCAAGGGCTACAATACAATTCCAAAGTATTGTACGGGTATAACGTGAATACATGGGATAAGAGAGATGGCATGCAGTATTCAAGGAAACTGTTTCAGTTGTAAGGCTACAAAATCGTGAATGACTGCATGATTAAGCTTATGTGAAACGGGTACAAGCTCTCATTGATGAGAACAAGATGTGCAGTACACCTCTTGCCAATGCACAGTGCAATGATGTATTCACATCTATCCATATCACATTTCAAGTACACAAGCTCTACAAGAAAGATCATGTATCTCATTATACCTTCACAACTTCGGTGTGCGAGAGGATGGAGGAAGATGAATGTTATCTCAACCTTTCATTTCACTGGGAGGGTTTACCCATATAATGTCATCATTTGCACCACTGAAAAACCACTTGACACACTTATGTTCATTGTTGCAAAATAAGAATCATTTTGAAATTTGTGTTACAGCAGAGGCTCTACTGGTCATCTACAACACTGATACCAATGTCAATAAACTTCCACGTTTCATCTATACCCACATAAAGACAAGACATTAAACACTCTACCTCAGCATTATCATTTCACTTTCATCATTTCTAATGGATCACCTGCAGAAAATATTGGTCACTGATATCAGTAAATTTTATAATGGCACTTGATCTGTTTAAGCAAAAATATAATTTCATAGCATTTAATACAAACCACGTGGGTGTATGTGTTGTGTGGAAATATTATTCCTTTCTATTTGTTGTGTTATTGTTCTTTGTTCATATCCTGATGTAAAATGGATACATTCTGCATTCAGGATATTTCAAGTAAATAAATAAAACACAATACAGATGCAAAACTCACCCAATAGTTCTGATTTGTCAGCTGAGATGTCACTGCATATGTCCTGATTGATGGCAGATGTTTGGCCCTGATCTTTTCTCATTAGCTCTTCTAGCTCCTTTCTTTTAGCACGAAGCTCTGCTTGGAGAAGCAATTGCTGGCAGCTCTGTGCATCTATCTGCAAGGAGAAAGTAAGCAAGTGTAAATACAAGTTGAGGAAATAGGTGTTTTCTGAACTTACGAAAAATTAAGCTTAAATACTGTAATATTCAAAATTGTTGGCAAGATAACAGATTCTTTTTTATAGTTTCTATTTAAGTCCACTTTATGCACAGATAAGCTAATCGGGACTGTACCTGCAGTTTAAAGTGGGTTCTGAACCACTATGTGGTTATATACTGGATATTAAACCTGGGATCCCTTGACTACAAGGCAACAATGTTAATAAGTAATTGATATTTAGAATACTAGAAGTTTCTATTCTCTTCAGGCATGTATCTTTTCTTTTTCTTTTTTTTTTTAAAAAAAAACAACAACAAAAAACAAGAGTATGTTTACACTAACTAAATACAAATCTATAGACTTCTATTTCCTAAATGACAGTGATCCAATGTATTATTAGTACAGTGTGTCCCGCTCTGTAGTATTGGGATCCAAATTTGCCCCATTTTTTGAGGGAATTATCCACTTCTGGTTTGCCTCATAAGCACCTTTACCATTTCATTGATTAGCCTCAGCACTCACCATAAAGTCTCCAAGTTGAGGGATTGGACATTACTTTGCATTTGTTTAAAATTAATTTCATTTAGTTATTACTACTCATCATTAGACCTCCAATTTTAGGTTTTTAACTTATTTTTTCCTTTGCAGGTAAATAAGAAATAACAAGTTACGTCAGTGTATCATTAAAAAACGCAACAACTGGCAAAGTTTTATAGTACCTAAAATAACCTATTTTGCTTGTTAGAACCTATTTTAGGTTTACGTGCCTAAATTAAACCTTTTTTTAGGTTTATATACATATTTTTAGGTTTTACATGATTTTTACAAGGTCTGTCTAAAAAGTAGTGGCAATGGATCAATAACCCAAAAAATAAAATATATTTATGAACATATTTACATTTATCTTAAAGTCCTAAGAGTCCCCTTCAAAATAATCACCATCAGCTTTTATACAGTCTTCCCATCTTTTCACTATATCAGAAAAACAAGAACTGAATTCTTTCCTGATGACGGAAGATAATTTGGCAGTAGTAGCCACCTTAATTTCTTCCAAATTTTCAAATCTCTTGCCTTTCAACTCGCTTTTTATCTTGCCAAACAAGAAAAAATCACAGGGGCTAAATCAGGTGAATATGGAGGGTGTGGCATGACTGTTACCCTTTTTTGTCCGAAGAATTGGTTGATGGATATTGCAGTGTGAGGCACAATGCGAGAACACTTCTTTCTTTTGTTAAGGTCTGCTGTTAGAATCAGATGAACTGTGTCTTTATTTAAAGCCAAAGCTTCTGCAATCATCCTTACACTAATTCTCCTGTTATGTTGCACCATTTCTTTCACCTTTTGCACTAATTCTTCTGTATGAAGTTCTTGGGCGACCTGATCTTGGCATGTCATTTGTTACACTTCTGCCACTCTTAAAAGCAGAAAACCACAGGTAAACTGTTCTTGAGAGTAGGGAAGCTTGTTGGAAAGCCTGTTGCAACATTTCATATGCCTCAGGTGCTGTTTTACCCAATAAAAAAACAAAACCGAATATTGGCTTTCTTCACGATTTTCTCGAGTAAGTTCGTCCATCCTACTATTTGTCAATCTCGAAAAAAACAATCAGAATTTAAACAAATACATACAAATTTGGTATCATTTTAAACGTTAATATCTAATAAATATGATGACAATAATATTTTTTTCAATAAACTCTTTTTAATTTGCGCCACAGAGTCATTGCCACTACTTTTAAGACAGACCTTGTATATTTCACAAAGGTATTTACTCGGTTTGGTGATGAAAACAATTCAATGATTGGCATGTTTGAAACAAGTTTTATGTGTATTTTCCCCATCTAAATCATATGATGTTTTTCAAAGCCCTAAACAAATCAAAATGTCTGACACCACTGTTACGGCGGTTGCCCTCTACTTCTTGCCCCCCCCCCCACAATGGACTCTCAATGCTATGCATTGTCTACTAAGAGAAAGTAAACTGTCCTTGACCCTCCCCCCCTACCTCCTTCCCAGTTTTGTCAGGCAATCACCTCTACTTCCTGCACAGTCCAAAGTGGTGCAAACTTCTGATCTGTGTGGCCTTGCTCACTTTCACATCAGTTCAGTCCTTTGGTGGCATTCACGCCTTGCGAAGTAACGTTTCAGCATTCAAATTTGCACCACTGACTATGTTTCCGTTTGAAAGGTAATTAAAAGATAAAATAAAACATCTGCTTGTACCTTTTTTTTTAAAGTTTTACCAAAATTCACGCATGATTTCCAGAGCCAGTAATTCACGTATAATTCGCAGAATTCAAAGAATTCCAAGTGAGTAACCACCCTGATATTGTGCAGCAAATTTTACATACGTAATTTATTCAACAAGTAACTTTTGCTAATAGAATCACAATAATTTGTGGACAATTTTGAAAATGATTCATACGAATGAAAATTTGGCTAGAAAATTATTATTTGGTTATATTACATACACCTATTAAACTTTCTTATGGCTGTGATTTTTTTAACAATTGTATCTAATCAGTACTTTTCAGGAATTTTGTATCATTTAAGTTTTTGGGAAATTACTTCAGGATTTTTCGAGCCTAATATTTTTAGAACCTATTTCAGAATTTTTAGAATCTATTTTAGGATTTTTAGAACCTATTTTAAGACTTTTAGAGCTCATTTTAGGAACCTAAAAGCACACTTTTAGAACCTAAAAATCCCGAGTTCTACTTATCATGCACTCTTGTGATTTATATAAATAATGGAAGAGCGACCCTCTCCCCCACTTAAATGCTGTCTGTCCTCACACACTATCTTCAATCAAAACATCCCCCGAGGAAGTAAAATACCTTCTCGCTTCATTGCCCCTCCACCGGTCCCTAGGTCCAGATGAAATCCCCACAATATTCCTACGTAAAACTGCCAACTCCTTGGCTCTTCCTCTGTCTGCCTTACTCAACAAATGTTTTTCTAAGGGTGTGTTTCCGAAAAACTTCAAACGGGCCAACATTGTGCCCATTCTCAAAACTGGAGATAAAAAATGTGTAAAATCATATAGACCAATCTTACTTCTATCCCCACTATCAATTATTTGTGAAAAAATCATCAAAAACAGGTTACTTCAGTTTACGTCACCATATATCAACACAGCACAACATGGTTTTTTTCCAGGCAGCTCTTGCCTAACAAATATTTCTGTCTTACTTTCGCATGCTGCCAGAGCTATTGATAATAACTCCCAACTTGACACTATATATTTGGACATTTCGAAAGCCTTTGACAAAATTAATCATAAATTTCTTCTTTATAAATTATCATCCAGATTTAACATCCATGGCAAATTTCTCTCTTTACTCCAGGACTACCTCCATGAGCGTGAACAACGTGATGTTCTTTCAGGTACCTCTTCTAACTTTCTTCCCGTTTTGTCTGGAGTTCCCCAGGGGAGTGTCTTAGGGCCGCTCCTATTCCTTCTGTACATGGATGACCTCCCTGAAAAACTGTCCTCCCTCCCTATCAATATACTTTTGTTTGCGAATGACTGCAAACTCTTTAAGGAGATCTCATCGCATCATGACATGATGATTCTTCAAATTGCTCTCACAGCAATTGTTAAGTGGTGTCGTCAGTGGAATTTAGAACTAAACCCTCAGAAATGCTCTTTCCTTACTTATTCCCTAAAAAAAAAACAAAGTGCTGTCTACTTATTCTATTGAAAACAATCCAATCCAAAACGTCTCCACCCAAAAGGACCTAGGTATTATCATGGATGAAAAACTTACTTTTAATTATCATATTATAGCTACCACTAAAAAAGCCAAGCGCCTACTTGGTCTTCTATACAGATTTAGCAAAATTCAAAACCCATCATCTCTTGCTTTATTCTTTAAATCTTTCATCTCGCCCATCCTTGAATACTGTTCCCCAATTTGGGCAATGGCCTCAAAAACCAATCTCACCAGAATAGATTCTGTTCTCAGTTTCTTTCTTGCAATTGTTCGCCATAGAATACCTTCCTTTCGACATGTATCCAAATCAGACACCATGGCTGCTCTGAATATTCACACTCCATCCTTTCGTCGTGATCTAGCTGACAGGAAATTTTTATACAAGATAATAAATGGCAAAATCAGAACAGATCTCCTAATCAGTGAATTCACACTTAGGGTACCCCAAAAGCAAACGCGCAACCTGCAACTCTTCCACAACCCAACCACTAGGCTATCCCTTCTACAAAGATCCTTGTTTTACAGGCTCCCAGAAATCTACAATAAACTTCCCCTCAATGTAGATATTTTCCTTCCAGAAAGTAATTTTTGTATATTACTGACCAAAAATATGTAAATCTATCCCATCTTGTTATTGTTTTTATCTTTTGTTATGTTTTGTTTCTACTTTATGTTGTTTCAGTGTAAAATGGCCAAATAAGACTGTATCTGAAACTCTGAGTGAGTAAATAAATAAATAAATAAATAAAAAATAATTTTAAAAGTTCAGTAATAGTAAAGTTTCACTTCGGTTTGTGAGATGAGATGAGGAAAAAACATTTCAAAGATCCGACATTTTCTTTGTCACATTGATTTCATCTTACTTCATGGAGAAAGTTTAAATTAGACTACTGGTTTTGTAAGTATAGAAAGCTTTACCAGTTTGGTTAAACGAGCAGGCACTGAATGCTTACCTGCACATTACCGCTGACTGCCTCGCTGTTGCGATTCTTTTCCTTAACACCTGATGAGCTTGGGTTGGCTTGGTTCAAGGAGAAGTCCTGCTGGAGTTTACTAAGCTGCCTCTGTGCTGTTTTCAGCCTGTCACGCTCTGCTTTCAATGACACAGTCTGTTGCTGAAGATCACGTGTCATTGCCTGCACAGCCTCCAATGTCAGTTCATCTGGCGGTGAAGAGTTGGGTCTCTCCCTACAATATTTACATTTTATTAGTAAACCAAGACATACACTGAAATAATTATGAATATTTACAAGATAGAACGAAAAACAGCTAGATTAATACAAAATTTTAGTTGATTTAAATATATTAAAAATGACAAATGCATTGCGAAGACATTTATGTACATTTAGGAATTGAACAGATTAATTAGTATCAGCCTTGTACATAAGTGTATCGTTAAAAACGGATATATATTTGTAAATAGTGCAGAAATTTGTAATTTTGTTTTTATTTTTTGAATATTAAACAGCATTTGACCTAAACCTGTTGCTGTTTATGTGCGGGCTGAACATTGACCTTTCTAGCAGATACCACGGGGCATTGTCATAATCTAATGTCACCACCATAGTGTGTGGAAGTCACACTACAGAGAAGCTACACGAGAATGCACAAATATATGTACACCACATTAAGCACTACATGAAAACTGAGCAAAACAAGCTTTCTTAATATGAGACAGAAAAAAAGTTGGGATTAAACTACAAAGTGGCAAGAGTTATGTACATAAGTGTTGCTTCTCTGGTTTCCATTTGCTCCTGATTAGCACAGAAACTGTCGGTAACATGGGAAAGGAAGATAACAGGTTTTGAAAGAAATATCTAAACACAAATAATTTTTTCTAAGTCGTTATGTGCATTATTTAAGAAGGTTAACATTGGTCATTTTATATCTGAACAGTTGTAGTTGTGTATCAGTTAGACTAGCTGCACACCGGATCCGATACGACGCAACATTTTTGTTTGTGAGTTTTTCATTCCACGCCTGAACGAAAGTGACAGAGTATGGTATGGAAACACACAAACTCGCCCCCACCCAAAAAATTCAGGACAACTCCGTTTGCAGGAAAGGTTTTGCTTACAGTTTTCTGGGACAGCTAGGGTGTCATTCTTGCTGATTTTGGGATAAAAGGAGCAACTGTAAATACTGCTGCATATTGTGCCACACTGGATCGTCTATGAGCTGCTCTGCATCATAAAACCTCCCAACAAAATCTCTGGAGGAGGTCATCATTCTCCATGACAATGCTCTTCCCTATGTGGCTGCATCAGTGACGCAAAAAGTCAATTTCTGGCAATGCGAAATTTTCATGCATCCAGCATACAGTCCAGAACTGGCTCCATCAGACTTTCACCTGTTCGGTCAACTGAAGGAACACCTTGCCGGAAAACACTTCAAATGCAACTTGGAAGTTGTGACAGCCATGCATCGTTGGTTATGCATACAGCTGAACGATTTCAAAAGACTGGTGTCATGGTGGGACAAATGTATAAATGTGAATGGATGTTATGTGGAAAAGTAGAGTAATGTTCAACCTTGAAAATGTATATTTGAGTTTTTGTGAATACATTTCCGTTTGGCTGTAAAAAATTTACTCAATTACTTTTTGATATCCCCTCGTATATTTACAAGGCAATCTACTCTCTTTCGAGAGGGGATAAATTAACATTATAATGAAAAATAATTAGAAATAGAATATCAAAACAAAACTACCAATTGATTACTCATTTCCTCACACAAAAAATGTTTCCAAAGCTTCAGTAACTTTCATGTTTTCACGTATATGTGATATGTGATTTTTTCTTGTTATGCTACATATTTAGTTTTCATACGAACAAAATATCATAATTAAATTACATTTAGTTTTCATACAAACAAAATATCAAAATTAAATTATCATATTTACATATAACGTGCCAAAACAACAGGGGAAGTAATGCAAATTAACTTTTGTTGCCAGAAATAACTGGCTCCCCCTTATCTCTGCATACTGTCATGTTACACCCTTCCCAACTTAATTTTTGTTAGCAATTTGTAAAGTTATGTCGTCATGACATGGCTGGAATTAAAGTAATCAACACCTCTTTTGCCCTCTCTTCTTGCATGAAGTACACAACAAGACTCGTCTTGCCTCGTCATGTCGGATCCTGTGTACAACTGGCATCATCAGTATCAGCAATTTCTATATTGATATTTCTATTCATATTCATATCTCATATACACGGTCTGTCTCAAAAGTAATGAGACTAATTCTGGAAAAATATTTTTATTGAAACTAGGTTCAAATACACTTAACACTCTTTAAAGTAGGATCTCTGAGCATCCATATAGTGGTTCCAGCATTGCTGCCACTCTTCGTAGCAGTGCAGGAAGTCTTGACCTGACATGACTTTCAGATCACTCATCGTGGCTGCTTGGACATTTTCAATCGTCCCAAATCTATCTCTTTTCAGGCCCAATATGAGCCTCGGGAAAAAAAAGAAGTCAGGCGGAGCCAAGACCAGGATGTATGGTGGATGTGGAAGCATTACCGCATTCTTGTTGGTCAGAAATTACCTCACTTGCAGAGATGAGTGAGATGGTGGATAGTCATGGTGGAGAAACCAGGTGTCTGCATGTTCAAATCTATATAATGCACAACCAATTTCGGCAGCCCCAAGTTATCTATGATTAACCTCACACTCAAAAGTCGGTCAGAGTCCAAAACAGACTTCACTTGAGTCACATGGTCAGCAGTTCTGGACGTTGATGGATGCTCTGAGCTTTCCTTCTTTGAATGCCTTGTGACACCTGCCCACTTGCATTTTCGACAAAGTCTGTCTTACCATTTCAAGCATGTCGGTAGCGGATTTACAGAGTTCGACGCAAAGTTTTATCGCACTACATTTTCGACCATGACATGACACTGAAACAGCTTCTCACTTTGCTGGAGATCAGAACGCTGGAACAGCTCTGAGACAACTGAGTTGCATCAGACTGTATACCTGACATTCTCCACCAGCCCAATAGATCCATCCCCAACCATTCTTACTGGCCCCCGAAAAAAAGTCTCATTACTTTTGGGACAGACATTGTATACCCAAGCTTCAGAAAGGTATCAGACAGTAAATTCTACCTTGTATGGTATTGGCTCAGCTCTAATAACAAAGTAGTGAAGTTCAGACATTTTGCCTATCTTGCAGGATCCTTTACTGTAAAGGAATGCCTACCTGCAATTTGCAACTAATTCCAAACTCACTACAATACAAACACTGATGTTATGCTTCCAGATGTGAACAATTTAAAGGACAGAACAAGAACTCAAACAACAGTTAACCCCAGCCGGACCCTGTGGCCGAGTGGTTAGCACATCGTGCTGCGACGCCAAGGGTCCCGGGTTCGAATTCCACTCGGGCTTGGATGTTTGTGAATGTCCATTCATCAATTTCATCATTTCATCACTCATTCCCATCTTCGCAAATTAGTCAAGAGGCACAAAACGCGAAGTAAAATAAACTAAATCGATCAAAACAGTTAAGCCCATCATATTTTCATAATGCAATCTCCTACAAATTTCACAAATTCTATAACTTCTATAGAATTCTGGCACTTTTACCTTGGATGTTTCGGTGCTGCATTGTCACGGGCACTTGAGCGAGGCTCTGCAGCTAAAACTGCATTGTGGTGCTGACGTAGAGATTCGTGTGGTTTCCTTTCACTCTCTCTCCCATTTTCAATTTCCTCGACTCTACTTTTCAATTGTTGATATTGTTCTGGAGCTACCTGGCCTTGTCTCTGGCATGTTTGCACTGCATCCAACAAATTTTGTAACTGCACTACCTTTAATTTGGCCTCCTTCAGAGCACTGCAATGTAAAAAGATAGATTAATTAATAAAAATACAAAAAATCCACCAAACAAGTACTAATAAATTTGTGGTGATAGGACTAATTAATTCATAATTCAGGGGACCAAGGAGTAAAAACTTAAAATGTGGAAAAATATAAAATCCAGGGAAAATTTATGGCATTTTGTTCTACTGCGAGCATGAAGATTGAAGGTATAACACAGGAAAATGTAAAACCGGGGTTCCACTGCATATAGGTATTGGCTAATGTAAGCCTATCAGTGTATCAGTAAATTTCTGACTATTATACAAATACAATATGTATGCAAATAAACTACAATTTGCTAATTAACTCTGATAAACTTACTTTTCATTTTTCCACGTGATTTTTTTCTTGAGATTGATTTCGCCACTCGTCTGGTGGCTCCTCCCCTCCCACGACAAAAAAATAAGCACGGACCTCAAATGTTCGCTAAAAAGCCCACCTACGCATGTGAACAAGAGCCACTCCACGAAAGCAGATGACGATAGCAGGAACAGCGGCCTACAGCGCCAAAACCCTGTTGCGCAGTAAAAGAAGGAAGCACTATGCCCGCACTGGAATAGCAGAAAGTAAAAGGACTGCGTCAACTAGCGCCACCACGAGCACAAGTGGAAGAAGAAGGAACCACGCTGCCCGTAGCAAGACAGTTCATACCTGATGAAGCTACCAGACAGGTGGCAAAATCGATCGTGAGAAAAAATTTACGTGGAAAAATGAAAAGTAAGTTTATCAGAGTTAATTACCTATCTCTGCGTAACCGCCACCTATCTCTGCGTAACCGCCAAACAGATATCTTTAGCTACAATTTGCTACAAAAATCAGCCATTTGGTTAAACTTTATAAATAGGGTGGGTCGGGGTAATTTGGGGCAATTTTCACCACTTTTTTAAAAAAGAACTGAAATACCTTTGAGACCGATAGCTAACAGTTCTATTTATACATTGGAATGTCAGAGAGTACATTCCGACCATTTTTTTTAAAGATCCCATAGTAAATGTTCTGTACACTGTTTTATACCCTGCCCCAAATTACCCCAGGGTTGGGGGAATGTGAGGCACTTCTCATTTTTTGTACTTTTCACCTCTGTAGTTCAGTCCCTGCACAAAATTACCCCATCTTGAGGGTATTGTAGGCAAAATACAGTAAAATACATCAATTCATATTATTCAATGTAATTTATGTGCTTACAGTGAGACAATAAAAAATATTTACGTAACAAGGGTTTTCTTCCATGATGGGTTAGCCTAGAAAATACTTTACAAGTGAGGGTCTTCAAAATATTAGAACCAACAAACTGTAAAAAGTTCATTACAATCTGCAAAGTAGGTTTTGCATAATTCAAACTTTTCTAAAAATGCCCCATAATACCCCACTGCCACAAATTACCCTGACCTAGCCTATAAAATCACAATTTGTACAGGCTGGTTTTGTAAAATAAATGTCTAAATATTGATGGGCCAATGTGAAATACATTTTTGCTTGTATTGATAAACTATCAATATAAAATTAATTAAGGATTTTAATATAACATTAAGGATCTTCAAGGAACTGTATAACTTTATCAGCACCATTAAAAATGAAAATGCTCTGTTTTGCCAACATCATAAAAAAACTGACTGTTGTCAAGTATGTCTAGACAAATGTATTTTACCATTTATCAGTAAATGTGAACATTTCTTGCGACACCATTGCTATAAATCTGTTAGTGCTAACTGGTAGGGAACACATCCAGAACAAAATGACAAACATTAACTACACAACATGAAAGATATTAACTAATTTGTGTAACTACAAATGGATAATGTACATGTTCAAGTTTTGGATTGCCAAAATTTGCTTTGGGATGACTTTCTGTTCAAATGGGCAAATTAGAACTGGACCTACAGTTTAAAGCAGAATCTGAACCACTGTGCCATGAGCCCTCAACAGAACTGGAACAAGGGACTCCTTGATTATAAAGTGACAGCATTACACAGTAGGAGCATGAATATTTTATTTTTGACGAAAACATGAAATGTAAGGTGTGAGGTGCATTTTGCTACCATGTTTTGCCACGAAATGATGTGAATGAACTGCAAAATGTGAAACAAACTCTTTAGCTACATCTTATGAGGTTTGAATTGTTATGTGCATTATGCAAATCATGGAAAATTGATTAATTCTGCTGTAAATATTTCAGAAGCAAAAATGGACTTAATACTTGGTTTGGTTTGAGTTGCTGTTTTAAGTCCACTTTGTGCACAGTAAGGCTAATCGGGACTGGACCTACAGTTTTAAAGTGGGATCCGAACAACTTGTGCCTCCACCGGGTATCGAACCTGGGACCCCTTGATTACAAGGCAATGACGCTAGGACTTAATACTCTTGATAACTATATAGAAGTGTTATTAGAAGTGAAATGTTAATTTTGTGTAATAAATATAGTTCTTAAATCACTTAGGCTATTTTGCACCCGCCACATTATATGAAGTCCAGCCCCTTAACGTTACAAATAACAACTCTAACGTTGTATCACTAAAATCTTAAAATATTCTGACTTCCGTTAAAAGCTGAGGCTGTAAGGACAATAAACGGGACAACACACAGAATTATACTGGCCATAGGGCCAGTCGCCAGAGCCTCGTTTGTCTGCAAAATGCAGTGCAGGGTGTACTATGTGGAAGTGAGGTTGACAATTGGATGTTCTATGTGTAAGGTCACCCTTTACACCCCAAATTTCTTAATAAATTGATGCATGTAATTGGAGAAGAATATTTACACACCAAAATAATGATCAATATTTTGAACAAATTTTAATTATTGCAATTTTCAAGAAATTGTATCGGTTCAAGGTGGTATCAGCTAAGTCCTAGATTTCATTAATTTTAGCATCAAAATGTCATTTTATATCCCCCTTTTTATCCCAAGATATGCCAAGTTTTTGCACTGAGATCTTGATCTTTTATTCACCATAAATATGTGGCTAACTACAAGGGATATCATAAAAAAAAAAAGTTTTACAAGGAGATGGCCATTTTTCGTACTGCTTTAGAAATTATCTGACAACTGCAATTAGATTTATACCAGTAGATACAAGATATGGAAAGAAATGAGACCTGGATTGGTACATGCTGTTATCAGTCAATATCAACCAATAAAGTGATCCCATTGTTGATGAGAACTATAACAGAAATATACTCTAATTTTAAGAGTAGGGAAATGTTACTTACGCAGTCTGTTTTTGAATTTCGTGTTCTCTATGAAGGATAGCTTCTGGCAACGGATGTGGTACTTCAGTGCTCAGTGATATGTTGTCAGGCTTTGCTGAATGTTGTCCACGACCTTGCTCCTTTTGTCTCCTGTAAACATCAAAGTAAATTTTGACCACATACAATTATTTTCTTCGGTTTTCTAATTTCAATATTATTTCTGCAGATGAAATCTCAATTACAGTTTTCAAGCATTTGTGGCTAATCTATATATATAAAAATTGATGTATGTGTGTGTGTGTGTGTGTGTGTGGGTGTGTATATTTGTTTGTTTTGGCAAAACTCTAGAATGCCTGGAGCAATTTCAACCACACTTGGTACACGTATCACTTGCAATCTGGAAATAATATTTTGGGGTAAGACACCAATGGCACCCCTAGGGGTGGGGTGGGAAGGGGTGACATGTAAAAATAATCAAGAACCACCAACATAAAATTCCACACAAACAGACATCCGTGACTCTATGCAATCTGCACAATGATAGTGTTTCTCGGGTTGTCTAAGATTCAGGCTGTGTTGCAAATGGAATCCATAGTTTTCGTGACACTCCCAATGCGGTTCAACTACAAGTTCATCACCTATCGGCACGGGGAGTGAGAGGGGGTGAAAAATAAAATGCCACAAATGACCTAGATTAGTGTCGAATCCATAGTTTTCGGAGTCACTAAGCTAATTGGTGCCATTCACGCTCACATTTAAAATTAAAGTGTAAATCACCAACCCTGAGACCTTCTGTAAACAAACGGTCTCACCGATTCGATGTATCACTCCGCGTCAGCTGATTCATGACCGCAATCATCTGCTGTTACACTCATAGTTCGCCGCACCTATTCATTTTATATAAGAGCCTCTGAATGTGAGAACCCGCTCTCAAAACATCAGACGAATATGCAGCCGCATACATTGTTACTCTCCCGGTCATTCTCTCCTTCATAATCCTTAAAACTGCAGACACTGACACACCACTGCACTGGGATACCAACTTAACCACTTCATTTACTGGTTTCTCAGGATACCACTGACAGAACGTTACATAAATATTAAGTAGAATCTGTTTCTCACCCCTTTTCAAAGGCTCTCCTTGCTGGTGTTTTGAAAACAAGCTCGGAGAACATGGAGACCTTCCCGCACGCATAGAACTCGGCATGTTATTTTTCTAAGGATAAGTCAGGCAATATTACTAAGTTGCACTACTTCCTTGCTGTTCACATGATTATTTTTAGAAAATAACCAATGTTATAAAATATCATTATGTACACAAATCTCTAAGCCCATTGAAAGGTACAATGCATATTACTACAAAATGTTCACACTTATCTTGCTTTCCATGTCACCAAGTTATTTTACGAAGTGCACTATATTTGGCGGAACAAAAATTGTTATTAGGATGCTTGTCCAAGTTTCCAACCGCAATAAATTTACGAACTTTGTTTGTCTTGTTTTGATCATCATCATCAATATATTTATTGGACTTACAGCAATGCATATGGCTGTTTATGCCCATTATATATTTTATTTACATAATATACAATTTACATAAAATCTACAAACAAATTTAAAATACACTCCTATCTATATCATCCTTAGAAATATACATTACCATGTTATATCATTTTGTCTAAAAAAATGCAAGTAAAATATATTCAATTCACATGCAAGAAAGAAGTCAAATTTATGGGAAATGATTACTGGTGCAAAGAGTTAACCATAAAGGTGAAGCAACAAGTAAAAAAAGAAAGAGTATTGGGTTTAAAGTGAGACGTCATTTGCGGCAGCTTATCCCATACTACAAATTGGCCATTGTTTTACCTTATGTAATGAATCCCGTAACAACGCTGGATTTTCGTGTGGATTATTTTACTTCTATGAGTTTGCAATGCTTTCTGCATGCAGGTGGTTTTGTTTACAGAAGGTCTCAGGGTTTGTGATTTGAACTTTAGTTAGATTTTACACTATAGTTAGAATTCATTATTTTCCTCTCTAATACAAGATTGGGATAAATAAATACCCGGACAATGCCAGGTAATCAGCTAGTTAACTTATAAATAAGGAAATGTATAAGCTGAAAAAGTTATTTTAGCATTATTCAATGTTAGGACCATGAAAGCATAATTTATAGAATGGGGTAATTTAAAACTGTTACTCTGTACACAGTTCAATTCATTATTATTATTTTTAAATACAGCAGAACCTCAATTTTATGTTTTTCATGAGACCAGGCTGAAAAAAAAAAACAATAAATGCAGGAAAATGCAAAATGAAGGAAAATTTTATGGCATTTTGCTATATTGGGGCCATCAAGATTGAATGTAAAATGAGGAAAAATGTGAAATGAGGGGCCCATAGTAGTCATTCTAGGCATTAACTTTACCACAAAACATAGAACTCTTAAAACTAAGGATGGGACAGATTAATCATTACTCCATTGGCATCAGCCAATGTAGGCATATTGGTGAATCGGTAAAATTAAAGACAATTCTACCGATCTGATATATCTGTAAACATGTTACAATTTACTGCAATATTGTGGCATTTTCTTATACTTTTTATAGATATAAACATATAATCTCCAATCCATACTTTATTTTTAAGTAAGTGTCTAAATATGCAGCTTTTTCGCATTGATAAAGCTTGGTTCTTCTGGTAACCCAGTTATTAAGTCAATGAACCATTTTGAATTTATTATCAGATGTGTGAAATATCGGTTAACGGTACCGGTATATTTTATATCAGTACTTTATCAGTACAGCCACGGTGGTCTAGTAAGTAGGGCATCTGACTGCCACGTTGGAGGACCGGGTTCGATTTCCTGGGTGGCTGATCTAAGGTCAGAATTTTTTTGCCTTGTGCCTGCATAAAGCAGCTCCAGGGCTCACCTAACCTGAAATCAATGGGTACCTGGGGGGCAAAGGTGGCCGGAGCAGGGTGCTGATCACATCACCTCCAAAAATGGCTGCGATCAAGCTCTTTGAGGAAGAAAGACCTGTCTAACCAATTTCTAGATGAAAGTTAGCTACTGTTACTTTTGAGTAACTCCACCATTATCCTCCGACATGATCCAGCTTGCATGAAAGGTGAAAGCACTACCAGGCAATATAGGGGCCCCTAAAAAACATAATTTATCTTGTTCTCCTAGTTTTAAGGCACCTAGAGCTGTAATCAATAGTAGAACATATAAACCCAAACACAATTATTACATATTAGGGATGGGACAGATTAATCAGTATTCTATTGGTATCGGCCATCAGTAAAATAATCAGTATACCAATATATCTATAATTTAGTGCAAAATTCTGGCATTTTGTTACAATTTTTATCGATAATCACCATGCTCTACTTTTTAAAAAGTAAATGTCTAAATATGCAACTACTTTTGCACTGCAGTCACCTCGAAACATACATTTGTTAAGGAGGGCAATGAACCATTCAGGTTCTTCAAGAACCATTTGGAATTTTATATCGGAACTTTATCGGTATCGGCCAAAATTTCATACATCTATTTCATACATATCCCTATTACATATTCTTACTAACTTAGCAGTTTCCTCTCACACACAGGGTGCCTACATTTTTTATAAAAACAAAGTTCGTTGACTTTTTCAGGTTTTCCAGACCAAGAACCAAAATTTTCCAGGCCAAGTCATTAGGGCAATTCATGTATTTACACCTGTGTGTGAGAAGATTACTACATTTTAGTTCAACACCACACTTCAAATTGCATTTAACCAAGTTAAAAGAAAAAGCTGAACAGAAATTGACTGTTAGATAGGAGCATTAGGGGTGAGCTTATATAATACTTCACACATATTAACTAATGGTAAAAAAAAGAATTTCTAAAAACAGAAATTGCTGACCAAGGCAGTTTATTAAGATTCAAAAACACTTTACAAGTAACGTTTCTGCTCTCCATTTTAGTTTCATTATTTGTATAATAATATCTATAATGTTTTTAATTATTTCTCCAAATACTATTAGTATTATCTTAGGTTGAGATGGCATACGGTTGATTTCATATTGTATAGTAATTTATTATCAGAATGTTTGTTCTTACTCTGTAGGGATATTAACTGCTTTATCAAATCGAATTGGGGATGTGTTTATTTTATTATCTATTGCTTGAATATTAAATTATGGTAGCTGGAATTATGTTTATTATTTATAATTAATTTCTGATTTTGATATAATATTAATTACTAGATTTATTATTGTTGCTGCAATGACAAAAAGTGCACAAATTCCTTCACATGACAAATATCCTGATAGAAGGTAGAAACGTGTTTTTAAATCTTAATAAAATTCTTGGTTAGCAAATTAAGTGTATTTAATATGGAAACAAGGCATAGTTACATTACCAAAGAATTTCTTTTTGTAAAAAAAATTTAATTGTAGCATAAATAATACATTACAGTAAAATGTAATAACGTATGTATTAAATTTACGAGGGTCATCCAGAAAATAAAGACCGTTTGGTTATACAAAATGAAAAACACAATATTTATTGGAAAAAACCATTTTGTTACATACCTGAAGCTTCCTTCACTTCTCTACATAATCACCTCCTACATTTAAACATTTGTTGTATATGGACACGAGCTTCAGAATTCCCATGTTATACTCTTCTCCTGCCAGTTCATTAAGCCAGGTGCACTCGTGCATTTCCGCCATGCAGCTCACTCCTCTTTCTCTTTTTAGGGTCAACTGGCTTCCGTAACAGCTGTGCTCATAACGCTGTGAGTGGAGGTTGCAAGAAGTCATCCTTGTGCAGTTGGGGTGGTCAATATGAACTGCGTGATGGAAAATCCCGCCGACTGTGAGGTAAGGAGTGTTATTAGATTTCTAAACGCTCAAAAGGTGAAACCGGCAGAAATTTACCAGCAACTGACGACTTCTTGCAACCTCCACTCACAGCATTTTGAGCACAGCTGTTACGGAAGCCAGTTGACCCTGAAAAGAGAAAGAGGACTGAGCTGCACGTCAGAAATGCGCGAGCGGTCTTTTGTTTGAATGCAGTGACCACCTGGCTTAATGAACTGGTGGCAGAAGAGTATAGCATGGGAATTTTGAAGCTCGTGCCCAGATACGACAAATGTTTAAATGTAGGAGGTGATTATGTAGAGAAGTGAAGGAAGCTTCAGGTATGTAACAGAATTGTTTTTTCCAATATTGTGTTTTTCATTTTGTATAACCAAATGGTCTTTATTTTCTGCATGACCCTCGTAATATCAACACAACCCAAAAATTGCCTACTGTGCTACTGCCTCTACCAAATAACTTAATGGGCCAGCCCTAGGCAAGCAAATGATGGATATGTATAATGAGCAAATTATATGAATTCTCACCTTAAATTAACTGCCTGTTCTTCTTCAACACCATCTGGTAAGGACAACGATTCGTGTAGTATTAAAGATCTTCCAGAGTTCTGAAATAAAAGAAAATGCATTACTGACAACATACTTTTTAAGAAAGTATTAAGCAAGTCATAAGCCACAGAATAGTAAAAGCAGATAAGACAAATCCATATTAATATAAACAGAGTACATTCAAATCAAGTTTCTTGATAGGGAGGAAAGGAAGCTACATATAATATTTAAAAAGTAAAGTAAAGTGCTCCCTTGTGCTTAGAACCATGGCATGAAGGCGTATAGGGGGTGTGGGGGTAACGCCCCACACTTTCTTGATCCGGTCATGAGTGGGGGTGATATGATCAGCATCACGCTCCTGACTGCCTTTACCCCCTAGGATTTCCCCCAGGTACCCATATCATTCGAAGCTGGGTGGGTGCTGGGGCCGCTTCCAACGTTAGAAAAGTTCCCGGATTTGAACCGGTCGGAGATCAAACCCGGGACCTTTAGCATGGTAGTCAGACTTGTTACCGACTGAGACATTTAGAAATGTATTTAAAGAATAACAGAATTGTGGAATGGAGCATTTAATAAATACTATCAAGCAATAATTACTGTCTGGTAGGAATGGACCTGATATAATGCTTACCACTATGATGATTTAGTATATTTTACTTAACTTTCCTGCCACTTTTGGCTAATAGCAAAGACAAGGATGAGTGATGATATGATGAAACTGATGAATGGATACTCCTAAAGAACACTCATGCCCAGGCTGGGTCGTAGCACGATGTGTTAACCACTCCGCTACAAAGGTTGGCTACTTACCACTATCAATAACTGATATTGTAAGAATTTGTAGAATGAGAGAAATTCCATGAGAAACACAAATTATTGCTCTACCTATTTAATGTACGGTTGTGATGAATTTTGCTTCACAGCCAGAGTATTTGAACTACACATATGTCTCTCGTAAAAACTTCAGCACAATGGCAGAATTGCATCATGGAATTGGCAAAATTTCTGGCAACAAATTCGATATTGTAATTCATCACTTCCAAGATGGGTAATTGATGATTCAGAACAAAAAAATATTTGAATGCCAGAGCCTCTTCATTATTTATGTTCTTAAAGGTTCGCATAACCAATTTTTTTAGATGCAAAATAATCTAACACAGTAAGATTAAGAAGGTACAAATGATGGAAAAGAGGGAAAATAAAATAGAGAGAAAAGTGGCAGAAACAAAGCACATATGAATAAACAGGGGAGAGAAAATAAACAAAAACGAAGGGGAAATTGGAATGAAATGGGTGGAACTGATTAAAAAAAAGCATGTGTGGAGAGTAAGTTGGTTAAGTTTCCTGAGCCACCTTCAATTTTCTGCAGATGAGTTAAAGGAGAAATGGAAGGTCAGTGCCACCAGAATTCAGGGGAGGGAAGACAAGAAGAGTAGGTTACAGGATGGAAAGGAGGGGGAGAAACGGCCAGCTGTAACACCTGCAAGGAAAAACCCATTTACCTAGGAGGAAATAAGAACACACAGTTATCCCTTAGAAGTGTAGAGTGACTAGCCATGTGAGGTTGTGTTATTGTATGTATATCTTAGTGTAGCTTGAAAAAGTTCTGGGATACCAGAACAAAACGTCACAGATAAAATAAAATAAAAACCACTGAAAATAACTGTGTTAGATTACTTTGCATCTCTTTGTTATTTCTTCTCATTTGTCACTAGATGTTATCGACTTCAATGTAAAGTGTTTTGACTGTCAAGATTATTAGCACAAAAATTAACAAACAAAAAAAAAAGAATTAAGAAATCTTAATATCATATAGGTGCAAAGAGTAATTTCTTTTAATTATCCACGTTAACATAGTGTTATGAACTTTGATTTGAAGAAAAATAATATACTGTTACATGGTGTTTTTCATTTCAATTTCTTGCGATGTCTTGTCCTGCTTTCCATAACTTTCTCAAGTCACGCACACAACTTTACATGACTAGTCACTTTACACTTCTGTCATGTGTACCTTACTAGTCATTTAAGGTTGTGTGTGTGAGACGATCAAGTTCTGGGAAAGGAGAACAAAACGTTGCAAGAAAAGAAAATAAAAACCACTTAAAGTAACACTATATTCTTTTTCATCATCAAAAGTGGGTAGCAAATCTTCAAGGAAAACCTAGAACTTTGATTTGTTTACATGCGTTAACACAGTTCCTTCCTGTAGTACACTTTGATTTCATCTTGACATAACATTGCTTCAAATGTGCATTGTCTTCAAGAGCTACATTTGATATACATTTAAACAATAAATACAGCCTTGACATTTCAAACTGTATAACTAACGTAGTTCTTGATGTATGTTTGAAGCATCAAAACCATTTGTATATAAATAAATCAAAGTTGACAAAAACAGTTAAAAAAAAATATATCAACATTCAGTGTCAAAGATGAAAAAAAGATGTACCCAGGTAGTTACTGATCATGGATTGCCCCACCCTTCTTTGGTAAGATTCATTACAATAAGTAGTTTGATTTCTCTATTTAACAATTACAACAATCGGCTTGGTGAAATGAATGAAACATCAGCTCTCAAAGCATGAAAATGTGTTTATGATGCATGCTTTTGACAAATTCAAGAAACTACATTCACATACAAATCTCTAAAGATATCTGTAACTCACATTAGTCAAATTTCCATACCTGATTTTGCTGTTGTTCACCTGGATTTACTTGAGCCATTATTTTCTGCAGCTGAGCTAGCCGTGCTTTCATTCTGTTAAGCTCTTCCACCTTCTCAGACATTCCTCGAAACTCGACTTCGTCCTCTGGTTCCCCACCAATTTCATTCTGCTGCTTGTCATCCTGAATCTGCACCTCTGTAATAAATACAGCCAAGTATCAGCTTTGCAAATTTACAAATCACAACAATCACATAAGCATTCACAATTTTAAGTGTATATCTGTTACCTGGAAATGTAATCGCTAGAGGCACATATTTTTGGTAAATAAAAAAGCAAAATTTTAGTACAAAAACAGAGTCAATTTCGGGTTCAAAAGCAATAAATAACATAAAATTTTGCTGTTATAGCAGTGAAAAAACAGTATATAAAATGACATTTTGGTTTTAAAATTGTGAATATAATACAAAATTTGATTTAAAAACTGCACTTTCTACACAAACATATACCTTCTAATAACACATTTACGTTGTTACCAGAAATTAAGTTTATTCTTGTTTAAAGGGGTTCATTTTTGCTTCTCAAATATTTATAGCAGAATTAATCACTTTTCCGTGAAATGCATAACTCACAGGTTAGTTCTGACTTCAGAAAGTGTCGTGTCTGTAAATAAACTATAAATTTCGTGTTTAAGAGTCTATTTCGCATTTTGCAGTTCATTTCGCATTATTTCGTGACAAAACAGGGTAGGAAAATGTACCTCACACATTTCAGAAACATGAAAAATAAACATTACAATGTGTTATTTCATATTTTGTTTTAGTCAAAAACAAAATATGCATGCCCCTAGTAATCGCAAATATGTTGAAATTACATTTATACATTTTTCACAGGTGTGTGGCTAAAATAATAATAATAATTAAGGAAATTTTACGAACAGAAGAAAATGGGTTCTAATGCACTAATAAAAAATAGTTTGAGCAATTCAAAATATAATCACATCATTCGAGTAACAATTCACAAATTTCCAGTTTGGAACATTAGACCTAACTTTGTGTTAAAAGGAAACTATGAGTAAACAACACAATGTACTGAAGCATATCCAAAACACAGTGGAACCTGAATTTTACGTTTTTCAGGGGACTAAGCTGAAAAAACTTAAAATGTGAGAAATGTAAAATGGAGGAAATTTTTACAACATTTTGCTGTGTTGGAACCATCAACATTGAGTGTATAAGGCAGGAAATGTAAAATCTGGGAACATAAAATTGGGGTTCCACTGTATACAGCATCATCAGATGGTACAAATGAGCAGTATGCAAATTATTTTTAATTAATCAAACTTTAAATAGTAATTCATGTACATGTGGGACTTTGACCAGAAACTGGTCTCCCAAGAGTTAATTATTTTACATAAGAAAAGCGATCAAAGGAAATGTTAAACTTTCAAAGATTAAATTAAAAAAAAAATTCACCCTTCACATTCCCAATTTTGCATTGTTGTATGTTAGGGATGCCACAGTTTAATCAGTATTATATGGGTATCGGCCGATACAGGCATATTGCTGTACCCGTTTATCAGTAAAATTACCAATAATTTTACCGATCCAATATATCTAAATAAATATCTTATAATTCACTTTAATATTGACATTTTGTTAAAATTTTACATTTATAAACATATAATCTACGTGCCCTAGTTTTTTCGAAGATAAATTTCAAAATAAATACAGAGAAACTAGAACTTACTTTATCCGCAAAACTGTTTTTTCTCTGTTCTATTAATTCCAGTGGCAACTGCCACCATCCTTGTTGGAACTTATTGTACTGTTCTTGTACTGATTTTGGTGTACAACCACACCGCTCACACATTCGTAGACAACAAAATCAAGGAAACATGTCACAATGCACTTCCCACATGAGCCAAACATCAATAGCAGACAGGCACACCACACTTGGATCCCCCTACTACAACAGTTAACGCCGGGAAATAGCAGACAACATGGACGCAGACAAACAGTTGACAACAGCGCACCTAGCGGCAGCCAGAGAACTAACAACAACAGAAGCATGCCAAACAACAGTACAGTAAGTTCCAACACGGATGGTGGCAGTGCCTACTGGAATTAATAGAACAAAGAAAAAACAGTTCTGCGGATAAAGTGAGTACTAGTTTCTCTGTATTTATCTACTACCGCGTTCCTCATTTCCCAATTATGAATAAAAGTCTAAATATGCAGTTTATTTAGCACTGCAGTAATCTGGTAACATACACTTATTAAGGAGATTAATGAAATATTGAGATTCTTGAAGGAACATTTGGAATTTTCTATTGGATCGGTAGAATATCGGTTATCAGTATCAGTAAATTTTGTCCGTAATTTATCGGTATTGGCCAAAATTTCATTTCGGTCCATCCCTAGCATATTTACTGCCAGTTCATTGTAATTTCTGTGACATCATAATATTTGTATAAGAAATAATAAATGGAAACTAGATCATTGAATCTCTGATTTTTTTCCTTGAGGAATTGTCTGTCAGTGATACTGCAACGGAACGTGTTCCCCTTGAAAAACTGATGATGTCGATGGTGCAGGGTTGCTATGAATTTTGGATTATGAATTTCCCTGACATTTCCAGGTTTTCCAGTCCAAAAATGAAATTTTTTTATCATCATGATTTTTGCATTTGAACCTTGTGTTTTTTCAATTAAATATGTAATCCATTAATTATTATGAATATTCACTTTCACAACTTATTTTAGCACATTTCATTCTACACACACAAGAATACGTGAAAACTAGATGAGTAAAATGTAAAATTACAATCAGCATCAAATGTATTGGGTGCTACAATCACATGCATCTACTCTTCAGGCTAAGCTAACAGAGGTACATTACTTCACCCTAACAGATCTTCACAATACAAAAACAACAGAAAAAGTTCATAAACCATACACAATTTTTCATTTTCTGGTGGATTTATGATTTATAGTGTCGTAGAAAATGCTGTTTTTTACTTACATTTATAAGTACACAGCATCTGGAGAAATGTTTGATGCATATAGGAATTCTATAGGAAATGCCAACTTTGATATTCTTTCTAATATCTAGTATTATAAAAGTGAAAATTTATTACAGAAATTCGAAGGAACCATAATTTTGCACAAGACAGAATCATAAGAACGAAAGAAACAAGTATCTAAACTGAATCTTTTTTGGGAATGGAATCACAAGAACCAAATCCAGAAGTGGAAGTGAACTGCTTGTTCATTTTGCAACTTTTTCTCTTGCAGACTGCAAAATGCATGTAAATTCCAAACGATCTGCAAAAGTCCCCGACATTTCACTGATTTCTCCCTGACAAATTCTCTGACATTTCCCTGTTTTCCAGATTTTCCAGATGCCTAACAACCCTGTTAGTAACTCCCAGCACGGAACTATATCTTATCTTCATGATTTGGCATACACAGGAGATGTACTCAGCAGCTCAGTCAATGGAGTAATGGCACAGTATGTCGAAGACCTGAGATCAAGTCCTAGACGAGCCTGCATTTTTTTCACTCATCCTTTAAAAGCCCAAGGCCATTTTCACAGGTAACCCCCTTGGTGCCAGAGCCAATTTTTAGCAAAATGCAGAGTTTCAATTAATTGAGTGTAGATCGGAGGCTAATTGTCCTAGAGAGATGAATGATATACCGTTGTATGCGGAATGTACCAGAGATTCAGACTATATAAAAATTCATGCAAATTCGGCATATATGTGGTGGGGGGAGGTTAGAACCCCCAAATTCTAAAATTTCGGGAAAAAAATGGGGATTTCCCCCCTCCCACCAAGGAAAAAGTACATGACAGTGTGGACATGCACATGGAAATTATCGCTGGCATGTAAGGAACACAAAAATATTTGCATTATTATCGTATGACCAATGTAACGAGAGTGCATCAATCATTTCTGTTAAATAATGTCTTAACATCAATTTGAAAAAAGAAAATCGGAATTCTAGCCAAAAATAGCGAAGTTAAAACGTAAAAACTACGACCTTGACAAAGCATCTCGATTGAGATGATCGGGCACCCGAGGGTTACCTAAGAGCATCTCGATCGAGACGATTGGGCACCTAAAGGTTAAATTTCCATGTAAAATAGTACACACTTATTCTCTTTAATGCTTTGCTTCATACTATTGTCCAAGAGGTCTCAAGCAAAAGTTAAGTAAGTAGCACAAATTTTAAAACCACGGTATTCAAGAATATTGTTAAAACCAAAGGTTTTCTTTCATTTCAATTTTTATATGGGTACTCAAAATTGTACTGTGTGAATTATTTATTAACTGACTAGGTTGTTGATTAACAGACTGTTACACAGTTTGTTTCTTTCCATGGAAGAGTGGTATTCCTACTTGGATACAGGATACACCAAAGAGGAACATACATGTACTTACAAAAAGAGATCAAGTATTTGGTTTCAAAAGGCACTCTGAACAAATTATTCTATTAATTATGATTAAGAAATTTGTTTTACAAGCCACCATGATCCATGGCGAAAAAGATCTTAATTAAACCAGATAATAGTCTGAACATTTTACTTGAAGTTCTCACTGAAATATTTGGAAAATATTGCCAAATATGACAGAATATATAGTGTACACATGGTTTGAAGAGTTAAAGTCAAACCTTTTGACGCTCAACATAAATGCCTATGGGGCATTCCATGTGAA
This sequence comes from Lepisma saccharinum, assembly GCF_977018435.1. Classification (NCBI taxonomy): domain Eukaryota; kingdom Metazoa; phylum Arthropoda; class Insecta; order Zygentoma; family Lepismatidae; genus Lepisma; species Lepisma saccharinum. The sequence goes on from NC_139231.1 coordinate 116,501,886, forward strand.
AGTGTCCCCGAGTCTTGCTGGCCCCTGTGGCATTACAATGCCAGGGGTCACGGGTTTGAATTCCATCCTGGGCATGGATGTTTATGAGTGTCCATTCGTCAATTTCATCACATCACCACTCATCCCCATCTTCGCAAAATAGCCAAAAGTGGCACAAAAGCGAAGTCAAATAAAGCAATTCAATCAATCAATGTCCCTGAACCTCAATTTTAAAAATCAAATGCAATTCTGTAACTATATCATATCATGTGGGTGAACAATCTAAAATTGTCTTTTGGATAAAAATTTAAGTATTATACATAATTTAGTTAGCTTGGGTGTAAAACATGGTAAGTGAAATTTTGTTGATTTCGGAGTTCATTAAGAAAAAAGGTTATTAGAAACTATATATATAAATTGTTTTCTTGTTATGTTTACCGATTTCAGAAGGCTTCACCGAGTCCAATGCAAATTGTATGATAGGGCAGTTTCACTCGAAAATTGAAGGATGACACATTTTACTTTTTAACTCAAAAATAACCAAAATGTCACTTACCATGTTCTACACCTGAGCCCTTCAATTATTTGTTTATTTTAGGTTTATGTATTACTTGCGTTTTCTATTGTGTCCCACTCAACTCTACTAGAATATTCAAAGGTCATTTACCTTACCTTTTTGTCTTAAATAATTTAACTTTCATCATTTGACAATTCACAGAAATTAAAATAAATTTATCATTAAGTGCAGAGGCAGTTCTTTGTCTGACCTACCCATGACACAAAATTGCTCACTTGTAGCTACAAATCTGTATTTTAAGGGTAGTTTTGTTGCATCAACAGTGTTAAGTTTCATATTTCATTGCACAGAAAAATGTTGCTTAACTATCAGTAGAATAGTTACTTAATATCAAAAATGTAGTCCAAGTGTCCCACCAGTGAAAATAGAATGCCCCTACTTATACTAACCATTTCCAGCATCGCCACCAGTTAATTCATTTAACTGCTGTACGAGTATATCCATGTGATGCTTTTTCTCTTGCAATTCTTGAAGCTTATCTTGAAGAGTCGCTTGATCTGTTACTTCACCATCTGGATCACCCATGAGTTTAACAAGCTGAAAGCAACAGGAAAACAATTTACTGGGGTTCTGTTGATACACCTTTGAACTGACACATAAACCACTTCCACCAATACCAACACTCAAAAATTATTACAGTTCAAAGTAGTTCAGAATATTTTTAAAGTTTCTACATATAAAAATACTAGCTGATTACCTGGCACTACCCGGGTATTTATTTATCCCAATCTTCTATTAGACAGGAAAATAATCAATTCTAACTATAGTGTAAAATGTAACTAATTTTATTTACAGGTATTTAAAAGTATAAGTACAGATACAAATTATAAAGTAAAATCTTTTACAAATTCACTATAATATTAATTGAACTCAAAACTTGATAGTAAACAACATTTTTAGTTTCACCTCCAGGAGTAAGAATAAATAAATTGAATGGCATTGGGGGTGTCACTATTCATTTTAGCTACCGCGAAAGTTATGGATTCCACACTAATATCGGTAGTTTTGGATTATTTTTACATGTCACCCCCTTCCCACCCCCCCTAGGGGTGCCAGGGATCTTTTACCGCACAGTATTTCTTTCCAGATTGTATATCAGTCATGTGTGTACCAAGTTTGGTTGAAATTTGTTGACTTCTCCCTCCTCTCCCTTCTCCCTCGTTTTTCTTGCTTTCACATTCACCACGCAACCTTGAACTTCCAAAAATTAGGTTTTCCTACTAGAGGAGGGAGGGAAGAGGTATGGTTCCCAGGAGAGGAGGGGAGGGGGAAGAGGTGCACAAGTTTCATTTGTCATACCTCCCTTGAGGGAAAGGAAGGGAAAACGGCACTTCTTGCATTCCCTGTGAAGATGAAACGGGCCAATCCTTCTGCCGCAGGCCCACTGTTGCCAAACCGATTCTATCTAAATGCTGCCTTCCCTAGAGTTTGGACACAATGTGTGTGACTGAGGTGTCTTTGTTTGCCCTTCCCCTCCATAAAAATGCAAGTGGAAAATTGGCAACGAGACTCGATCACCATTCGCTTCTTTGCCAACACATTTACGGAATCCTTCCTAGTTGACGGGAACGAAAAAAAGAGGAGGGGACTTGTTTGTAAAAACTTTTCCTTTCTTCTTGTTTGCAGGCTTTAGGATATATTATTATGCCTAATGTTTTTGAAGGCCCAAATATTATTTTATCATAGATTTAATGTCGAGAAAATTTTTCAAAGTTTGATTTAAAACAATTTTATCCTCAGATAGGTCAATCTCAACAGTTTAAATTTGGATCCTAACAATGGTGCAATGTGCCACAAAATAGGATCGAAGCCAAGACCCCTTGAGAGAATAATCGAAACAGGTTCAAGAAATAAATATTTATGCTCCACAAAAATATCCATGTTCAATAAATCTGTAAAGACCGAATCTAATATTATAATCACATGTTTTTCTTTTCACACAAAAATAAAACATCTACTCCAGGCCTGGACATCTATTTTTGTGAAACAATACTCTAATCTCTAGAACATGGAAGTCAGCTTGTTTCCTTTTTAAGGTACGATAAATTGTTTACATAAAACAGTGCAAGTGTAGGTTAGAAAAGCTTCTGGGTAAGGTGAGGCACTCGACTGAACCCAACTGTTGCTTCTGGACTTGCCACTGACTCACAGCAAATATAACAAAAATTGTTTGGGTGGTTAACACACCTATGAGGCATTTTTAAATATATACACACTGTATATAACAAAATATGCGCAAATTAGAGCCAACAAACTTATTTATGTCACAAACATAAGAGAACTGGATTTTAACTGAATGTTACCAAATGCTGTTTATCCTGATGGTAATAAACCAGTATTTTATCATTGTTGTCATCAGTGATTGGATTGTGCAGAAACATTTTTAAGCAAAGCAAATCACTCTCATTCATGTTTTGGAACTCATAATGCTTCTATTTTTGCTACTGTAATAGAGCTTAATGGTTAAAATGGGCTACAAGGAGAAAAATATATAAACACGGTATAAAAAATGGAGCCCGATAGAGAAATTCTAACTTCATATTCAGAATCAGCACACCAAAAAACATAAGAATCAGTCAAAATTATTCATTTAACAAAATCATTGTTGACCAGTGTAATTGATTGCGACGTCTAAAATTGTGTAAGTTTGACAAAGCTTGTTTTGTTCACTTCATGCTGTTGGGCTAATCGGGACTGGATACATATGTACTCAAAGTGGGATTTGAACCATTCTGCATGTCTTCATGACACGTTGATTACAGTATATAAAGATGCTTGGCATCCAGCTATAAATGATCACCCCCCCCCCCCATTAACCCTGGACTTCTAAAAATAGCAACTAATTACCAGTTTACAGAGTAAACTGAGATCTCGCACGATCAGATACATAAACTGAACCTAATAGGTGGCACTTAGAAGCTGTCATCTAGCGTCCCTACCCTCGAAAAGTGGGTCCCATTAATCCATAATTGACTTCACAGCATGTCTTAATTTTGTCCTTACAAATTCATTATCATATTTCTTTCCTGTTGTTAAATCATTTTTGGCACAATATACCCCGTAAAAAGTCAGTTATGTAGTCATTTCTTACTGACATTTGAGTCTCACCCCTCTCTTATGCTTTCCTGCTTTTTACGTTTCCCACATATAGAGTTTTTTATTTACAAGTCGCTGAAAAACATAAAATCGGGGTTTGACTGAAGAAAATTTCATCTTGAAATTTACATATTCTAATATATTTTTTAAAATTTTGTCATTTATAGTTGCAGATCTACATCTTTCATTACCACAAGATTTAGTACACAAGAGATCTACTGTGTAGATTTTTCAGCATCCTCGACCAGGTGTCTCAGTCTGCCCGAGTTCGAGACCAGGTTACGCATATATTTTTGTTGAAATTTCTACACAGTAGATCCCATGTGCTAAATCATTAGATGCATGCTAGGAGAAAATAGGCATTGTCAATGTTATCAGTGTTTCAAAGGTAACATATCCGTTGGTGATAACAATGACAAGACAATTCTGTACAGGTAAAACGGTGGAAGTGAAAAATGAAGCAAAACTAGGGCTGTCTCAGTAGCTTATTTGGAAAAGCAATAGCATGGTATGGCCAAAACCTGGGTTCAAGTTCTGGTTGAGCCTGTATTTTATTCTTAAATTTATTTCATTATGATTTAGCCCCATATTTTAAATTACAGGTATTTTACAAAGCTTTTATCTGCATACACTGTGGTATGTTAGAATATGGATTGCATATTTTCTAAGCAGGTGACTGGTGTGCCTTAAGTGGAATTTGGACCCATGCTTGGCAATGTATTGTTCCCGTCTTCCTGTCCAAGCATGACACAATATATGTGTGCCCCTCTAAATTAAAAAATACTACAAAATATATTTATGTGTATATTTATCCTACCTTGTTTCTGCTATCATACATTTCCTGCAAAGATTGGAGCCTACTTTGCAAAGCATCCACATCAGGCAAGTTATGAGATAGGTCTTCCACTGGTACACGCCCACCTGTCCCAGCTACTACAGCTTGCGACAACAGAGCACCCTGAAACAAAATATTTTAAATATTAGAATTTCCTTCATATTGTAAATGAAGATAATATTTAATTTTGTGAAAACAATCTATTATTACATTTGTTAGCTTAACATATGTTGAGGTAACTTGTATTATTTTAGGGATATCTGGGCAAGAATTTTTTTTCTCTAAAATCAATATTTTTTCATAAGAATGACCGCATCGTATGAGCAACAGAGGAATGTAACTAACAATGCAGTTTTCATTGTTTAAATAATCTTCTCTGAAGAGCTCTGATTGGAGTCGGATGGATCTATCTCCAATTCTAATCCTTAGGAAGAAGGTGGAGTTGTGTATCTCCAATTTACTGGCTCTTTTTAACCCCTTCCCTGTGTTCGACGTAATATTATGCCCTTGGTCACTATAGCTTATTCTGTGTTGGACGTAATATTACGCCCGCGAACATCTCTGACTGAAGTAACCTGTGTTGAACGGAATAATACGTTTTTTGTTGGTGAAACATATGTTTTGCTATTGAAGAGACAACGACCTTTTATTTAGTCACGATTTTCAGTGCCGACAAAGAAGAAACGGAAGAAGTAGTATTTCAGAGGAAAGTAAACTTTTTCTTTATGCTGACAAATTGCAAACATGAGTTCATTTGTGTGTCCCGTTTAGTCAGTTGCTTTATGTACATTTTTTTTGGTGTTGCGTTATTTGAACTGTTGGTAATTTATTGTTTGTTCTTGAGTTTGAGAGTTTCTAATAGTATCTAATACTATTGTCAAACAGGATTGCGAAAAAAATTTTCCCTCATCCCTCATACCTATTGAAGATATTGCAATGGAACTTGATGGATGCATTACGTATAGACCATAGTATTTTTCAAGGTAGATTATAATCGGGTACCTATATCGAGGGCTGGTCCAGATGGCCCCGAAGTTACCAAAAGGGATTTTTCGGAGGAAAATTTCCTGAATTATCCCCGATTTCCCTTTATACTTGATGTACACATGTGCATGGTACCATTTGAAAGCCCGTTCTATTCTGAAGAGAAAGACATATGAACCATGTTACTCGGATGAATTGTGCTGAAGCAGTAGCTACTTAAAAATATTACTACCCAAACTCAGAAAAAAAAATACACGGTACGGAAAGCATTTTGCCAGAAAATTGCACTAAGAAGTGGTTAAGAGTCAGACATATTCCCAAGAATATATTATTTTCCCCCTCTCCTATAAATTTGATAATTAGAGTTATATCCCTCTGGTTCTTGCACAATGACATTATGACTGAAATGAAAGTTATGTAACAAAAAAAAATATCTTTCTAATTACTTTTTATTTTATATTTTTGTTAATAGCATTGCTTTTCTTCAACTTTTGGCTAATCGTGACAGTCAGGATGAGTGATGAAGAGACATTCACAAATAACACTCACACCCAGGTCAGGACTCAAACTCAAGAACTTATGTGGAAATGGAAAGTAGATCACTTAACATGTTTGGCCATCGGACTCGCAATTAATTATAGCTTTCCACGACACATTAAAAAAGAAAAAAGACACAAACATTTGCATTTTCACGCAAGGAAAGGATTCTTTTTGTCATAAGGTAATTCAAGAACAGATTGTCTAACAATTTTAGTTGCTAGTTAATGCCAACTTTGAAATCAATGCCAACAATAAACATTTTTGAATCTTCACCGATACAATAGGGGCACTGTCACGTGCCAGTTCCGACGACACAATGAAAAATGCAAGAAGGAAATGTTTCCCGAGAGCGACGATAGATGGCAGTATGCCATATAAAGAAGAGCAGAGTTCATTGTGGAAACTAGGAGCGGAGAAGAGCGATTATATATATTATAGTAAATGAAAAATATATAAAGGAAGAGTATAAAAATTATAGAAGGAGTAAATAAAATGTTGTATATAGCCAATTAAGATAAATAAGAATATGCTCGTATATGAAACAATCAGGAAAGTTAATAAGTGAGCAAATGAATTCAGAAATGTATCTCTCTTTCTCCTTTTGATCTTCTGACGAGGAGTACATCGTCAGCTTTTGTTTTTGTCCATCCCTCGATGGCGCTGTGTCCAAATTAAGACGCCCCGAAGCACTTACGGTTGCGCTTCTTATTCGACACATTGGGCCATAGGCAGCGGCGCTTGCTGTTAGCGATCCTGGGCTATTCCCCTTTTGGTCGTTACATAGGAGGTGGCGCTATTGTCAGTTTAGATCCCCCTAATCTTTCTATAAGTATAGCTTGTGAAGCGGGGAAGGCGAGGGCATATATGTAATAAATAAGATTACGCTTTGAAAGGAAAGACAATAAATTAGAAGAAAGAAAAGAAGAATAAGCCTTCTCAAAAATTAGAAAGAAGAAAAGAAGAAGAAGCCTTTTCCTAAATAGAAAAGAAGAAGAAGTATTTTCCAAAAATAGAAGAAAGAAAAGAAGAATAAGCCTTCTCCAAAATTAGAAAGAAGAAAAGAAGAAGAAGCCTTTTCCAAAAATAGAAGGAAGAAAAGAAGAAGAAGAAGCCCTTTTCATAATCAAAGATAAGAAGGAAGAAGAAGCCTTTTGCCAGAAATTACGAGAAGAAAGTAGAAAATTTCCTTTCAAGAAGAATATAACCGACGTAAATTTGGAATCAGCATACATTTCAATGTATATACAAGCTTCGTTATATATTTTCTCTGTATTGTGTATAGTTTTTCAGAATATAGATCCGCTTTTAACTATATCCTCTTGGCTCCAAAACGCTTTCTTATTTGGAATTCTCAAATAAAGAACCTATCCCCCTGAGATTAAGATATCTGTAGCCGTGGTAAATAACATTTAAGTACGTACCCCCAAAGGGCGTAGCAGCACTCTCGTAAATTCCTGTATCTGAACCTTTCAGTACAAATCAGGTGAAGGAGACTTACCAAGGACCTCCTTCATAATTGTTTAATGTTAATTAGAACTTCAGAAATAAAAGTTTGTAAAAGGTTATTTTCTTTTCTGCTTTATACAGCGAATCAGGTTTTGTAAAAAGCTGAAAATCCTATTTAGCTTGAACGAAAGCAGTAAGCTCATTCTTAAGCTAAATACAACTTTTAATGTTATAATCGTACTTCATTGGTACGGTGTAAGTCAAAATTTAATACAAGGTGGTATCAAAAAGTTTCAAGACTAGTTCTGTAACATGCCAACAGATGGCAACCAAGGCTGCACAGACCATCATAAGTCAGTGTGCCAAGAGACAACATCCTGTGTACATCGGGAGCTGTGCAACTGGTAGTATTCTAACCACCTGTGTTACCACGTCTGCGATTTCATAATGGACAGCAAGTTAGATCTCTCATCATCTACCAGTGAAGTTCATCCGCTTATGAAGTGCACATGCAACTCAAAACATCTCTAACGACTCATTGCAGCATCGCCGTAAACGTGTCTAATCATGCAAACCGTCTCTGTGGCAGATTTGCCCAGTTTCATGCAGAATTTCATGTTTGCTCTGTTCTAACTTGCTGTCTATAATGAAATCAAAGCTGTGGTAACACACAGAATAGCACCAGTTGCACAACTCCCAACATACGACAATGTCTCTTGGCACACTGACTCATGAAGGTCGGTGCTCCCTGTGATGACTGTATTAATATTGGTCATTTAATATCACATCACTAGAATACTTGTTATTGTATCTACACATTTCTACTGATATTTTATTAGTAGAACTAGGATTTTCATGACACAAAAATGCACTTACAACCTAAACGTTGCATAATGCATTAAAACATTAAAAAAAAATGCTCCAACATTATAAATTAATTAATAGTGTTTTAATGTCCCTGCATGGAGTGGCTCTGGGGTACACCCAGCATCTAATAAATGGGTACCTGGAGACAACCTAGGGGGGAGGGAGGGGGAGATAAAGGCAGCCAGAGTGTGGTGCTCACAAAGTCAGCTCCACAAATAATTGAGATTGTAATGTGTGGGGCATTACCTCCACATCTTGTCATATATATTCACTACATGTTACGATGAACAGAAAGTAGATTTACCTTTTTACCTATGACTTATTTCATGGGCCAAACTATTTATATAAGAATGAAAACCAGAACAGAAACAAGTATAAAGTATGAAATTTGAACGCCTATTTATATTATTCCAACCAAAATATATAAATATACCTTGCAAGATCTAAAATATGCTGAATATTACCAAAAAATTGTTAAAATATGCTCATCAATCAGATGGAAATTAGAGATGGCCAAATCCAGATAATCTATATATCCAAATTGTATGGATTATCCAGATATCCGATATTCAGATTATCTGAAATGTCTGGATATCCTAATGTGTGCATTATCTGGACAGTTTTTAATTTATCCATTTTACGGGCTCTCCACATATTCTATTATTTGCTATTTTCATATTTCATTGTACGGATTTTCTACAAATCTTTCATCAAATTGGATACCCAAATTATCCACACATCCATACTATTTGGAGATTCAGATTATTCAGGTATCAGAATAATCTGGATATTTGGGTGTAGGAGAATTTCATGAGGTTGATAACACACAGTTGCATTCCTTCATGGCGTGGTGCATAACACAGGGGAGCACTTTACCTTTTTTTTAAAAAATTTGGAATATCCATTGCATTCGAAATGGATAGAGGATAATTTGAAATATGGATATCCATTGCATCCAAAATGGATAGAGGATAATTTGAAATCCAGATATCTGTTGCAAATGGATAGCAGATAATTTGTAATCTGGATATCCATTATCTGGACTTTGTAGCCATCTCCAATAGGAATAGTCAAATATACATACATATGCACTAATAAAGCATCTTCATTTGATTGCTTTTTCATAACATGAATTTATATATATATATATAACCCTTAAAATTCCAGGTCAGTCCATCCATACTACTCACATTGTCAACAATTTTTTTAAAAAAACTATGTTCTAGTAGGGAAATTTTGGCTGATAGCGATAAAAAATTTACCGATACTGATAACTGATATTCTACCGATCTGATATAAAATTAGAAATGGTCCTTGAAGAACCTGAAATGTTAATTGATCTCCTTAATAAATGTGTGTTTCGAGGTGACCGCAGTGCAAAAGAAGTTCAATATTTAGACATGAACTTTTTTAGAAAGAAGAGCATGGATATTATCCATAAAAATTACAACAAAATGGCAGAATTTTGCACTAAATTATAAGACATTTATCGATATATTGGACCGGTAAAATAATCGGTAATTTTACCAATAAACCAATATGCCTATATCGGCCGATACTGATAGAGTACCGATTAATCAGTCCTACCCCTATGTTCTAGTACTAGTAATCCTTATTTGCTCACCTGTGCAGCTCTTGCTTCATTAAGTTGATGCTGGGCCTTCTGCTGCAAGCTAAGCAGAGCAGCCTGCTGTTCTTGCAGGGCCTGCAACTGAAGAAAAGCAGGATGAAGAGTGGTGCTGCATATACAAATTATGTAACAAAAAAAGAACATAAAAATGCTTTAATGGACTAACAAATAAATCTTAAGTCTTCATGTTTACTTCGTAATCAAATGAATGAGGTTTATCTCACATTTACTTCCTAATCAAATGGATGAAGTTTATTTCACATAGTTGAAAAATCATTAACATTTAAAATTTTTACACAAAATTTCTATAACCAAGAAACTTCAGTCTATAATACTGGCCAGACAAAAACCTTTCCAATGTTGAAGTAAGTCAGGAAGTTTTCCTCGCAACGAATGATGAAAATATTCTCTCGGGCTATCAACCAGGTGAGTTGGAGAAACATTCCAATCTTTCGAGAACTAACGTCATTCTCATCTGAAACTAGTACTGTCCAAGAAGACAAGCACATCAGAGAATCCAGACACACCGGGAAATCTGGACACATTGGGATATCCAGACACACCAGAGAATCCAGACACTCCAGGAAACCAGGATGAAGCTGACATGAAGATAGCCATCCTGCCATACACCGGAAATCTCTATGCAATTATAAGCCGAATTCTCAGGAAGCACAACATAAAAACTATTCACAAACCACCGCTGAAGATCAGAAGCCTACTACACAATCCTAAGGACGATTTAGGACCTAAAACACCTGGAGTTTACAGTATTATATGCAAATCCGGTAAAGCATACATTGGCAGATGGGTAGGACAATAGAACAGCACTGCAAAGAACACCAAAATTACATTAAGAATTTCCATCCGGAAAAGTCAGGATTAGCAGAACATTCAATCAACGAGGGCCATAGACCAGATTTCAGCAACCCTGAAATTATAGCCAAATCTTCAAACTACTTGGACCACATCATAAAAGAAGCAATAGCTATTCATGGGGAAAAGGAGAATCTCAATCACGACACGGGGCTCGAACTGGACCCAGCTTGGCTAGCGATAGTCGACCAGCAGCATGGATGTAGTCAACACGGTACCCGATTGGTCCGCCATCTTCACCGGCAACCCCCCTCCAAGAATGTATATACACCGGATTGACGCTCAGAATTGCACTTCTACCCTGAAGATGAGAGTGACGTTAGCTCTTGAAAGCTTGGAATGTTTTCCACAAATCACCTGGTCGATAGCCTGAGAGAATCTTTTCATCAACCTCCCAACGTTCTTTTATTTCTTTATTTTATCTAAAGTTTCAGATTCAGTACTGAATGACCATTTTATACTGAAACAGTAACAGCAGGAAAACAATAATAACAACAACAAAAAATAGAGATGGCACTGAAAAAAATCAAATTTATATATACACATCGTTAACAATTTTCTAAAACTTTGCTCTGGCAAGAATATGTCCACATTTGGAGGCAGGTTATTATAAGCCCGAGGAAGCCAGTGGAAAAGAGACTGCTGTAGAAGGGAGAGCCTTGTAGTGGGATTGTGAAAGAACTTTATGTTGAGGGTTGACCGTATGGGGCCTTGAAGATGACATTTGTTGAACAGAAATTCAGATTTAATTTTGCTATTCATGATTCTGTGCAAAAATTTCATGTCTGCTAATTTGCGACGATTGTGTGGTGGTTGGATATTCAAGACACACATAATATCTGTTTTATGGAGGTGCCTCAGAGAAGGTATTCTGTGGTGAGCAATGGCAAGGAAAATGTTGAGGACAGAATCAATCTGGGAGACAAGGGATTTGTAAAATATGCAGATGGATGATTGGTTTTGGATTTCAGTGAATCTGTACACAACACTGAGAAGATGCAGTGTTCATTTAGTAGTGTTTCTAATCTGCTCATTAAAGTTTAGCTTTTCGTCGATGATAACTCCAAGATCTTTTTGAGAGCAAAAATTTAAATGGGATTGTTTTTGTTTTCAAGACTAGCACAACTGAGTTTGTTCCTTTTAGGGAATTGGTGAGGCAGGAGCACTTCAGAGGGCTCAATTCAAATTTCCACGGACGACACTGCCCAAGTAGTTCTGTAAGAGCTTGCTGTAAGATTAAACCATTCTGTTCTGATGAGATTTATGTGAAGAGTTTACAGTCATAGGCAAACAGAAGTATATTTATATAGAGAGAGGACAGTCTGTCGGGGGAGATCATCCATGTAAAGAAGGGACAAAAGTGGGACCTTGGAGGACTCCAGACAAAACAGGAAGAAAGCTGGAAGAGTTGCCGGCAAGGATAACATGCTTGTAGTAAGGATAGAAATTTCCCATGGATGTTAAAACTGGATTGCATAAAGAAGGAGATTATGATTTATTTTATCGAAGGCTTTTGAAATGTCCAAATATACAATGTAAAGCTGGGAATTATTTGAAATTGATTAGTAGCATGCGAAAGTAGTACTGAAAAATTGGTCAAACAAATGCTGCCTGGAAGGAAACCAATCAGTATTTATACGAGGGGATGTGAACTTTAGGAACCTGTCTTTGACTATTTTCTCACAGACAATACAGAGAGGTGACAAAAGAGAGATTGGTCTGTAAGATTTTGTAGAATTTTTGTCTCCAGATTTATAGATTGGTACAATATTGGCACGCTTGAGCAAATCGGGAAACATACCTGTATAAAAACACTTGTTTAGTAAGAGGAACAGAGGGTGAGGCAAGGAGTCAGTAGTTTTAAGAAAAATCGTTGGTATTCCATCTGGGGCTAAGGACCGGTGCAACGGCAAAGAGAGATTTTACTTCTTCAGGAGAGGTTTTAATTGAATAGTGTGTGAACTGACACGCTTGACTTGAGGAAAAGGTTTACCGACTTTGCAGATTTTTGAATATTTTTACAAAATTCTAGGGCTGCATCAATACCACTTTCAAGGGATATAAACATCCTTACATACAATGTGAACTGTCGATGTTTGCAAATTCTAATAATTAATAGTCGTTCAAAAAAATCATTAATATTAATATGAAAGTAGTCAACTGTAATTACTTCTATCAATTTGTCAGAATTTGCTTTAAAATATCCAAGAATTATGTCAGAATATTAAAATAGCTCTTTTAATCGCAAAATCTGTTTTTCACACAAAACTGGTGCAAAATAAATGAAAATTTTAATTTTGCATAATTTCCAGGATATTTAGAGTCAGTGAGTGTCATGTGGCATTTTTGTGGGCTCATAAAATAGCCAAACTCCAGAAATATATACTACATCAGGTCTATAAAATTCACTGACATTTGCACTTTTTTCCATGATTTCGAAAACATTAGGACCCCTGGTAATTCTGTTTGAAGTCATCACATGGACATTTTTATCCTAACCACAAGCAACTATATAACGTAAGCTGCTAATTTTTGCTTACCTTTCTTTGAGATTCCTCTACTTTGATTCTTAGTTCATTCCTTGTAGCCGAATCAGACGACTTCAAAACACCTGTAGACTGCAAGAAAAAAAAACTGATTATGTAATACACAATTTAATAATACAAAAGAAGCAAATGAGCTCTCAGAATTTACTAAATACATATACAAAATTATGTATGAACCTTACTTTCTGGAATTAGAATACAAACGAACACACTAAGACTTTTGTTAAAAAAGATTGATTGATTGCATTGGTATTTTTAAGTCCACTTTATGCACAGTAAGGCTAATCGGTACTGGACCTACAGTTTAAAGTGGGAACCGAACAACTATATGCCTCCAGCAGGTATCAAACCTGGGACCCCTTGATTACAAGGTGACGACGCTACCACTGCACCATAGGGGAGGCCCTTTTTGTTAAAAATGAGAATTAATCTGATTTTTTAGATGCATTTCCATCTGGTAGATGAGCATAGTGATGCAAATCTCACTTTAAAGTGTAGGTCCCATTTTGATTACCCTATCTGTGCAAAAAGTACACTTAAAATATTCTGATGCGAGAGAGGACGCATGGCCCTGGAATGTATACAGTTTTGTGACAAAGCAATTATGTTAACAAGAATACACATAATGTTATCACATATAGACTTGCATGATACAACTGCAAGATGTATTGTAACTTGGGCATACCATTAATATATTTTACATTTCAATTTAAAAATTTGGATCAATTTGCTGAACATTCTGACTCAAGTTACTGTCTACAGAAACAGAGAAAAGCTGTACACAAAGTAGATTTTGAATCAAATAACCAGGAATTTGAAAAGGTTTCTACATATTATGTAGTAGATTTATTGTATATGACAGGCAATTATCTGCGAAGGACTGGCCCTCATGGCATTTACATATTACCTATTATGGCATGTGTTGCAGTTTACATTAATTCCCATGATATTTGAACTTTTCAAAAGTGTCAGGCAACATTTCTTTGTACATCTCTAGATAATTGGATTCTAAAACCCCATCTGCAATTAATCAAGTAATAACTCTTAATATTTAAGTGCAATTTTCATCTACTAGTATGTAACATTCTCTATGGAAGTACTTACTGATTCGCCTTCACCCCGTGCAGAATTAACCACAGACATCTCAGTCTTTGAATAACCAACGGAACCCTTTGATCCTCGAGGAGTTGACCGTGGACCCTGACTTGTAGGGATTTCTTGCTGGATTTGAGAGTTCTGGAAATATACATGTTACATCATAAACTTACAACTCACTTTATTTGATCTTATAAAAAAAGTGCCATACAGTTCTCATGTTGTTTCACTTCCAATTTACCAACAATAGTCAAACAAATCATACACAATGGGAATGAGTTCTTAAGTGATGTAACAAAGCATCCAATATGCAGATTCCATTGTTCTATTGAGTTGGAGTTTTAAGACCACTTTATGCACAGTAAATATGCAGATTCCAGGGGGGTGGACTTAACCGATCAATTTATTACGGCCTATCAATAAATTAGCATTTTAAAAGTAAAACTGGGATTCTGTTTTTGAAGACAGGTATCCATATACAAATATAGAATGTCTCTTTACTGCACTAACATTTTATGAAGGCAGGACACTTAATCACTGCACAATATGTTTTTATTCTGTAGTAAAAATATCAACATTGACATAAAGAAGCATAACATAAACAAAATATGGCCCTGAAACCATTCCATTTAAATTTTTCATCGCTTATTGAAAGCTAATCCTCAGAAACAGATTTCATAGCTTTGTCAGTAAATTAATAGTTATTACTAGGCATGGAAAAATGATAAAGAAATCACAAATTTCCAACCCTAACTAGAACTTAATTAATAATATAACATCCTGTTGAACACACACACAAGTATTGTTTAAAGAAGGAACATATATTATATGAAAGTCACCCAATATAAAGTTAGCATGCAACACATATACAACTACAGAAAAAAAATATTTTTAAAAGCAAAACTGGAAAAAAAATCTTTTTAAAAAACCAGGACAAAAATAAATGGGAGGAAAATACTACAAAAATAAAAAAGCAATATACTAAACAAGACGTTTATTTACATTCAACTGTCTCTTTGTGGACTGATGTGAAGAGCTATATGGAGTTCAATACTTACAGAGGAGTACGGGAGGGGTGATGCTGCAATGATATTTGTATTTTTGTTATTTAGCATAGCTTTTCTGCCACTTTTGGCTAATGACAGTGACGAGAATGAGTGATGATTAGATGAAATTGATGAAGTGACACTCACAAAGAACACGAATACCCAGGATGGGTATTTATTGTGAGATCAAAAGTCGCACACACTCAACCACCGAGCCACCAATGCTGAAATGATGATACAGGTAAAATGCAAAGATCTCACACCAATATATACAAGGAACTGGACTTAAAAGACATGTTGTGGCTGGTTTTCCGATATACTTGGGATAAAATGGAAGACATTCTTGTAAGATACAAAGAGAGTAATGCTCCTTTCATAATATGAACGATTAGGTGCCATAAAATTTACACACAAAGAAGTAAAAACATACAATAAGATATAATATTTTATACAGTACTGCAAGGAAGAGGTGGGGCAAAAAGGAAATTCCATGCCAAATGGTTAAACTACTTGAATTCAGCCATCACCTCTTGGTCCTCAAGCTCCTCCTCACTATGATCATACTTCTGCAACGTAACCAAGACACCCTCCAATTTTTGTTCGCTATCCCTCAAATCAAGGAGCATCTTCGACAGCTTATTATACTGAGCTGTATGGCGCTACAAAGAACACCAAAAGTTGTTGTAATTCAATGTATATCCAAAGTAAGATTACAATCAGCAACAATCTCTATGTTAAAGTGAAAATATTACAACAGGTGCCTTGAAATACTAATATGTTAATTAAAATAATAATAATAAACATTAAGAAGTCAATAAAACTAAACAAGGAAGAGAAACTTTAAAGTAATTTCCTTCTGCATAGAAATTCAGTGCAATACAATACGTGCCTTATTATACTTGACTCAGATAAATATGGAATGAAATATACACATAGAACAATAAAGTTTACACGTGTGTAAAGGACTACAAAAAACACAAACTCACAATCCCTCCCCTCCCTCCAAATGGTTTATTTTACTTCACTTTTCTGCCACTTTTGGGTAATCACAAAGATGGGGATGAGTGATGAAATGCTGCAATTGATGAATGGACGCTCACAACCTTGGCCAGGCCAAACCGGAGATGTTGTAACTACTCTCCCACAGAGGACGGCAAGAGGGGTAACAAAATTTTCCCAACATTTTATATATCAGTTAATAATTTTAAATAGCCGTAACTTGCTACAAAATTCTTCCACTTTGTTATTACGTTTATGAAAGCAGGGTTCACACTCATTTTGGCTAAACAAATACCCTGACTTTCCCAGATTTTCCAGCCAATTTAAAAACATATATCCAGACTATTCTATATGTTAACATGGTAATAATCAAATTTTAGTTGTTACATAGGGATGGGACCGATTAATCGGGACTATCGGAATTGGCCGATATAGGCATATTGGTGTATCGGTAAAATTACCGATTATTTTACTGATCCAATATATCGATAAATATCTGATAATTTAATGCAAAATTCTGCCATTTTGTTGTAATTTTTATGGATAATCTCCATGCCCTATTTTCTAAAAAAATAAATGTCTAAATATGCAATTTCTTTTGCACTGTAGTCACCTTGAAACACACATTTATTAAGGAGGTCAATGAATCTTTCAGGTTCTTCAATGACCATTTCTAATTTTATATCGGATCGGTAAAATATTGGTTATTGGTATCGGCCCCGGGTATCCCTATTGTTACACCATACTTGCTATTCAGTTGAATGAATTTGATTCAACACTGTTTCAAGAATAAAGTACAAAAAAACATGATGAATACGGTGTATAGTGGAACCTCATTTTTTTTAAGGGACAAATATGAAAATAAAAAAAATAAAAAACTTTGTTATATTTGGTCCTGCAGGAAAATATAAAATCTGAGAAGGTAAAATGAGTACCACATTGTAGAATTCTCCAATCAAGAAGCTGGTTCAAGAAAAAGAGTGGAAGTTATTTTCATTTCCAAATCTTGTCTGACTTTATCAGGTTCTAGGATGTATTTTCAAAATTTCCAGATATTTTCACCCATAGCATCATTTCCCTGACATTTTGAAGTTTATTTTGTTTATTTTACTTACACCACTTATGGTTAATCGCGAAGATAAGGATGAGTAATGATGAAATTGATGAAGAGACACAAAGAACACCCATGCCCATTCTGGGATTCAAACATGGAACCCCTGGTGACCAAAATAAAGGTATTATATATATATATATATATATATATATATATATATATATATTAGGGATGGGACCGATTAATCGGTACTCTATCGGTATCGGCCGATATAGGCATATCGGTGTATCGGTTTATCGGTAAAATTACCGATTATTTTAACGATCCGATATATCGATAAATATCTTATAATTTAGTGCAAAATTCTAACATTTTGTTGTAATTTTTATGGATAATCTCCATGCCCTTCTTTCTAAAAAGTAAATGTCTAAATATTCAACTTCTTTTTCACTGCAGTCACCTTGAAACACACATTTATTAAGGAGGTCAATGATCATTTCAGGTTCTTCAAGGATCATTTCTAATTTTATATCGGATCGGTAGAATATCGGTTATCGGTATCGGTAAATTTTATATCGGTACTTTATCGGTATCGGCTAAAATTTCATATCGGCCCATCCCTAATATATATATTGGATAAAAGCAAGGAGGGCCAAAAGGGTTAAGTAAAAATCAAAGAAGGTAAAAGGAAACACTCACCGGACAGTAGAAAAATTCAAAATTTTCGCTAATTTCATAGCATCATCAGTGTGAGGAGAAGGTGAGTGTTTCCTTTTACCTTCTTTGATTTTTATATATATATATATATATATATCTCACAGTTTTGAAAACTAAATATCTCCATGTGGATTTTCCTTTTCAAAAATATTTCAGTTCCCTGCTTGCATGCAATAATTAATATACTGAATAAGGCATTCAAGATGTTCATGAAACATTTGCAGCTTTCTCTAGGATGAGTGTAATTTCAATATTGGCAAATTTTATACAAGTATCAGCATGAAATTTCACCAATCGATACATTTAATTAATTATAATGGCATGAACAGCACATATAATACAATCTTACTGCTAATAATTTATTCTGCATATGTAAGTTTTCTCCCACAAATACCTTAAGATATTTTCAAAATAGAAAAGTTGTTGCTTACTGGATCTTTGGAGACCTTCAATGCATCCATAAGCGATGATGTTTGCTTGATGTATTCACGTATCTGTTGTAAACGTGTGACCACTTGATTGCTATCGGGCTGAAAGATGAAGTGACAAATAGAAATTAAAATCACTTCTTCATTACACCACTAATCTTACATGGTACTTCATAGCTTTCTCATTTTACTTTGCTTTCCTACCCCATTAGGCTCATGATGAATTCTGAGTATACAAAACTGATAAAGGGACATTCACCAAGGAACACATATGTCCAGCCAGGCTCATAGCCAGAATTTTCATTTGGGGGGAAGGGGGGGCCTCATCCCTTATCAGCAGGTTTATAAACCAACAAAACATTTATAGGATCATTTCGAGATGAGGGGAGGGCTTCAGCATCCGAGCTCTCTCCTTGGCTACATGCCCTGTGTCCAGCCAAACCCCAAAGTTTTCAAATATGATATTTCTATAATGAAATTGAGTGCACAATTTTGCCATTTTGTTTTTCTACTTTTGAATATAATGGGATAATTAATGTATGTACCATGCTTTACCAATTTTAAAGTATGCTTTTTTCATTCTCCAATAAAACACGTCAGAATCATGGAAAAGTGCATTCATTACATCCACAGGAAAACCTTAGATATTCAAAGTTTTCTGTTTGAAACTGGCAGTTTGAATCAAGCAGATTAGTTCACTGGAAGATTGATTGATTGAGCTGATGTTTTAAGTCCACTTTATGCACAGTAAGGTTAATCAGGACTGGACCTACAGTTTAAAGAGGGATCCGAACCACTATGTGCCTCCGAGAAAGTTCACTGGAAGAATTTCCATATAATTTAACATTATAAATCCTGACTACATTAAGAATCATATCTTATGAGATACGGAATGTAAACTCTTTTGGATTACTATGAATAACTGATTCCAATTACAACAATACTTGACACAATAACCATACCACATCAGATAATGTGGAAAATTTAAATGGCCAATTAAAGAATAGAAATAACACTTACTGTTCTCGTTATATTACTTTTATTCTCCTTGTCTGGTAACACATTTTTTGCACAGTCTTCTTGTCTGGTAACTACCCGTCGTGGATGTCCTCCTTGTCGGGCACTTCTTGGACCCCAGGAACCCCCTCTGCTTTTAGCATCTTTCATATTGTCCATTCTTGATGTAGATTGCTGGGGGGAAAATGTGCATGGACGTACTAAATCATTACATCTAAGATATATTGGTTTAGATGATAAATATCCGAATCAAGTGAACACAAATAAAAATAAGTTCACGTCAACAGCTGCAACCAAGCCCACTGGGAGAAGCAAGAACTATTTGCTCTCCAAAAAACAAGTATTGGCCTGAGGAACCAGAAAGGTGATGGAATTGATCACTCTTCGACATTATACATGGAAGAATGAGCAAGTTGTTAAGAATAGGAAATCTTTATATTTATGTATAATCTTAATATACCCAGCATGAAATTTGAAAAAGTAAAGAACAATGTAAAAATAGAGAAGCCTCGTCATTCGCGAGCCAGTTGAGTAGTAACTGAGCAAGCTAGTAAGCAATGAATCAAATTATGTTGTAAATGGCTGCCACTTTTTGGTATAGTCTTCCTGAATTTGAACTTATATTTTAAAACTACAAATGGTAAATTCACCCAAAGGTTTATTTTTTAATTAAACCAAACATTTTCTATGACATTTATACAATAATTACACTTCAAAGAGGAGTCTATTGCTTGCCTTTAGCGAGTATATTACATCTATCCTTAAATGACACAATGGCATGTTCATCATTCTTACCTCGTCATCATCGCTGAAAGTCATATTGTCTGACGTGACTGGAAGATGATTTGCACTTGGCAAAATATGATGTCGTAAGTGAGGATCGATGCTGGCGTGTCTATATCTGTTATCCAGATCATGAGAAACTATTCCTTCTGAAAGAAGACAAAAAAAAATAACATTTATTAAATTTGAGCATGTCTGTTTCACATTCGTCATACCAACGACAAAACCAAAAATGTGCTAGATCTTACTTTGAGATAAAAGAATTTTATATTCAGTTCAATTAACTGCAATGAAGTAAATTTGAATTATGAGAGCAAAAATGTCAAGAAGGTCAATAGCACATTCATTACACGAAACACTGTAATGTCCATGATACTACCGAAAACATGATAAAACCTTTTTTATGCAATATACTTGAAAGGGAATTGGTATTTGTGGTTCCGCATATTTTATCAAAGAGAGCGCTGTACCAAATAAAATCACCCGTTTGTTCAAGTATATGAGTTTTTCATTTCTCGAAGAAACCTTCCAAATGGTTTCACAAATTCTGTAGCATCGTGACACCACATCTGTTTCATTTGCTCTATGAACTATATTTTTTCATGAAAAGAAATCTCGGCTAATTGATAGTTAAAAAAGCGCATCAACCTTGAGCCATTTATAATAGTACAGTCCTATATAGAGAGAAATGTAGCAATACGATACAAACGAGAGTTCCTCAATGTTCGAACTTACCAAGTTCAGAGTAATCTGGGAAGGGCATCCACGTATTGCTCGATTTTCTAGAGTGATTTCGAGATGCATCGGGAACAGGGTGCCAGTCTAAAGATATCTGAAAGTACATGCATGTGTAAGCGAAAATACACAGTAGTTTATGCAATAATATGAAGGGAACCATTCAATAATGAAAATCCATAATGTTATAGTTGGTATTGAATTAGTGGAATTAAACTGATCTCGGTCACTTAATAATGATGCATAATTCTAAGAATTAATACATTATAACAGCATTAAGCCTTGTTTCCATGATATGAAGAACTCAATATGCTGACCAAGGCAGAAATTTACTTTATTATAAAACATAAACTAAACGTAACGTTTCAACCTTCTAGCAAGGTCTTCTTCAGACTCTGTACCAAGTGCAAATGTAACAAGGTACAAAACAGGACGATATATATACACAAAAATACTATACCTCAAGAAAATATGCACGAAAGAATGTGAAAAAGAAAGCAAAATAAATAGCCTATGGAAACAGCTGGAAAAGAATGGCTACAAGAAGGAGGATAGACTGGACATAAACAGAAGAAGGAAGAAAAGTGGCAAGGGAGAATTGGAAGAGAAAGAAAAAGAAAAAGAGAGAAGGTTTGGAATAAGGAGTATGGGGAAGACCACAGAAAAGATATGCAAAGTGCTTAGGAAAGTGGGCATTAAAACTTACAGGAAGGGAGAAGCATCTTAAGAATAGCGAAGAATGCAAAAAAGAAAAAGGAAAACAAGAGAAGAGGAAGGGATTATCTACGAAGTGAAATGTAAATAATGTCAGCGTGTGTACATAGGAGAAATGAAAAAGTGGCTGAAAGACAGGTTGAAACAACATAGGGATGATGTACGACTTAAGAGAGAGAGAAATGCGATATTTAAACACAGGAGAGAAACACAGGACATGACATAGAGTGCGATGAGGCTAAGCAGATGGGAAGGGAGAAGAGAATACTAGTGAGAAAATGGAAGGAGGCCAAGGAAATAGAGAAGAAAGGTGAAGAAGATACAATGAACTGGAATGGGGGACTGAAGATAAAAAAAGAATGGGAGAAGGTGTTAGAAATAGTGGAAAGGACAAGAGAGAAAGAGGAGAGAAGAAGGAGGAAGAATGAATGAAATAGAGCGTGAGATAAACAAGTTCAACCACATTCACTTTCAGGTGAAAGTACAGTTGACAAGGGAAAGCCACCTGCAATAATGTTCCAGAACAACTTTCTAAAAGTCTGGAGGGAAGTATTCTTGTGTATATATATTGTCCTGTTTTGTACCTTGTTACATTTGTACTTGGTACAGAGTCTGAAGAAGACCTTGCTAGAAGGTTGAAACGTTACGTATAGTTTATGTTTTATAATAAAATTAATTTCTGCCTTGGTTTGCATATTGAGTTTTCCAAATAATACATGTTTTAAGACATCATGAAAGCATTCTCTTTCTTTATATGTGTAAATGACGTAAAATGTATTGTGCGCTGCAAGACCAAGTATTTCAATGAGAAGTGACTAAATTTAGACTATCATCGCATAAAATTGAACTTACCACCGCAATTCTGTTGTTTTCTGATCTGTTAAACAAAGGTTCAATGTACAACAGAAGAAATTTGGCTTTCGTCCAATTCCTGAACAAGTGAAACCAAATCCTTCCTCAATTTCTTCAAGTCCATATTAGTTCTATTCCCTTCTCCTTCTTCCCAGTTACACACTATTCTAACAATGTTATTCAAATTTCATTTTTATAAAAACATGCCCTTTCAACACACTTGCAAGAGCATGTGCTGCACATGTTAAATAAACAGACCACATGGTCAGTTGGGATGTGAAACAATTATTGCCTCACAGTAACTTTTCTATTTTTTGTACAGCCCTCGTATATGGCCATTTTTATTGTCAGTCTCTAAATATATAGCTGCATTAATGCAAGAAAATAATTGAAATCACACCATCAAAACAAGTCAATTACATCCACAGGAGATGAGCACACACCTTAAGTGCATGCACCTACATACATAAGCAAAATGAAAGCAGGTAATACACCTTCCTACGATAATTCAAATATCACAAAACCAAAAATATTTGAAGTTTAGAAACCAAATACATGTTTACCTGAAGCTCAGCATTTTCCTCCCATCACCATTTTAAAACGCCACAGTCTGGATCCAGGTCCCAACTCAAACTGAATCCCAGTCTATTTTCAGAATCCAAGTTATTTTTGGACCATGGAACTCTCTCAGATCTAGTTCAAGCTCCTTTGCACATCTGTCGATAGCTGTGACTGTGAAATTCCCCCCTTCATACTTCGAAAACTGCAATCTCTGCAATTTCCGTTTATAATTAGCCTTATCAGGTATAAATACCTCTTAAGTCACACAAGAAGTGTATTAAAACTGGAGAGGGAAAGCTAACTTCAATATCAATGTGAAGTGAATTCTCTACAAAGCTGTTCTTAGGTGTCAATAAAAGAATCAAAGAACCATTTCATTAAAATATTCCAGAAGTGGTAATAATAATAATAATAATAATAATAATGAGAAATTAAGTAATCACAGATGCTAGGTATTTAACTTTTTATCAAGTTTGTACATTTGTTGAACTTATTTTTATAACCAATTTCTTAAAAAATATACATTTGAATGAACAAGAAAAAAAATCAGCAGCAATAATAACAACATGCAGTGTTGCCAACTTGCAATAAAAAATGAGAATTTTTCATCACAAAAAATTAGTTCCTTATCCAAAACAGTGTTTTTTGGAGCAAAGATCTGGTACATACAGAAAAATGAGGAAAACAATCCAAACAAAAGAATCAGTGTTTTACACTTAAGGTATTCAAATCAACCATGATGCTAATTTTATTTAATAATAGTAGATTCTGGTCATGGCCGTATGCAGGAAAAATTTTCGGGGAGGGTTCATTCATAATTGTTCTCATGGGCGTCACCAGAAATTTGAATAATATAAATAATAACAATAATTGTACTAATAATTAAAATTTCATAACAATGAAAATTTTATTCCATATTAATAATACTACTACTAATTATTATTATATTGTTATATCCTTGAGGGGGCTTACTCAATCCAGAAGATGAGTGAATATCCAGCACAAGTTGTTTTTTAAATTTTTTTTAAATTTTTTTCATACAGTGTGTACTGAAATACACAATTATTATACTTCGTCATTAAACTCTAGATACCTTCAAGAAAAAGCTTTAAAAGTTAGATAGAAATTTTAGTCATAAAGTTTTTGTTGTTTGACTTTGAAATTAAATGTTCGGAATTTTGAAAAGTGTGGAACCAGTTATTCCTTTTAAAAACTTAGCCTGGTTCATGGATTGTAACCTCAATCGCGAACGTAATGCGCTACAAAACTGGAGATCCTAGGTTTGAACTCCTATCTAGGGGGATTTTCGACAGGGAACTTAAAAGCTGGAAAGGGAATTTTGGGACAATCATAAGGGAATCTTCAGTCTATATTCCTTGTGACGAAGGAACAACACTGGAAAGATGACAGCAGAAGTGATAATGTAGGTGTCGCGGGTGGGCTACGATTCTGAGAATAATTCCTGTTACACTCAAGTTTCAGAATTCCAAATTTATGAAAATTCTAGCTCGATCGTTTCAACATTGTCTCCTTGTATTTTTGTGATGCTTCGAAGAAGAAAAAAATTGAAAATTTGTTACAGATTTTGGTTTCTGAACTTCCATTAATCCAACATGTCGGAAGTTTCGGGGGGGGTTTGAACCCTAGAAACCCCCCCTCTAAATACGGCCATGATTCTGGTGTACGAAACAATTTTAGAAGCATTTTTGACATGATATTCTACACGAAGAGATTAACAGTGTTGCCATCTAGCCACCAACTAAAAATCTGCCAAACAATGCATACAGGAATCAGCAGTTACAAAAAAGGGGGGGCTAGAAATGGATTTATTCAGCTTGTGAAGTGTTTAGTGCACTCTATTCAATGCATCCATTGTTTGAGTCTCACCATATAATCCATTTTGCTAGACACACTGAATGTGCTGTGCTCCTTAGTAAATACCAATGATATCTAATCATAACATATTTACTTTATTTAATACATTAGGGTTTACAAATAACACAGTTATATACACCAATTGAGCTAAAACCTAGGAGAAACATAAAATTTGAAAATACTGAACAATGAATAACAATACTTAGAAAACTTTCTGATATGAGAATGGTATGGTAGACACCTACAGAGTGGAACCTTGATTTCATGTTTCTCAGGGGACTAAGATGTAAAACTTTAAAATAAGGGAAACTTTTGCTATGTTATGCCCTGTTGGTAGAGACGGGATCAAATGAAATGTACTTCCCTTTTCCTACCAACTCAGAAGCGAGTTGGAAACTCTTCATTACTCCTGTATAGATAAGAAAGTGGAGGAGGGCAGTAGCAGACAAGGCCATCACGCAACCTTGTTTCCGGCAAGCTTTCTGTATGAGTCTTGGAAGTTTGTAGAAGGATCTTGTGTTCCTACCCCCCCCCCCCCCAGCCTCTCTCTTTGTGTTTTTTTTGTGTGTGTGTGTGAGCGCCGACACCTGTTTCAAGTTTGATGTATTTTTATTGCATCGACTAATTGCTGTCATGACTGCGAAAAAACCAGTTTAGCAATGGAGACATAATGAAGGATCAAAAATACAAAAATTCCTGGCATGAGTAGTTAGTAGTAGTAGTAAAGGTAAGGTAAAGTTTGTTGTGCGTATAGAATCGTGCCATGAAGGCACATTTAGAGGATGTGGCAGTAGGGCACCGCATATTCTCGAGTTCGGCCATTTAGGAGGGCATATGATCAGCACCACACTCCAGCCATCTTTACTCCCCAGGGATGTAGTAGAAACGAGAAAATAAAAATGTTTTACATTCTGTGTATGTGACAGTATTCTTTGGATATTGTCTTGGAAGTATCTGTTACCATCCAAATCCGGAATTTAGTATAAGGATAAAACTAGTTGAAGGCTGTGTGTTCCTGAGAATTAATTAGCATATCACATAATGCGCAATAGTTTAGCTCGCATTTTTCGGGAAAAAAAAATATAGAAATCAATTCTACGAATGCTTACGTCATTGTGACCATCGAGTACATTTTGCATACTAACGAGGATCTGGCATCTAGACATAAGGTCAGTATAATGGTCTGTGGGGTTTGGACTGTCCTATCCATCTACGTTTGTAGTTGTCCTTTCACAAATCTCATCTTAACACACCTTTCATCCTTGTGATTATCCAAAAGTGAAAGAAAAGCGAAATAAAATAAATCAATCTGTTATTGTGTCCCTGCATTTTTCAATTTTTCTTCATGACCAAAAATTAATGTTTCACTGATGTAATGCATCAATATAATCATGTGAATTATTTTCCGTCATCATCGTGTGCTTAATCATTCCTTAAAGCATAGACTCTAACGCTGTTGTCCTTAGTGTAATTGATCTTATTGTGTGGTAGTTTTGATGTAGGCAAAAGAATGGTTAAGAATAAATCTCAATTGATTGTTCGAAATTTAAAATATTGTGTGATATATGGTTCTGCCCTAACAATAGATTGATTGATTTGCTTTAGTTTTACTTCGCTTTTTGTGCCACTTTGGCTAATTTGCGAAGATGGGGATGAGTGATTATATGATGAAATTGATGAATGAACACTCACAAACATCCATGCCCAGGTTGGGATTTGAACCCAGAACACCTGGTTCTGAGATTTTGGCCTGTGTATGGGAACAGTGGTCATCCACTGTCGTGAAGAAATTGAGCTACAAATGAGTAGCGTGACGCGGTCACGGAAACCAATAATGACTGAAGACTTGTCTTGCTGACCACAAGTCACCCCACAATTCCCACCACAGCAGGTGGGAGTGATTCCAGCAGTCGGTAGGTAGGACCTGGACCTCACAGACTGTTGCGCCATAGGTTATTATTATTATTATCATCATCGTCTTCAAATAAAGCTTTATCATTATATATTATTATATTTCATCACACCCTGTTCTTCAATCCAAAGAGAGGCAGGAACACAAAATAATTCCACAAACTGCCAAGACTCCTACACAAATCTTGCCGGAAACAAGTTTACGTGATGGCCTTGTCTGCTACTGCCCTCCCCCACTTTCTTATCTATACAGGAGTAATTAATGTAAAGTTGCCAACTCGCTTCCGAGTTGGTAGGAAAAGGGAAGTACATTTCATTTGATCCTGTCCGTACCATGAGGATTGAATGGGTAATCCCGGATAATGTAAAATCCAGGTTGCACTGTACGTTCTATACTTGAACTCTTGTACTTACTAGGTTGTTTGGAACTGTATTGATGCTTCGATCTCGACGCAGCTGGTGATTTTGTGATGTATCGTTGTATGTTTTTGACTTAGGAACAGTTCCTGTTTGGCGCCCTCCTCCATTGGCTCCTGGGGCCATGGTGCCAGACCTTTATGCATTAGGAAGGAAAACCAAATATAAACAATATGCTCAGAATTAATTTTCACATGATAATAATTGCACGTTGCAATTAGAAGATAAAAGAGTGTGTATCAAGTGTTGGCAAAGCTGTCTCTTTAGTATCACTACTTTGTAATGGAAAGGGATAGTGTAAACAGTTAAAAGTATGTGTGTCTATACATAATACAGCGCAAGTCAAAATGATGTTCCCAATTTCGTTCATTTCTTATACAAAAGCTAAAGAGCTTTCTTGAATACGTAATTTTTTTATGGAATATAATCTCAAAGACTTTTTTTTCATTCTATTGCAGACTTGTAGTTGCGCTGTTGGCCACCAGGAGGCAGTGAGGAAAATGGCTACCACTGGACAGCAGAAGAACAAGACTTAATGAAATGGCCACCTCAATCCCCAGATCTCACCCCATGTGATTTTTTCCTATGGGGTTTCATCACGGATCAAGTTTTTGTGCCACCACTTGCTACAACATTGGTGGAATTGCATGAGCGCATCACTGCAGCCATAGCCAACGTGAACCTCCTAGGAAGAATGTGGTAGGAACTTGATTATGGACTAGATGTGTGTCATGTAACACGTGGATCGCACATAGAACATTTGTAATATGACATGAAAAACTTTTTGAGTTTTCAATCTGTGTGTGTAATCTCAGTCATTTACGTAGCCTATCATTACAATGAAATAAATAGACACTGAAATCGAGAACATCATTTTGACTTACACTGTATTACTTTCTCTTGTCAGACACATTTTTGTTGACAGATTTATTTTTGTGTCCACTGCCATAATTAATTTGGTAATCTGTAGCTAACAGCTCAACTGCTTGGTGAGCTTTTGGTTCATGTTGAATCCACCTAGGTGTGCTGCTGTGGCCAGTTCATATTCCTACTGGACAGGCACACACAATACAGAGCGATCCATTGAAGTGTAGATTGACTGCTGTGTTAGTTTTCACACTTTCGGCAAGAGAGGCACTTGTGGCCGTTTATCACCATTATACAGTGTTGATAAATTTAAAAAGATGAAATGTTTAGGGTGCACAGTTGATCATCAGACTCCAGAATTCACCACATTTATTACATGATTCGTACATTTGAACACCTTTGTTTACCAAAATTGGATACTATAAAACCCTACTGTAAGGAAAACAAGTACTCTCAAACAGGGTTGTGAGATTATGCATAAAAAAAATGTTTTTTACATGACACACAAATTAATGTGTAAAATAAGTAAAAAAAACGTAAAAAAATGTGTATTTTTTATGATGGTTATTGTTATGTATGGAAGTTGGTAAGGACAGAAAACGTGCTCTTATATTGGAATTTTACAAACTTCCATATTCACATTATAATTAGCCTATGACAGTAATATGCATGAAAAAGCAATTTGAAGCTACTAAAACTTTGAAATCCAATCCAAATAAATTGTCGTTAATCATTATATTATGTTATAAATACAAGGACTAGTGCAATACAGGTTTCTCAATTTACAATTTTAAAGAACAGTTCTATTTAAAAAAAAATGTTAGTGAGGTAAGGGTATGTGGTGGCTGTATAAACAATCTTCAGAAAATAATGATTTTGTGCTGAAATATGTAAGAAAATTAAAGGTTAAAATGTAATATAATTAAAGTAGTTTGTATATTACTAATTTACAAAAGAAAATTAGGATGATTTCATCACAGGTCGTACAGGTGCTGTCCACCCATCATCACGGATTTTGCTAAAAATATATATATATGTAAAAGGACCATATGACACATATCCAAAAATAAAATATTTTCAGTTTCTGTTGATTTGTTACAGTGTTACAAACTCACAAAGAAAGACACTATTTGATAAAAAAAGAAATCGCAGAAGGGAAATAATGCGATTTTCAAACCACTACAAATCAAAATCAAAAAATGGTAGAGACTTGTTTCCTTTATTTGAAAGCTTGTTCAAAGCACTTCCAAAACCTTATTAAGGAACATATTTATGAAACCCCTCTTCAAATCTAAAATTAATAATCAAAATACATTTTTTTTTCCAAATAGTTTTGCTGTGATAATAGAATCTAGAAGCTGGGCTAACTATTTGCAATGTCATTTCTGCACTAACTTCAACGTTATGTAGAAAATTCCTTGTAAATAAGAAAAAAATATATTTTGACTCTTTCTTAGAAATCATTTTCTCAAAAACACCCATCTCAAAGTTTCTGAATATTGTACAATATAGTTTTTGGTTACTTTCTTTGCAGGAGGTGTATTATTTTTGTGTGTGCCCAGGGAGAAATTTTAAAAAATATCCTGCATGTTCCATAATTTCTAGGGTGTTTACTGTAAAATATGTTACAGTGGTAACACTGTTTCTATCTGCTGCTTATCAGGAAACCTGTAGACATTAGTGGCTTCTGCCTATTCCCCTGCGCACACCAAAATAAAGCTGTAATGCAAATCATTATTATTATACTTATTCATTGTACTATATCTCCTTCGAAACATCAAGTGTCCCCACGCTGCTTCACTAAGAGAGGTGGTGGAGAAGCGTGTGATCAGTGAAATCAACCTGCGTAGAGTGAGGCGCACTTGCACAATGCCAGTTTGTCTGCTCTGATGCTGTTGGCAGCAATCACATAGAGGATGCAAATTAGGTCTTCTGGCTTGGAAATTTTGCATCATAAGGAAACCCCATGAACACAGTGGTCAGTGTGTTAGCAAATGCAGTGTTCCAAACCCATTTCATTCGAGACCGTGTGACGGAGTCGAGGGAACCCATACATCATTGCAAAATGAGGGATTCTTTTCTTAGAAAAGGGAAATTTCGATTGCATATATTGTCCCTCTCATACTGTTCCGAGCATGGCAGGGCAACTGAAAGCGAATCTGGCATTTTAAACATGTCTGGTATTGCCTTTGCTTAGTGCATCTTGGCCAAAACAAACGGTCCCTGTGGCGCAGGAGGCGAATTACCAACCCTTCCAGAGGCAGCATACGATAATCAGTCGGCTGTTTTGCATTGTATGCCTGTTACTGCATTGCAAAATTGTTTAGCGCTCTCAAAAGGTCGATCCTGTTTCAGTGCAAAGTGTTTGATTTAATGACGAATAGGAAAACTGTACATAGCGAAAGCAGACTTAATATTTAACGTTGTTGAACTTTTGGAGGGAAGTTAGCTACAAAACCTACAGCAGGTTAATATGTGCAGGGCAGTGTGAATTGAGTGAGTACTATAATTTTCTTTAAGATTTATTATTCTCTTCATTTTGCTTGATTTGCTTGGTTCGATCAGTCTGTCATTAGAAATAAACAACAGCTAGATAGATTACTACTACTGATTTCCTCCATATGGTAGTTGGATCGGCTTCTTTGGTGTATGCCAATGTTATTATTCTCCTTGTTCATTAATATTGGTGGAGTGGGGGTGGAGGTTTTTAAGAAATATTTTGCAAATCGACAATAGTATTGATATTGTGGATCAGTATTGGTATGTTTTGAGTGATTTTGTCAGGTTATCGAATGCTGAATTACATATTGCACAATAACATCGCTCTTATCATGATTGGTTGGAAAATTTCAGAAATATTTGACATTTGTAAAAATCCCTTTCAAAAAATCATGAAATATAACTGTCATAGCCTCATTTTCAGTGAAAGGTGGGTTGCCAATACATTTAGCATCATTATGTACACAAAAATGGGAGCGAGTATTTGACAGGGGTGGTAGACTACACTTCTTCTGGATGCGAGACTGAAGTCCACACCCATAGAACCAGACCACCAGCCACCACTGCCTGTAGAGTATGGGACTTTTTTTTGTTGTTGTGTGATCACATTCCTGCGATTTACCTTATTACGCAACACAAAACACCTCCAAACTTCGTTCCAGCTTTGAACAGCTGTTACGCTTGGCATCTGTTTATTGCTGATGACGTAATATGCCGGAAGTCTCTGCTAGATGGCAGTGTGGCACTCTCTGCACTGACCTTGCTGCTCAACGAGAATTAATTATTCCTTGGCCGTCGAAGAGTGAATGGTGCAAGTCCTTGTTGCGAACTCTCTACAGTTAATACTCGTCAAGGGGGGGATAATCTGGAACAATTGATTGAACATAGTTTCTTAATGTGAAACTTATACGAGGAATGACGAAGTACCATTGTGAGATAAGTTGACTCGATACGACAAGTTCGAGTGAAAACGGCCGAGATATTTAATTATGTGTTGGGTTCGCAGAAACTTATAAGACATACCTTGTGTGAGATGTGGGGCAAAGAAACGGACTGGTTGCAAGGCAGGAATGATCCTAGACGAAACCAACGAGGTCTCTATGATGTTAGATTTGTTCAATATTGCAGTGACGCCAAGTGAGATCTACGAGTCAAGCAATCGTAACCAAATCGGAAGAGATTACGCGTCCCCTTTGAAAGATGGCAGAGTTTCTCCAATTGGAAGGTCCAATTCAACAAGATTCTACTGTGTCGTCGAGTCAAGCATGTAACTGTTACGGAAGAGGTTACTAGGCATTCCAAGACAAGCCCGAGATGACCATATGGTGAATAGTAGAGTTCTGCTTGCGCAATTCCACGACTGATCGTTTGGTGATGGGAACGAGAACGAGCGGAGCCCTCTTGTAAAAATTTGGTCGCTCTCCTCTAATCTGAGGTATGTAAAGTGAACGTTAGTCGACATTGTATTTGTTACGAGTGCGAATTGTGTTGGTGTAATTAGTACGTTGAATTATAAAAAAGAAAGAAAAGGAACAAGTTTCTTCAAAAAAAAAAAAAAAAAAATGTGCAGCTGGGAACTCTCGCCACTTCTTCAGACGGTGCACTTTAGTACGTCCCTTTGTCACGTAATTCTGGAGGCTTTGAGATAGACAGTTCGTCGTCGGTAGAATTGTTTTGCATTTTCTTTAACAATACACGAATATTAAATTGTAATGGAGCAAATTGAGAGCATCACCTTATTAGACAATTTAATGAATAGCAAGATTTGTATTGTAAAGCTACGTTATTTTTGAACGGGCCATTTTTGGTGTGAATTTGAATCTAAGTGTACACGCTGATATGTTAAATTAATGAGGTCGCATAAGCCTTTGTTGTTGTTAGTCGTTATACAATTTGAATTGAACAATGCTATATTGACGCAGGTCATCTAAGAAGTTGTGATGTGTTATCCTTTACATATCGTAAAAAAAGACAACCTGTAAAAGTAAGTAGTGAATTAAGACAATAACTAGCATAAATTATTGAATGTTCTGTAAACCAATGTGGGTCTTTAGCGTCATAAACGCATCTTTGAGAGAGTTACTGCTAGTAGCATGTTGAGGGTTACCTATTCTGTAGCAAAATTGTTTTTTTTAGTTTTTCATAATCATGGAAACAAGGTTAAATGGTGTCAAAATTGTTACGCTGCGTTAGGAAGTTTATATTTTTTTTGACCGCACGTATGTGTTAGGTCCTGGGATCCCCTTCATGGGACTGAAGTGAAACGGTTACAATGTTTCGTTAACTTCAACACTCTTATTTTGTACGTTGGTCGGTGCGATACTAAATTACGATTCCACATTCTTTGGGTCACCTTCCTTTGCTATAGTATTTTTGTTGAGCGCACCTATCACGTTACAAGTATCAAATATATTATTGATACCATTTTGTGTGTGGATGCATGCTCGCGAGCGTGGGCACGAGTGTGTAGTGGTTATAAACTACTTAAAATAAGATCATTCCACATCATTTCAACCAACCCTTGTCTCATCATAATTTTTTTAAAATATTAATAGCTTAATTCTATATTCTTCAAGTGTTCAAAATCAACATTTCAGGTTTACATTTAGATCTGTTGGCCATTTCTAATTTGTTACGTTTGGTGATTTTACTGTTTTCAGATGTTTATGAAAATCAATATAACTTATGTTGTATAATCCCATATGTAATGATCCAAAATTCATTTTCCTCAGAAATTAATACCCAATAATATACTGCTTTCCAGTCTGGCATGTCCCACTCAGCTTTCTGGAATAGCTTTTTCCTGGCTAAAGTTCGTTACAGGGTTCCCTCATTATGCAATTTTTCAACACCGCATCTCCTGTCCTATCTACACTTACAGACTCCCTATCAGTTCAAGTTACTGAATGATTTCAGGCACTAAATGGCAAATTCCATTGTAAAATGCTCCTCCAGGAATTCAACTTCCGAGTGCCTATGCGCACAACACTTAATACAGATCTATTTTACACAGAAAAGCCTAGACTGGAAATTCAAAAAAGATCGCTCTTTCCCAGACCTCCCATCAAGTGTTAATGTATTTTCCACAGAGTAGGCCTTTCAGTCTACCATGAGAACATATATTGCTAAATATTTTGTACGGTCAATAAATAACCGGATTAATGCCGTGAAAAAGTGAAGTAAAGTGACAGAGCAGTGAAACTTATGGGATATGTAGGCCAGGCTGGGGTACACCACATGTTTGTGAGACGAGTTCCAGACCACATCGCTAGGTGGCAGCACTGGCAGGGAAGGGAAGTTGTGGATGTGCAATTTCCCTCCAAGGCACCAGTCAATCATTCAGTGAGGTAAGTCATGGCGTTCACAGAGTCAGGTGTCACAAAGGAGGCTCAGTGATCTGTGATATAGTGGCAATGGAAGAGATCTTGCTCAGCCGGTATGCATCAAAGAGTAAATGTGACAACAAGGAGTGTAAACACCCCTTGTCCCTGGCACCCAAGAAATGCAGACACGTCGACTTTGTTCGCAAGGTGATGTTCATGTTTTTCTTTGATCATCGTGGCCCACTTCTCGGGCACTTCCTCTGGCAGGGTGAGAAAATGAACGCTGCTCTGTACTCTGACATCTTGCAAAACAAGGCGAGACCTGCAATCAGGCGCGGCTTCTTGTCACGAGGTGTCATCCTACTGCAAGACAATGCACAGACGTTGCTGGACACACTACGGACATGATCGGACAAATAAGTTGGGAATGCTTAGATCATCCCAACTACAGCCCTGACCTATCCCCGTGTGAATTTCATGTGTTTTTTCCACTGAAAGGTACCCTACAGGGAATACCCTTTGCATCAGCCGCACAATTGCAGGAGGCGGTCTTCCATTGGTGCTCACAGCAGCCACAGGACTTCTGGGACAGGGGCATCAAAATTCTGGCCAAGCGGTGGGATGCCTGCCTCAACAACGCAGGGGAGTATGAAGACCTGTATTAAACGATACGTCCGTACAACATTCATTCTGGTTATTTATTGACCGTACCAAACAATATTTAATTGTGCTATCTTGACTTGTTTATGTTAATCCGTTGTTATATTTTGTTATTTTTATTTTTTCATTGTAAAATGGTGACGTCCTGTATCTGAAATTTTCTCAATAAATCAAAAACAATTAAAAAGAAATATAAATTTCAAAATTTTGTATTTTGATTTTTAATTTTATATTTGAAGAGGTTTTCATAAATATGTTCCTTAATAAGGTTTTGGAAGTGCTTGAACAAGCTTTCAAATAAAGGAAACCTTGAGTCTCTACAATCTTTGGTTTTTGATTTATAATGGTTTCAAATTGCATTATTTTCCTTCCATAATTTCTTTTTATCAAATAGTGTCTTTCTTTGCGAGCTTGCAATACTAATAAATCAACAGAAAAGGAAATATATTCTATTTTTGGATGTGTGTCATGTGGTCCTTTAACATATATTGTTTTTCATCTGATTCTGTAATTCTAAGATGACACATTTATTACTTACTCATTATGAAATGGCGCATTAGTGTTTTTACATCTGAGTAAAAATATTTTTTGTGCAAAGTAAATTATGAGTAATAAACATAAAGAGTAAATTACCTAACCAATCCTGCTCTCAGAACAGAATCCCATGTATCCGATTTCATAGTTATGTTGATACATATACCAAAGAGAATAGAGTTTTATGTTGACTTCATTTCTTACAAATCATATGGGTTTGATTTGATTCCCTGGCCTAATAGATTTAGTTTTCCACTTGAATAAAAACACAAATAGAACAAGATGCTTGTTACTTGCTTCGCTTGAAATTTTCGTTCAACTTCTGTATTTTAATTTGGTTCAAAATGGGCAGAAATCTTAAGTTAACAGCAAAGTACAGATGAATTTCTTTATATAACTAATCAAATGTATTACAGGGTGTCCCCAGAATTATGAAAATCTACTTCCCTGAAAAAATGTATAAAAAATCCCTGACATCACACAAGCTTTTGTGTTTGTAATGAATGGGCCATTATTGTATAATTGCACATATATTTTTTAACATTTCATAAGTCAATAGGACTTTTATTGACTTGATGGAATGCTCGAACAAATGTTTACATAGTGTTACCAGACATCCTCTTTTTCAGGTCCTGAAAGTTGCCCAGGCAGGTTTTCAGGAAAATGGTGAAATTTTCTTTTTTGGGGGCATAGTTAATGTAATTGTTAATGTTGTTTCCATGTTCAATTTCAAAGTAAGGAAAAAAATTGCAAGCACAAAAACAATAATTTTTTATTCCAACAAAGAAAAATTGTTGGATGTCTGCGTTTCTTCTGTTGTCGCCGGCCGAGGTTTTGATTTCAAAGCATTTGCAACATCTACTGGTGCTTGTGGTGAGCCTAATCATGAATCTGAAGTTAAAAGTTGTCGGAAACGTCTAGAAATTGCAAAATAAGCGAAAATAAGGCGTTAGTTTTCGGAATGGAAACAGTCGATTTTCGCGAATTTTTTTGTTTCACAAGCAAATATATATATATTCCTGATACTACCACGACACCAAATTTTAACTGTTTGCCTAAGCTAACCGAAACTAACTTAACCACACGTCAATGGTTCGCGGGGCTAGCGTCAATGGTTCGCGGGTCTAGCATCAATGGTTCGCAATTATTTTGCAATTTCTAGACGTTTCTGACAAATTTTAACTTCAGATTCATCATTAGCAGGCCGAAATTAGTAAGTATGTTAAATATGAAAAAAATCTTAAATCATATCCATTTTTGATTTGCCTTTGTCATATAAAACTACAGACAGATATATATATATATATATATATATATATATATATATATATATATATATATATATATATCCTATAGGAAATAAATGGTTTGGGCCAAGTTCCTTTTATTTTATTGCAATTTTATCATGCTACGAATGCAATTTTCACATGATTTGATTTTGATTTACGTCTGTTACGTACACTTAAATTCCGCAGTATGTGTTAAGATTTTGTTCAATATATGCTTTCATAGTTATGTTAGGCAGGCCAAGTTTGGTTCTCTTAACATTAAAATAAAGTCCCTAAAGGTTCCGATTTATGCTTGTCAACGGAGGTTACAGGCCCATGGCAAGCATGCTTGCAATACAAATTTGGTGTGACCATGATTTCCAAAATTCTACGATAATTAGTCTTTCTGCTAGGAGAACATGAAAATCATAAAACAATCAGAACTGCTACCAATGGTTTCATTAGCCAGACTTCAGGTAAAATCCAATTGCATTTTTACATTGGATTTAATCTGCTCTGGCTTTTTAAAGCTGCCTCTTATCTCCCACGAGTTTTACCTCATCTTTAGGCTTTTTCCTGACTTTCCAGAATAGGGACACCCTGTATTACATCTGTTACTGTCATCCTTGCGCAGGATCTATGCTAATCTTCCCTTCGTATATTGTAATGTTGCCTTACTTATCGACTGTTAAGTGGCGTTACAATTCTGAAAAATTGTTGTGAGTTAAGGAATGGCAATTTATCAAACTATTAGACATTAAATACAGTACGAAGAATTTCCCAATATTGTCATCTGTAAAGTTTGAAAGCAATCGTCTCTTTGGTCTTTCTGCTTACATTTTGAAGAATGGCGTAAGCTAATAATGCGTTAAGAAACTGTGTGAAGGAAGTCGCAATACTTATTCATGTGTAGGAGAATTCTTCGAATTTCATTCATATGTTAGCAATGAAAAGATACCATCATAAAAACCAATCCTTCTACAACTCTCTCGAAAATTTTACTTCTAAAAAAAACAAAACATCATATGCTAGAAATCTCCAAGTAATATACTAACAGGTACTTACCGTGCAAATTCGAAACAAATCGAAGTACTTTCTTGTTCTTCGAGTAAAGTATTAATAATTTTAATATTATACTACTCCTCCCTTACCGCTCCAGACAGCCATTTTTTTCAACAACTGAATAACAGAATTGCAGTGTTGCTAGTAGCTACTGTCTGTAAAAAAAACCTATAGGTACGTTCGGATAATCCAAAATTTCACTTTGTCCGTGAACCACATACATAGTAATGAAATCATGGTAAAATTAGTTAACGTTTATAAATTAAAAATAATATTTTAAATTTGGCCAATAAGGACATCAATATATGTGAGACGTGTTCATTCACATGTAGAATTTCTCATGAAAATTATCTGTGGCTCGGAAAAGATATCCTCACACCAAAACAAGCTACCAGCTGATGGCGTAGTATGATGTAATAGTGCAACTAAAATTTAGTATTTATGAAGTTATGTGATAAGGCGAATGTGTAGAAGAATGCAGTACGTGCAGTGTTTAATTAGGCAGCGTCTGATCGTTTCGAAGGCATGTCCAATTAGACAGACGAATTATTCCGTGCGGCATTTCCATAATAAAAGTGCTGGTAGCTCCCATGCATATTCAGAAAAATGTGAATCATTCTCCTTGAATCGATTGTTTCCACAATCTACACTTCAGAAACTGTTAGTGCTGGAAAGCAAATATACTGAGTTGTTGTGGTTAAAATATAATTTTCGAAGTTTTAAAGCAATTTGCATGAAAAGTTTTGGTTATGGCCTTCTTGGAAGTTTGGCTTTTGCAATTGCTTACTGCTCTGAAAAATCGACTAATGTTGATGGTAAGTAAATGAAAATTGTGACATATCGTTTTAAGTATTCATTGAGTATATATGATATGACTTTAGACAGATCTGAAACCAATTTTCACCTAGCTGTTTTACTTTTATGTGAGGAGGTAGTTTGTTTGTTTGAAACAAAAACAGGTATAATTTAACAATACAGGGAATTTATCCAATTTGTTGTGAAATTTGGGATACTTACTAATTTGGCCCTCGTAATCACGAATCTGCACTTAAAATTTGGCGGTCACAGTTTCACTACCGTAGTCGGCATGCAGTATTTCCACCCCACTCCACCAAAAAATACCTACGTAGCCCCACAAACCATTGACGCATAGCCCCACGAACCATTCATACATAGCCCCACGAACCATTTCCGGTAAGGAAATAGATTACAATAGTTAAAAATTGGTTTCGAAAAAAATATGTGTAGCCCCACACACCATTCTCGCATAGCCCCACGAACCATTTGCGGAAACGTACCTTCTTCACTTACAGAAACACGTGTTTGGAAACACTGACCGGCATTGATCATGATTATGTCATCACACAGGCAACATCCGGCTGGAAGGAAATGGATGCAACAGCTTCCGTGCATCGGTCACATATTTATATCGAAAAATAGATGATTTACCGGCAAAATTGAATGAACAATGCGAGAAAACACTTCCCCGAACTTCCACAATTCTAAAGAAACTGCATTCGGTAAGTAATTTCTCCTAAAAATTTGAAGAAATGCGTTTCGGGGATACTTAAATTTTACCAATACTCGCATTGGAATAATATAGCTAATCAGGAACGTCCCAACAACCATGTTTGTGATTTTTACTGCCTATGTAAGAAAATGTGTTTCAAATTTAACATTAATGTCAACATTAAGACCACTTCATGCTCAGGTAGCCTTATCAAGACCTGCATTTGATGGTGGGATCAAACCACTGTGCAATGTGTCTACACTGAGAGCGAAGAAAGGAAAGAGAAATCATCTCTTTCTCTCTCTCCCTTCTCTTTTCCTTTCTCTCTCTCTTTCCTCTCTCTCTCTCTCTCTCTCTCTCTCTCTCTCTCTCTCTCTCTCTCTCTCTCTCTCTCTCTCAAAATGGTACTAATTTACTATGCTTCGGGCAGATTTCTCCACTTTTGCAGAAGAAACTACTTACCGTACTAAGTTCCTGTAGCATTGTCTAACATCGGGAAGGTGTTTTGTGTGTTGGAATGTTTCATAGCGGATATTCATGTTCTTTGTTGTAAATTAATTCTCCGACGGACAATAGCCTTTGGTGCGTACAGCTTCGTACATCATCACGCGTCGTGATTGTGTTTTGGTCATGTTTATTGGGTAACCAGTGTTTCGAACTGTTTGTGTTTGTAACGAAAGTTAGAAACATGACGTGTCGTGGATGCATGGTGAAATTCGTACCAGGTGTGGAAGATCCAGTGAATTTTTTAATTTAATTGAACGCGGGATCGTGATGGAAGGAAAGGAATGTCAAAAATATGGCAGTGAATGTAAGCTACTCGTTAGAAGGAATGGGCTGTGGGTATATGCCTAATATGATGTGTCATGGGTAAGAAAATACCTTGACGAACATTGTAAACCTTGGAGAAACTCATTTCTGTAAGTAGTTTCTTGTGTAAAATTCAAGAAATGTGTCTGATGTATGAAACTATTACCCGTGTCGTGGATGCGTGGTGAAATTCAGGTAAGTTTTCTGTATCCTGGAAACTGATTTCTTCAAATTTAAGAGTTTGGGGCTCATTTGGGGGCAGGTGACTCCTGCCAATTTCTAACATGCCTTTAACAGGGACTCTATAGAGAAAGCCGGGTAGTGGGAGCGGAGCGGAGGTGGGGCCACAGTAGTGGTAGGGGGCGGTAGGTCAATTACCCCAATGGCGGAGCCCGGAATCGGTGGGAAATTTGGACTCAAAAATTTCAAAGGGAAGTAATTTTTTGTTTAAATTTCCCACCGATTCCGGGACAGATATCACCACGAAACATTTCAATTTTCTTCGTAAAACAATGCGAAAAAGTTTAAAAAAATAAAATGGATCAGATGAGCGTTGTTCATGGGTATTTCTTGGGTTCCGAAAGTTGAAACACTGCATAACGAATGAAAATCGACAAAATACAAGCACGACGCACGATTATGTAAGAAGGTGTACGTGCCATATTGTGTCTCAGGCAAGCGAAAAGACTACGAGAAAGAAGTACTCGTAATGTGAAAAATTGCAATTACTTTGATTACCTTGAGGAATGTTCCGCGAAGTAGATAGGTAAGTACGAATGTCAAAAATTGACGAAACGAAGAAGTTATAGATGTCCGACGGATAGTAAATTTTTACCGAAATCATCATACAGGAAGTGCAGTGAAGTGTCCGGGGTGGCCCAAGTTCCTTTTGTTTTATTGCGATTTCATCATTCTACTAATGCAATTTTTACATGGTCGATTTCGATGTATGTCTGTTAACACATACTGCGGAGTTTTAGCGATTACTTAAGGTTTTGTTCAATATATGCTTTTGTGGTTAGCTTAGGCAGGTTAGGGTTGGTTCCCTTAGCATTAAAATAAAGTCCCTAAATGCATTCTACTAAGGTTCCGATTTACTTTCATTCCCACGCTTCTACGACATTTACTGTAGGTTGTCGACGCAGAATATCTTGTCCATAAGAAGTGCATATGGTAATTTTCAAGTATCTTTTTTTCAACATAAATAACTTTTTCGAGTCCAAACAGTGCTCATTACTTTAAGGAAGGTTCAAATTTCGTGTGACAATGATTTTCAAAATTCTACGATAATTATTTTTTGTGCTAGGAGAAATCATAAAACAATTGGAACTGTTACCGGTTTCTTTTTTTTTCAATGTAAATAATTTTTTTTAATCCAAACAGTGCTCATTGCTATAAGGAAGGTTTAAATTTCATGCGACAATGATTTCCAAAATTCTACGATAATTAGTCTTTCTGCTAGGGGAATTTGAAAAATATCATAAAACAATCTGAACTGTTAACAACATTTCTTGATCGTGGGAAAATTCAGTGCTCTTACCACAGACACAAGTGTGAGAATGTGTGTATGGGTGGGGAGTGCCACCCTAGAAAACAAATTTCATATCTTTGAAAGTACACTCTATCATGCAGAAACAAAATTACAAAGTGTGTACATAACTTCATAATAATTCATTTTCTCTTTGTAGGAGATAAGTTGTTACGTGCAGCAAGGTATGGCAACACTGAGGAAGTAAGACGGTAAGTTGATCGTACAGTTTTTAACTATTAATTTGTACTGTTGAGAAGTTTCAACTATGATCATTTGTTATCTATAATATAATATATATAATGTAATAATATAATTTGGGAAATAGGTAGTTGTTGTCACCTTGCCAGTCAAACATATCAAATGCTCAAATTTCAATCGTGCAACTGCAAATTCCAAGTAATAACCTCAACAGTAGTATTGGGTTTTCCTGTGCATTTGTCCCTTAGGAATTTTGTGTAATCATTCATCCTCACCACTCCCATAAACCTAATTCCAGGAGTCCCAGGTTCGAATCCCGGCCTGTGTGTGGGTGTTCCTTGTGAGGGTACCTTCATCAATATCATCATATCATCACTCCTCATCCCTTTACGGTAAGCCAAAAGAAAAATGGCAGAAAAGTGAAGTAAATAACCCAAATCAACCCACCATTAACTTAAAAAGAGATAGTAAATGACTTACAAATAAAGCAGTTGTCTTTGGAGATATCTCAATAGTGGCAGAATCTAGTCTAGTCTCAAGCGCGAATGAAGTAAAAATGACAAAAGACAGAAAACAGTGGTGATAGGAAATACTACACTGATTTGTGTCATCCAACAACAAATAACTTGCCAGGCGCTCAAATATCTTTTGTGCCATGGGCTTTAATGTGCATAAACAAAATTATAATACTCTTTGTGCACAGCTGAACTTACCATGTAGTTGTAGCCATGATAATTCAAGAATTGTGATTTACAGTTCTCTCGACATTTTGGTAGTGATACAACAATTTATGTGGAGTGTGAAATGCTCAAGGGAAGGGGAGTTATACGAGGCGCATCCAGAAAGTAAGTTTCCCTATTTTTTTTTAAAAAAACCAACACAGTTTCAGGAAACCATTTATTGGCAACAGGTACAGCAAAGGTTCAGCTATTTTTCAAGATAGCAACCACCAGAATTGAGACACTTGTCGTATCGTGGTATCAACTTTTGGATCCCACTGTCGTAGAACTCTGCCGCCTGTGAATGGAACCAGCGTGTGACAGACGTCTTCAGCTCTTCGTCGTTGCCAAAACGCTCACCGGAGGACAGGAATTTCTTGAGGTGCAAGAAAACGTGAAAATCGCTGGGAGCCAGATCAGGACTGTAAGGTGGATGATCAAACAACTCCCATCCAAATTCCGTGAAAACAGCTGCTGTGCACCGAGCCGTATGTGGACGAGCATTGTCATGGAGGAGCACAACACCTGCAGTAAGCATGCCACACCTCTTGTTTTTAATGGCACGTCGCAATTTCCTTAGTGTTTCACAGTAATGGTCAGCGTTCACCGTTTCATCTCTGGGGAGGAAGTCAATGAGCAAAATACCCTTCCTGTCCCAAAACACGGTGCACATCACTTTCTGTACTGACAGCGTCTGTTTGAATTTCTTCTTGACCGGAGATCCACTATGCCGCCAATGCATTGACTGCTGCTTGGTTTCCGGGGTGAAGTGCGAAATCCACGTCTCATCGCCCGTGACGATCCTGTCGAGGAAATCATCGCCGTCATCATGGTATTGTTGCAGGAATGTCAGTGCTGCTCCTGAACGTTTCATTTTGTGTTCGGGTGTCAGGTTTTTCGGCACCCACCTGGCACACAATTTTTTGAACAGCAGGCGCTGCGTGACAATCTCATGCAACACGGATCGCGATATCTGCGGAAAAAGGCTACTCAACTCCGTAATCGTGAAGCGACGGTTC
Source organism: Lepisma saccharinum (assembly GCF_977018435.1). Taxonomy (NCBI): domain Eukaryota; kingdom Metazoa; phylum Arthropoda; class Insecta; order Zygentoma; family Lepismatidae; genus Lepisma; species Lepisma saccharinum. The sequence continues at coordinate 116,545,463 of NC_139231.1, forward strand.
TCTACGATGCGCTGCTGCACCAGCTCAACCAGATCATCAGTGATGAGGGACGGATGCCCACTGCGCTCTTCATCATGGACACTTTGACGACCTTCCGAAAACTGCCGACACCAGCGACGCACCATCTGCTTACTCATAATGTTCGGCCCATAGACCTCACAGAGCTGACGATGAATGTCAATTAACGCAATGCTTTGTGCATTCAGGAACTTTATCACCGATCGAACCTCGCATGCGGCGGGAGAAGGAATACGAGCTTCCATTTCGGACCACTGCTGCCTCGATACTGGCATGCGGCGGAAGAAGGAATACGAGCTTCCACTTCGGACCACTGCTGCCTCGCTACTGGCGCCGGGCGGGATCTGTCCGCCTGGCATATGATTGATACGTCTTAGCTCTGCTGCGCATGTGCAATTTACACGGCTCATTATGTTTACTTTCATGGGAAAAAAATAGGGAAACTTACTTTCTGGATGTGCCTCGTATTAACAGTAAGGTTTTACTAATAGTTAAATATTTAGATTGCAAATTTTGCTATTGGTTCTGTTGCAACAAACTTTATTTTTTTGTACACAGGTTAATTGAAAGGAAAATTGACTTAAACTTTCGACACGAATTGGGATGGACTGCTCTTCATGTAGCTGCCATCAATGGAAGATTGGAAGTTGTGAAAATGCTTCTTGTGGCTGGGGTCAATCCTGATGAAGGTGACCAGTTCATTAATGTGTACAGGACAGCACAGTTGAAAGGTCTACACTCATTGGATGGTAAATTCCTTTTTATTTTTGTAAAGCTGTAAAATATGGATCCAAGTTCCATATGCTATCTACCAGGTTGTCTACCAGTCAAGAAATTATGCTTGTGGCCAAGAATGTTTGATTTTTTACAGTGCAGTGAAACCTCGGTTTTACGTTTTTCAGGGGACCAAGCTGGAAAAACTTAAAATGCAAGAAAATGTGTAAAATCGAGGAAAATTTTATGACATTTTGCTGTGTTGGGACCATCAAGATTGAGTGTGTAATGCAGGAAAATGTAAAATCGGGGTTCTACTGTGTAGTGAATTTAGATTGTTACATATCTGTACTGGGATTTGATAAATTTCAATATTTGGAAATTTAAAATTGTATTGAGTTGTGGTTAAGATTTGTTCACTTTGTTTCTTAACAATTACTTTTTTGTATGCGTGAACTTTTGTAAAAATATTAAATATTCTCCATCCAGGATGAAGTTTGAAGTATTAAGTTTTACATGCATTAATATTAAAGCAAGTCTAACTTCTTAAAGTACAGCTTCAGTTTTCAACTCAAACTGCCTTGTGGTATGAGTTTTTGATTGAATCAAAATATATATTTTCTTAATTTCCAACTATATCTGCCTCGTTTGTCTTATTATTATCAAGACTAATGTTAATTTAAACAACGTACTTTATTGTACAACACAAAGTGTAACATGAACTAACAAGGTTACAAGCAAAGAGAATAGTTACAAAGACCGTTCACTATCAGCCATGTTTTCGTTAACAGTGGTGCTACTTCCTTCTGTCTAAAGGCACTGTTCACTACACATATATTACAATACATAAGCAAGGGGTTATTAAATAAACGTAAGGTCAATAATTTTATATTTGTTATTTTGGTATACATATTTTTTAGGTTGCACAAAGTGAAGACGATATAGTACATGAGACGGGTATTGAGTTTGAAATTACATTGTGGCTATGGATGGAAAAGTAATTCGGTTTATTGTTGTAGTACAAAGGGTCGGGGTTTAACTAGCGAATGCAAAACAAGTATGTTACTTATAAATTTTGTTGTGTGCTAAAACACAGTAAATATTCAGTACACAAACATGTGTGTAGGTATATAAATTTGAAAAATAAATGAAGTTGGAATATCTATTGTAGTGGTACATTATGACATTACACTATGCTCTCACAATAATTCTATGTGATAGTAAGTAATCTTCCAACATAACTGAAAATACAAAAATGGAAGTAGCGTGTAGTTTTAACAGATCTTTTTCCATTATTGTATTTTTAATAGGAATGTGATATTATTTGATGAGTTTTTTTTTATAAATTACATGTCTCACTTCTCTTTTGTACCATGTCTTCAATGTGGATGTAGAAGCTAAAGCAAGTGTTGACATGCAAAGACATCTGTTTTAATTTTGTATATGACTTTTTTTTTTTTTTGCCTCGACACATAGTTTATGCTCATCTCTCTATATCCTTGCATTTCTTAAAAATACCTAGTGCATGCATAAATAGGGTAATTGGGAATGAACCCACAGTCCACATACTAAAGCACTGACACTGAGGCAAAACTGTAGCACTTGTATGGATAATTGATTGATTTGTTGTTTTAAGTCCACTGTATGCACAGGAAGGCTAATCGGGACTGGACCTGCAGTTTTAAAGTGGGATCCGAACCACTGTACCATGTGCCTCCACCATGTTTCTAACGTTTGTAAATGTTCTGAGTAAAGCTGTATTTGCAGAATTTAACCATCAAATATTTACATATCCTTCTTTCTCAATAGTGTTGGTTCGACGAGAAGATGAATTCAGCAATCGTCTAAATAATAGAGCTACTTTCCAAGGTTGCACTGCATTGCATTATGCAGTGTTAGTCGACGATAAAGATGTTGTGATGGCTTTGCTCGACGCAGGTGCAAATCCAACTGCACAGAATGACACTGGCCATCGGCCAATAGATTATACCCAGGATACATTTATAAAGGAGAAGCTTAAAATATACGCAAAAAAGGTATTCTTAGTGGATCGAAGTGGCAATTATTTAATACCTTACTGTATACATATGTGCATTTGTCCATTCAATAATAATATAATCTCAGGTCAGCTTAAATTAGGGATAAGCTAATACTGGCACCATCACTTGCTTTTCCAGCCTTTTGTGTGGAACTAAGATTCTAGATTAAGATGCAAACAATATCTTAGCTACTTACACCTGCTGTGCGATGGAACAAAAGGTTACATCTACTTTTCTGCTCTGATAGGCTAATTGAAACGGTATCTACAGTTTGAAGTGCGAACTGAGCTATTGCACCATGTCCCAATGCAAATCGAACCCAGGGCATCTTGATTATGAGGCAATAGTGCTATGGGCTTACCACAGAATATTCTGAGTTTGACTCCAAATCTGGGAATGTGCGTTAGTTTGCAATTGTGCCTTCATCAAATTCAACTTATCATTCATTCTCATTGTTGCAATTAGCACAAAAGTGGCAGAAAGGTGATAGAAAATAAGAAAAATACACTATTGGAAAGCACACTATATATTATTAATAATAAAATATAGTATGTTGATAAGAAAGTGTCTCATAAAAATATATCAGAAACCAAAAACTCTCCTCCATATGTAAGATAAAAGCCCAGGCTGTATGTGTGTATCAGAACAAGCAACTCCATGAAGAATTCGTGATTCTATGTTCAGGCACCAGGCCCTTGTTAGCCTGCAAGGATGGAGTTTCCAGACCATATCATGATTCTAATTTTCATCATTCTGGTCAAACAAAATTCAGTTTCATTATTAAATAGCTATTGTTTAATATTATTACTATCTTTTGTGAACATTGTGTTGACGAAAGTTTTGTGATATTTTATGGAAAAGTTACAATGGAATATTTATATTCTCATATTTATTATAACTATTTAAACAGGTTTAGCTGCGGTAGCTCAGTTGTTAGACTATCATGCGAGAGACCAGGGTTCGATTCCCAGCAGGGGAGAACCAGGACTTTTTCAACCTGTTGAAGTGGCTACGGCACCCACCAAGCGTCGTATAAAGTGTTTACCTGGAGGAAACTCTGGGGGGAAGGTAAAGGCAGCCAGGGGCATGGTGCCGAGATCAAGAAAGTGTGGGGCACTAACCCTATACGCCGTCATGGCATGGTGCAAGGCACAGGGAAGCACTTTACTTTTTTTTTTACTTTTTATTTAAACAGTTTTAAATTGCTATACTGTTCCAAGTGTGTCTATCTTCGTGTTGGCAGGATTGGTTTTATTTCAAACTAATATCTATTTGACCCTAATTGATATTAATCCACAACAGAATTATCTATTTGTAATGCCTGGACTCCCCCACACAGTATCTCATCTGACTTCTATTGAAAAAGAAACATGCAATAAATGTAGTCATAATCGTGACTGGATTTTTTTTTTCAGTATGAGGACAAGTGTCGGCAAAAGGAAGCCGAAGAAAGGAGAAGATTTCCCTTGGAGCAACGTCTGAAAAAGTTTATTGTTGGTCAAGAAGGGCCAATCACAACAGTAGCATCTGGTAAATATAGGACTGTAATACTAAAGGTATTTCATATAGAGTGGATTCCAGATTTTAAGTTCCGAGATGTTACTTCTTTTGCACACAAGATTTTTTGTGTCACATTATGTAAACAAATCTTATTGAGTTTCAACAGTGCACACAATTTTGATCCGAGACATGGGTATCCATAGGTATTATGCCCCCTGGTAATTGTCAGCCTGAAATTATATTTTTACACATGCACATACAGTAATTTGCATTAATTAATATCAAGGATTGATAATTACAAGTAAGAGTGATGCAGTTTGTTGCAGGAACACTACAATTCAAAACTAAAGATACATTTTTGGGGAAAAAGAATTCTTGCTTACCCCTTCTGGGGAATCCTGTAGATTCCTTTGACCTGCACCTCTCATCCTCCCCTATAGATATGCTCTAAATTGGTTAATATGCTCCAGAAAAATGTAAATGATAGAATAATTTGCAATTTGTTATGCATTGTTATGTATCCCAGTATAAGATGGACCTCGGATACTGAAATTATGAATGCACCTTCATTTGGCATGAGCTGTCCTGGGTTCAATCCTCAGTGAAAGCTTAAACATTTTGGTGTTGATTCAGTATTACCAGGACAATGGGGAGGGGGAGATGTAGCAACTCTAGTATAGAAAGCCAGGTAATGGTTGTAGATTCTCTGACAGATAGAAAATCTTTTATTCTTTATTCAAAGGACCACAGACTTTAATGTGATTTATTCATAAAGTATTGGAGATTTTATGCTTCAGACAATTGTGGTCGGAATGCATGTACAAAAATCTAAGTTGAATGGAGTAACAATTTTCAACATGACTGTTCAGTTCACTATAACTGACAACTGTGATGGCTGTTTCTAAGGGCTAAAACTGCTGCAGATTTTTTATTTTATTATTTAACATGTATTTTTTTTATTTTGTGATATATTGTAGTCATAATTCTTCATATTTTTTCAACTTTTTATTGTCACTCCATTACATATTTTCATGCTGGCTCTGTGGGTAGGTGTCTTTCAATTTTGCCACCAAAATTCCATGGGTTCAAATCCCAGCCTGGGAAAGGGTGCTCTTTGCAAGTGACAATTTAGTCAAACCATCACACATCCTCATTAGCCAAAAGTGGTAGAAAACATGATGCTAAATGACAAGAATACAAAGAGACAGTGCAAATATTTTTTCATTTTAATTTTTTATTTCAATTTTTGTGATATATTTGTTGTAAGAGTAGCCCATGAAGCCAAAATATACCTGCTAAGTAAGGACCTTTCTTTTCATGCAATGAATTTAGGTGATTAACTGCCACACAAGGCTGTTTTATATTTCTGTAAGAAGTTTAGTTCAACTGTTTGTGCTATGAATTCAAACAAAGTCATTCTATTTTTAAAGACACTTAGAATACCACTCACGCTATGAAAGTCTAGCAATTATTGTGACAGTAAAAATCTAAGCTATGGCCAAACCGATACCACTTTCAACCATTACCGATTCCCATCGATACTGCTACTTGAAAATTGCAATAATTAAATTTTGTTTATAATATTGATCAATGTTATTGTGTAAATATTCTTCTCCAATTATATGCATCAATTTACCAAGAAATTTTCTTTAGGATATTCAAGTATTACACCAATATTATATATTCACAAAATATAGTTTTTAATGCAAAATTAATGCAAAAGAAAAAGAAAGTTTGAATTTTGCATAATTTTCAGGATAATCAGATTCTGTGAAAGTGTCATGCTGCATTTTTGCACCTCGTGAAAGACGAATATGCCAGAAAAGTATCAGCTGGTATTGGTAGGTGAATTTCAACTGATAATTTCCAATACTGATACATTGCCATCAGTATCGGGCCAGCCCTAATCTAATTTAAAAACAAAGTGAATCCGAAAAGGTGTTAACTTGGTGAAACTATGTTGTTAATATTAGTTATTGTGCAATTGTTGTTTCTACGCTGGTCAGTGCTGCCTTACCTTCGGCTCAAGTGGTTCCCAATGCAAACCAGTTAGATTTTCATTGGTAATCCAGCAGCATGATTGTTGAGCTACTTGAGAGAGTAAGCACCATTCTAAAAGAAAATCAAAAGTGGCAATAAGAGATTATGCCCCAACATCACTGCAGTTTGTTAGGCTGTGAGCCGACATAAGCCTGTTATTTATTATGATTGCTTTTCTTCTGGGCTACATTTAACAGCCTCTCTTTTGTAGCCAAAACTATGAGACCTCAGTGGACTACAATGAATCCTTTCAAGCTTCATTTTTCAGAAAGAAAACTAATTATATTCGCAGAGTTTCTTTTTAATTACAACTTCACAGGCATTCCGTAGCGCCAATTTAAAGTAAGGTTCTGGGCTAAACCCTCGAGTATATTTAAGCTTGTGTTGCTGATGATCACTGCCCTCCTCTGCCTATTTCTGGTGCTATTTATACTTTTCTAAAAGGTACTGACACCTGTGGAAATCTTTTATTACCAGTTTTTATGGAACTGTCTCAAGGGAGCTGGAACATACAAGTTATATCACCCCAGTTTCTTCTCTGCTACACTCCCACGATGGTATGTGCAAGTAGATCCAAATAATCCAGAATGGTTGAATTTTAGCAGTAATTACTTCACACTATACAGTTTTTGCATCATTCCATAAATATATTTTAACTATGGATGAAGCAATTGGTTCAAAGCGGTATCATCTCATCCCAAGTTTTCACTTAAAAAAAATAAAAAAATACTATAAGCAATTGTAGACATTTTTGGAATAATGAATGCTAAATTATCAAAAGAAACATCTAAGAAATACTAATGTTAGACAATCCTTCAGGGGCGTAACATTTTTTAATATTATTCAGATGATACTTGTAAAGAAAATTGCTTTGGCTTACAGCAATTTATATGTTGTTTGTCTCTCTCTGTTTTTAATTATAGCAGTGAGAAGAAAAGAAAATGGCTGGTCAGATGATGAACATCCTCTTGTGTTCCTATTTCTTGGCTCTTCAGGAATTGGGAAAACAGAATTGGCAAAACAGCTGGCACACTACATTCACAAAGGAAAGCCTGTAGCATTTATTCGACTAGACATGTCAGAATTTCAGGAGAAACATGAGGTATGCAAGAAATTAACTTCAGAATAGTAATAAATCTGATATTCATTATTACTGGAATTCATTACTTGTAAATTGTCTTACATTTTTCTTAATAGGTGGCAAAACTTATCGGAGCACCTCCAGGATACATTGGTCATGACGATGGTGGTCAGTTGACCAAACGATTGAAAAAGTGCCCAACTGCGGTGGTCCTTTTTGATGAAGTGGATAAAGCTCACCCCGATGTCTTGACTGTACTCCTGCAGCTATTTGACGAGGTAAGCTTAGTTTGATCAGTTAAATTTTTGGGCTACATTTTAGTACATTTATGCTGCTTGCAGGATAACTTCTCTTTTTCATGATAACAGGTGGAAGGATTTCGTAGGGGTCTTTACAAGAACCGACCAGGTCAGAAAATGAGCCAAGCTGCTGAGAGCCAATCCTGATTCAAAATGATGTACTTAGGGCCGGTTTTTCAATGTCCAGTTAATCTTTCTCTTAACTATAACTATGCCAGTTGGAGGTAATCACCACTCTAAACCAATACCGGGTTTTTCAATGTCAAAGTAACCAGTAGTTAAATAATCCTCACTTTGAACTTCAAAATAGTGTGTTGGCAATCCTGAAGCATGGAAATATAGGGAATCGATCTGCATGCCATCTCTTAGTATTGTTTTAAACTGCAGTGATTGGCACACAGCCAGGCATTCAAATTTAGAACTACATACAAGCTTGCCTCACTCGCAAGCACGTTTTTGCATAGGAAACAATTGGAACAATGGCTGCGTATCCATTCTGTTCGCTTACGAAATAAATTTAATGAAATCAAGCACTACAGATTTGGCTTTCTTCTAATAAAGGTCAAAATCCCATGTATGTCAAATGCTGTTATAGAGCACAAGCATATGTAGAACTCGAAGAAGCGTGAAGAACTCGAAAGTCGAAAAATTAATAATTCCTGTCTGTTGATATGGACACTATTAATATGTAGATATTGTACATGTCTTCTGACTGCAAGCTTTGTACCATCTCTATACATGTTTGTTGAATGAAAATAATAATTTACTAAGCATATTTTGTAGGTCAACTTCTAAAAATATGAAGGTACGAGTGAAAATAATTTTAAAATTGACTGTAATATTTTCCAGAGAAGATCATTCAACAATAAAACACGAATTGAAGGCAACACAAGTAATAAATAATTGACAAGAAATAAAAGATCTGTGACCAAGACTAGAATTTGTATTATAAAACACAACACACTCCGCAAAGTGGTGCCACTAACCACTGCACCAATTAACTTTTTTATGAATCATATCTTGTTTAATCTGACAGTGAAGTTACGAGTATGGAACTTTGATAGCCATGTTGCTTCTCAACTTTCAGTTAGGCTGGTAACTGCAAGACGAAATAGTGGTAAAGATAATCGAAACCACACTTCCAGTTACGTGCTAACTTGAACCTTAATTGTACATTACTGTTCTTTGCATCTAGTCCCCTCCTCGTTCTTTAATTTCAGTGGCCACTACCACCATCCACATAAATGAGCAGTGAATGATTGGTTGACATTAAACTGAGTAGATCAGAGTGTTCTTTCTTACAATTTAGTTGTCTGCAATAATATGTTAGTGAAATGTAACACAGAAGTATCAAGCAACACATGTTTGAGAACAGACAAATCAACATCAATATTTCACATTATTGTAGCATAACGTGCTGCACAAGCCTGCATTACTGTACACATGTCTATTTCTGAGTAGCCTTGATATGCTTTCTTCTCTTCACAGGGACGCTTGACAGATGGGAAGGGGAAAACAATTGAATGCAAGGATGCAATATTTGTAATGACTTCAAATTTAGCCTCCGACGAAATAGCAGCATATGCAATCCAACTAAGAGAGGAGGCGGAAGATATTGCAAAACAGAGATATTCAGGGAAGCTAGGTAAATTGATGGAAAAAATTGGCAATACTGATCAAGTATCGATATGAAATTTACTGATACTGCAACAGTCAAATGTAAAATTGCAAATTCCATGAATAGCTTTAATGCCTCAGTTAATTTCTGAATTAATGTTTGTCACCAAGTGACTGCAATTGTACAAAACCAGGCCATAATTATTTTAAATTTATATATTTATAAAATGAACAACAAAAATTTATACAGAGTCACAGGCTGTTCATATAAAGATAAGATAACCTTGATCAGTCATTGCCAATAGAGTACTTTTTATTTTATTGTATTCATATAAACTACTGTTATTGAAATATGTAAAGAACAAAATGTACAAGAATTTTGATTAAATGGTTCAACATCGAGAGTTAAATTGATTTTTCATTTTCTTTCAAACATTAAAAAATAGCTTATACAAAAAATATTTTTCTCAATATTAAGAGTCTGTTCAAAATAATATAGTTAAGACTAGTGGAATCTAGATTTTTTGCTTCATCTAGTATCATTGCTGTACTACAACATAACAGGCATTTACAGATTTAAACCATTTACCAATTCCTGGTTTGAATCCCGGCCTGGGCAAGGGTGTTCTTTGTGAGTGTCCCTTCATCAATTACATCATAGCATCCCTTATCATCATCTTCGCAGTTAGCCAAATGTGGCAGAAAAGCAAAGTTAAATAAACCAAATCAATACAATACCACCAGTTATAAAATTACTTACGGTTCATTGAATAATACATGAATTTCATGAATTAACTTCTGTGGCCATGATGTGGCGGCTAGAAGTTAATAATATTCATAAGAAGAGTATATTGACTGAGTTATGAATTAGTAATATTTGTGAGAGCAGTAATGGAGTTATAAAAGTATTGGATTGGAAAAATGAATGTTAATTTGCATTGATGAATGCATTTCTTTGCAGAAGACAAGGAATTGCCAGAGAAGATCACAATATCCCGTCACTTTAAGGAAAGAGTGGTGCAGCCAATTTTAAAGAAGCATTTCCGACGCGATGAGTTTCTGGGCAGAATAAATGAAATTGTTTATTTTTTGCCTTTCTCTCGCACTGAACTTTTGAAGCTGGTCACAAAGGAGTTAGAAGCTTGGGCTAAAAAGGTATTACATTGTCAAAAATTATCTATATTCCTTTTTGTAAATTATACTTTTCCCTAATTAATTTTGGCTTATGACAACAAAATAATTACAGAAGCATGTGATTGACTTACTTTCATGGAAAATATGGCTCTTTTGTTGATTGATTAACATAACATGTCGTTATTAGTTATTAATAACTATCTAACAAATGGTTTTATGTTGTTGCAATGTCCTGCCCAGGTTAGTAAGTTATAATCTTGGATAAGGCTTGGATGTATTTTGACTGCTTTATTCATTTTATAAATTTACTAGCGAAATAAATCACTAATCAGTACTACACAATTGCAAGTGAAAATAACAGTTGATATTTTTGCTATGAGTTTATACAAACTTTAAAAAGCCATTACTGAAACATTGAAGTTAATCTATTGTAATAAAACTATGTAATTAGAGCAGTATAATTACAAATAGTAATTAGGAGGTTAATGAACAGTTTATGTTGTTCTTCAATGAACACTGTAATTGTATATTGGTTACCATTATCAGTAAGTTATATATCAGTACTTTCTCGATATACACACACAATAGATTTGGTTTATATTACTTTGTTTTTCTGCCACTTTTGGCTAATCACAAAGATGAGGACGAGGGATGATATGATGAAATTGTTGAAGGAATATTCACAAAGAACACCCATGCCCAAGCTGGGGCACATAGTTTATATTGATACTTCCCTGATGCATTGCATTCTTTTATTTGGAATTTTTGTGAATATTTGCATTCACATTCAAACATACCTTAGCACTAGGAATGGACAATATCGGAAATTTGATATCCTGATATATCATCAAGAAAATATCATCACAGACGATACGATACAATATTTTTCCATATTGTGATATTGGTGATGATATCTCCATGATTTATATCACCAAAATATCATGACGATATATCCCCAACATGATATATATGTATCGCTAAAATATATTGACGGTATATTGCCAACACGATATATATATCATCCATATCGTGATGATGTATCACCCAACACTACTTAGCACATTAGATTGGTGTAACAATTGAAAGCAGAAAATTTGAATTTTTTCAGGCTCGAGAGAAACATGACATAGAACTCCGATGGGACCGTAATGTGGAATCACTGTTGGCAGACGGTTACAACGTGCACTACGGAGCACGTTCAATAAAACATGAAGTCGAGCGTCGTGTGGTTAACCAGCTAGCTGCAGCTCATGAGCAGGGACATATAGGAAAAGGATCCACTGTTAACTTGGCTGTGGAGAGAACAGCTGTCGTTGAGGGTGAGGCAGAATTGCCTCCTGTGATAAAGTTACATGTGAAAGCAAGTGGAAGGAAGGATTATGTAATTTTAGATGAACCGTTTAGCAATACATCACCACTTAATGGAGGATTTGTGTAACATATGCGATGTGTTTTCAGATAACTCGATTGAATGATTGTAAATGTATGCATTTATGTAAATAAAAAACAGGCTGTGAGTACATAATAGTTTGTATTTCATTATTTTTAAATTGTTCTCTTCAAATTGACATGTTGCGACTCCATCATAGTTGTGTTCACAGTTGCTTCATACTATTAACTGCAGATTCAGTGCTGATTATTCTCTATGCACAAGGCCTGTTTGGAAATCATTAATTTAGCTGTAAAGAAAATATCAAAAATTGAAAACCTTACCCTCATGGCATAGCTCCTTTTTTGCCATAATCACTTTAGGAATTACATTTTTTATGGCATGGGGTGAGTTTGTCTAACCTTTCATAGAAGCACAGATTAGCACTGATTCTCACATCAGGATTTCACTTGGAAGAAAAGACCAAAATCACGGGGGGCAACATCCAAGATATAGGTTGCGTGGTGAAAAATTTCCACATCATGCCATAACATATTTGTAACACACATAAGTGTCATTACCTTTGAGTTACAGGGGACGTAACATTTGCATAATCATTGTTTGGATTATGGTGGGGGTTTATCCCAAATACCCACGCATATACAGCATAAATTCCTCAAACAACTTGCTGAGTGTACACATTCCATACTTATTTAACAACAGTGAAAAATATGAGAGCCGTACTTACAGGAGCTTCCAAGCCATACTGTTGCGAATGTTTAAAAAAATATCACAGTTTCGTATCTGAAGGCAATTCTCTTGCAGTTGGTGTTCACATGATACAATGCTCAGACACATATCTCAGATGCTTGCTTTTGAAACCCATGTTCAAACAGATAAAATTACATTGTATCTAAAGATATCTGTTTGGCAGCGGCTACACGGAGATAGGTAATTTACTCTGATAAGCTTATTTTTCATTTTTCTGTATAAATTTTTCTCACGATCGATTTCCCCACCCACTGGTGGCTTTGTTAGGCATGTATGCGTGTACTGTCTTGCTGCGGGCAGCGTGGTTCCTTCTTCTTCCGTTTGTGCTCGTGGCAGTGCTAGTTGACGTGGTCCAAAATAGTCATGAAAGCAAAATCCACATTGGAAAGGTTTTCAAAAAAAACCTATGCAATAGTAACCACACTCGCCAATCTCAACACTAACTGTGGGGCCCTCAATAAAACCTGGCTTCCCGCTATCACCCAACCTGCTCCTCCCCCCTCAACAAGAAACCAAACACAGGCCTCAAGCATTCGCAAAAAAAGTCTGCCTGTGCATGAAAACAAGCGCCATTCCACGAAAGCAGATGACAAAACTGGGACAGTCGCATACAGTGCCAAAACCCCGATGCACGGTAAAAGGAGGAAGCACTACACCCACATGAGAATGGCAGAAAGTGAAAGGACCACATCAACTAGCGCCGCCACAAGCACAGGCGGAAGAAGAAGGAACCATGCTGCACACAGCAAGACAGTACACGCCTGACGAAACCACCAGACAGGTGGCGAAATTGATCGCGAGCAAAACTTATGCGAAAAAATGAAAAGATAGCTTATCAGAGTAAATTAGGTAAAATTACTACAAAATCCCTCACACTGTTGCTTTGCTTGCATGCATGTGTGCGCCAACAACCTTGCTCGCTTGCTCACTCCCTCCCTCCCTTAATCTGTCCCCCCCCAGAATCCTACAAGTTATTCTTACGGAACTTCTTGAATGCTGTTTTCCATAGTATGATGTCGCATCTTTGAGCACAGAATAATGTTGCTCAAGTCAAAATAATATTCCTATTGAGACATGGTTGAATTAAAAGTGGGGGTTTAGGGTTCAAACACACCAAAACTTGTGGCATGCTTAATGGGTGCAAGTTCAGAATCCAAAAATCAGCAATTAGTTTTTAAATACATGCTTGAAATACAATGAGTGTCGAGTCAATTGAGCCAGAATTTACAAACAGGGTTTTTTCTTGGAATCACAGCTGGCCTGCAATCCCTCCCTCATCTTTCCAATGTTGGTTCAAAATTCTTACCAATGTTGGTTTAAATTCTCCACATTGTTGTATAAGTTTTTAATCCATCTTCACAAGAATTCAAAGTTGGAACTTCGGGCTTCATAGCACATTCCTCCCCAGTAGTTGGCATAGTATATACTGCAAGTCGATTTGACTCATATGTCGAATTTTTGTTGTAAGTCCACTTTATGCGCAGAGATGCTAATCAGTACTGGGCCTACGGTTTAAAGTGGGATCCGAACCACTGTTCAATGTGCCTCCACCAGATACTGAACCCCAATTTGACCTGTATGCAGTCCCATTGAACACATTCTTGTATAGTGCATAGTGCTAGATATAATAGTGTTAAGTATTGGACCTGTGGTAGTATATGGCTCAGAGAGTTGGAATATTACTATGATGCCAATAAACTGTGTGTACTTGAAACAAAAATAGTACGAAGAATTTATGGAAAATATTGGAGAATATGGAACAACACAGAAATGGAAAATATATTAAAAAAGGAACATATAGTGAAATGTGTAAAATCGAATTGATTAAGATGGGCTTGGCATATTGAGAGAATGCAAGAAGGAAAGATACCAAGATGGAAAGAAAAATAAAAGACAACAAAACTGTTGGCTTGATGAAGCGGAAAATGATCTGAAAACCCTAGGAGTCAGAAATTGGAGAAATGTTGCAAGGGATAGAGAAGAAGAATGGATCAACTGACCTTGGCGGAGTGGTTAGTACAGCATGCTATCATGCCAGGTGTCCAATGTTTGAATCCTGACCTGGCCGTGGGTCTTCTTTGTGAGCGTTCGTTCATCATTTCATATTCCCACCTTCACGATTAGCCAAAAGGGGCACAAATCATTCAATCAGAAGAAAATTGAGGAAAAGGTTCACCTGGAACTGTGTTGCCTGTTAAGTGAGTACAGGACCAAATTATAGGTGAACCCTTCCTGCAAGTTTTTTTTTTCTGTCTACGCTGTGTTTTGAGATGTTGTGCACTATGCCGTTAGGGGTACAATCCTCTTTCCAGAGTTTTAAACATTTCTAAGGATAATATGCCTCTCGTTCATCCCATGTTAGATTTTTTCCATACATGTCAGTTAGGTGATATATTCAAAGGCTTCCTGGATGTAAATGTCAGTGGTACTTTCAATCTCTGTAATTACATTTCTCTTTTGAATGGAGTGCCCACTTTCAGGTATATATTCTGAAAGACGTTTTTGGTTTCATTTCCCTGGTAATCTTTCTCATGTTTCATTGGAATTTTTGGTTGCACTGTGCCCTTTGGCATACAAAAATTTCCCCCCCTCCTGAATTTTGCACTTTTAAAGGAGTTTTTATTGCAGGATTCAAGTTTGCTTACACATTTCACCTAAGATATTGATAAAACATTAAAATAATGACCAAGGCAAAATTTTCATAGTATAAAAAATATAAACGCTCAAAACGTAACTTTTCCACCCTCTAACAGGGTCTTCTTCAGACGAAACCTTTATTGTGAAGTTTCGTCTGAAACCTTTATTGTGAAGTTTCGTCTGAAACCTTTATTGTGAAGTTTCGTCTGAAGAAGACTGTGGAAATGTTACGTTTTTAGTGTTTATATTTTTTATACTATAAAATTTTTTCCTTGTACAGTATTTTAATGTTTTATTAACATGGAGACAAGGCTTAGCTGTGTTACCTATGATATTGGCCCATTATTGGCACCTGGGGAGAGGTACGGGGGCTGTCAACCGCATGGAAAATTAATGTCAGCCTAGTTATATATTACACACATTCAATTTAATTTGTCACAGTAATTTCTGTTCAAAAGCAGTATATAAAATGGTAAATAAAATTGTGTTTTTTCTTGTGTAGTGGTTGTTATGTGTTTGTGTTTGTGTGTCTTGTGCAGTAGTTGTGCTGTGTAGTGTGTTTGGGTTTGTCTTGTGTAGTAGTTGTGGTGTCTTGTGTAGTAGTTGTGGTGTGCTTGTATGTGGGTTTGTCTTGTGTAGTAGGTGTGCTGTCTAGTGTGTTTGGGTTTATCTTGTGTAGTAGTTATGCTGTCTAATGTGTTTCTGTTTGTCTTGTGTAGTATCTGTGGTATGTATGTATGTGTCTTGTGTTGTAGTTGTGCTGTCTAGTATGTTTGTTTTGTCTTGCATAGTAGTTGTGCTGTCTAATTTGTTTGTGTTTGTCTTGTGTAGTAGTTGTGGTGTGTAGTTTGTTTGTATTTATATTGTGTAGTAGTTGTGGTGTGTTTGTGTTTATATTGTGTTATAGTTGTGATGTGTTTGTGTGCGTCTTATGTAGTAGTTGTGCTGTCTAATGTGTTTGTGTTCGTCTTGTGTAGTAATTGTGCTGTCTAATGTGTTTGTGTTCGCTTGTGTAGTAGTTCCTCCATTCATATTGGGGGTTAGGCGTAGAGCTGACAACTCTGCACTGTAAAAAAAAATGTCAAGAAACAGCAATATAAGGCCATGGATGTTCCCAAGGTAAAATATTCCGGAGGTAAAATAGTCCCCCGTTTGGATCTCCGGGTGGGAACTACTTTGGGAGGTCCCTGGACTAAGGATAAGATCTACATTATGAATAAGGATATTAAATTAAGCACCTGGAATGTTCTGTGCCTTTACCAGCCTGGGGCATTTCAGTGTACAGTTAATGAGATAGTTAAGTATAAATTAGATGTAGTAGCTGTCCAGGAAGTTAGGTGGCCAGGAGAAGGGAATTGTAAAACTAAAAATTATACTTTTTTCTATGGTGGTACTGAAAATCATAATTTTGGAACAGGCTTTTTCATAAATAATAGAATTAACTCGGCTCTTAAAACAGTAGAATTTATTAATGATAGGATATCATATGCAGTTTTACAGGGTAGATGGTGTAAAATTATTTTAATAAACATACATGCACCAACGGAAGATAAAGATGATAATACTAAAGATGATTTTTATACAGAGTTAGAACAGGTCTTTGATAAATTTTCTCAGTATGATATGAAAATTCTGTTAGGTGACTGTAATGCACAGATTGGCAAAGAAGAGACATTTAAACCCACGATTGGTAAAGAAAGTCTTCATGAATTAAGTAATGATAATGGTATAAGATTGATTACTTTTGCAACCTCAAAGAATTTAATTGTGAAAAGTACCACTTTTAAACATAAAGATATCCATAAATATACCTGGTGTTCTCCAGATGGTAATTATTTTCCTGTAGTTTACGGTTATTACAAGCATAAGGAAACAGTTTTTCTTTGTGACGTTTCAGGAGAACACACGCTCCTTTCATCAGACATTTATTTTCATTTTGACTAAAGATACAGTTGTAACAATGGTTAGTAATTTTTTTAAACAAAAAGAATCCATTATATAATGGATGTTGTCAATGTTACATTGTTGTAATATAGCAACTTAACTGTGAAAAAAGCAGTCTGTTTTATTTTTATTTCAGATTTTTTTTTTTAATATAGCAAAAGAAAATGGCTTTAACACTAACAGAATAAACCAAATCAAAAAACAAGTTGCAAGAAAACTAAAGGAAAAGAGAAATACAGACAAAGATGAAAAATCTGTTGAAAATAAATTTGTGTGCATTCCATTCCACAAGGGATTCTCACATAAAATTGCAAAAATTTTTAGAAGTTTTAATTTCAAAATTGTTTTTAAATCACCAAGAAGTTTGGAATGTACATTTAATGAATTCAAAATGAGAAACTCTCTACCAGATGTGGAAACCACAGGAATATATAATATAAGTTGTTCATGTTCAAAATATTATGTCGCAAACAGCAAGGAAAATGGCAATAAGATGGCACGAACACAATTTGGACATTATAACTCTAAACCCAAGAACAGGTTTGTCAACTCATATCATCGAAGAGAAGCATTTGATTAAAAAGAGAAGGGTTTTAACAAGATTAACGGGAAACATAGAGTTGAATGTCTGGGAAGCTTCGTTCATTACAGAAGAACACTGGAATAAATTAAATAATGAAAATGGTAACATAGATCCAGTATGGAGTTTTCTTTTTCACAAATGGAGTAAGCCACCATCTTTAAAATTTAATGTAACAGAAAACATCAAGAGACTTTGTGAAAACATTGATGAATTTGAATTACCTGATGATATTTGGGATTCATAATTTTAAAAAATCTGAAATAAAAATAAAACAGACTGCTTTTTTCAGTTAAGTTGCTATATTACAACAATGTAACATTGACAACATCCATTATATAACGGATTATATTTGTTTATAAAAATTTCTAACCATTGTTGTAATCTTTAGTCAAAATGAAAATAAATGTCTGATGAAAGGAGCGTGTGTTCTCCTGAAACGTCACAAAAAAAAACTGTTTTCTTATGCTTGTAATAACCGTAAACTACAGGAAAATAATTCTATAATGCAAGCAATGCGTACATACAAGAAAAACTATTATTCATCCAGATGGTAAAACTCATAATCAGATAGATCATATTCTCATTGATAAGAGAAGTCATACTAGTATAATTGATGTTCGTACACATAGAGGTGCTGACTGTGCCAGTGACCATTATTTAGTAATTGCTAAATTAAGAGAAAGACTCTCAGTGTTAAATCATAAGCAACAAAATCTAAAAGTTATAAAATTTGATACAGGAAAGTTTACTGATGAAAGAATTAAGAAAGATTACCAAATTAAACTGTCAAATAGATTTGATGTTTTGCAGGATTTAAATGATGATGAAAATATAAATGAAACAGACGTAAATAAGAATTGGGAGCACAACGTAATGCAATAGAATCAGCAGCTAAAGAAAGTATAGGATACCATAAACCGAGAAAAAGTAAGCCATGGTTTGATAATGAATGTCATAATCTAATAGAAATAAGAAATCAGGCTAGACTTAGGTGGTTAAATAACTCTGATGATACAAATCTAAACAATTATAATAGAATAAAGCGAGAAGTTAACCGCACGTTTAGAAGTAAAAAAAGAGATGACTTGAAAAGCAAAATTAACGAAATTGAAACAAACAGCAAAAATAAAAATATCAGAGATTATATAAAGGTGTAAATGAGTTTAGAAAGGGGTGGCAACCTAAAGTAAACTTAATAAAAGATAAAGACGGTGATTTTCTAGCTGACCCAAGCGATATTCTAAATAGATGGAAGAACTACTTTAATGACCTTTTAAATGTCCATGTAGGAGATAAATCAGAAGTAAATGAAGTCCACACAGCAGAACCTTTAGTTCCAGAACCTAACTTGACTGAAGTTAAAGATGCTATTAAAAGGCTAAAGAATAACAAAGCACCTGGCATTGATTTAATACCAGCTGAGTTAATTAAATATGGTGGAAATTCATTAATATGTCAAATTCATAAATTAATTTGTTTAATATGGAATAAAGAAGAAATAGCTCAACAGTGGAAAGAATCCATAATTGTTCCTGTGTTTAAAAAATGTGATAAAATGAACTGCAATAATTACCGTGGAATTTCTCTACTCTCAACAACATACAAAATATTGTCTAACATTCTTTTAACAAGACTAACACCATATGCTAATGAAATTATAGGTGATTATCAATGTGGATTTAAACGTAACAGATCAACTACAGATCAAATTTTTCACATCAGACAGACACTTGAAAAAAAGTGGGAATATAATCAAAATGTCCATCAGCTATTCATTGATTTTAAAAAAGCATATGATTCGGTCAAAAGAGATAAATATATTATATTAGTATAATTAGTAGAGTTTGGAATACCTAAGAAGCTTGTTAGTATGATAAAAATATGCACCAGTGAAACAGAAAGTAAAATTCGTGTGGGTATTAATATATCTGACAAATTTACAATTCATGATGGGTTAAAACAAGGAGATGCATTATCTCCATTGCTCTTTAATTTTGCCTTAGAATATGCTGTTAGGAAGGTAAAAAAAACTAACGAAGGACTAAAATTAAATGGTATGACTCAGTTGTTAGCATATGCAGATGATGTAGACTTACTGGGGGATGATGCGAATACAATTAAGAATAATGCTAAAATATTTTTCAAAACTGCTAAAGAGATAGGTTTGGAAGTTAACAAAGAGAAAACCAAATATATGCTTACAGGCCAAAACAAAGTGTTAGGTAATAATCAAAATCTAATTATTGATAACAACTCCTTTGAACCAGTTTCCAAATTCAAATACTTAGGAGTAATATTAACAAATGAAAATTATATTAAAGAGGAAATTGAAAGTAGGCTTAATTCAGGAAATGCATGTTACTTCTCTCTTCATAAACTTTTGTCCTCTCGTTTAATATCTAAGAAACTAAAAGTTAAAATATACAAAACAGTAATTTTGCCTGTAGTATTATATGGATGTGAAACTTGGTCCCTTACATTGAAAGAGGAACATAAATTGAGAGTATTTGAAAATAAGATGCTTAGGAAAATCTTTGGACCTAAAAGAGATGAGGAGACAGGTGAGTGGAGAAGGTTACATAATTTAGAACTACATAATTTATATTCATGTCCAGATATTATTAGAATAATTAAATCAAGAAGACTTAGGTGGGCAGGCCATGTGGCACGAATGGGAGAGGAAAGAGGAGTTTACAGGATTCTTGTTGGGAAACCTGATGGTAAGAGACCTGTAGGTAGGCCAAGACGAAGATGGAGGGACAACGTTGAGATGGACCTAAGGAAAATCGGTAAGAATGGAAAAGAGTATATAGATCTTGCTCAAGATAGGGAAAGATGGAAGGCCTGTGTTGCTGCAGCCATGAACCTTCGGGTTTAAGAAGGCTAGAGAGTTAGTTAGTTAGTTAATTTCTGTTAATTATTGTAAGCAACTGATAATTACAAATAAGGCTGGTGCATATTATTGCAGGAAAATTATAACTTCAATCTGAAGCTATGTTTGAGGGGGGATGCCATACTGATAACACCTCCCACGGATGTCTGTGGCAATATCGATAGATCGCTGTCTTCTGAGCCCTTCGAAATTTAAAAGAAAGAAGATGGTTTATTACAACATGGGGCACCACTAATTGGGACTTGCGACAGGTACATAAGTGAATCTGTAAAGGTAAAAAAAAATGTAAAAGTTCCCTGTGTATATAGCACCTTGCCATGAAGACACATTTAGGGGATGTGGGGGTATGGCCCCGCCAGGGGCGCCGACTTGTCAAAATTATTGTGTGGGCTCTGATCACTGAAATGAATGAATGAATGACTCACTCACTCCCTTTTTTAAAAATAAAAATTATGTCTTCGTATAGCAAATTTTAAGCAGCTATTATATTCCTCATGCAAATTAAATGTAACAGGAAAAACGTGTTTTTTAGATAACAATTAACATTTTTATTTAAAAGTAGGCTATGTATTTACATTAAGAGGCCAACATAACAGTTTTATGCTGGCCTCGGTAGCCGAGCGTGTTCGGTGGTCGGCTCAACTCACTTTGATCCGGAGGTCTCGGGTTCGAGTCCCGGCGAGGGCATGGGTGTGTTTTAATGTCCGCAGCAGACTTGTAAAGAAAGGAGATGTGACGGGTGCATTGAACCTTAGTGTTGACGTACCCCATAAAAATAGTGAATATTTACAATATTTAACAGTTTTATTTAATTATTTACATAAATGCTAACACAAATCGTAGGCAAATAGTTTTACTTTTTTGTTCTTGCTACAATATTTTACTTTTTAAATTTAATTTTGCAATAATAAATAAACACATAGCACGCCGTGCTTTAGCAATAATGCCTTTGATCAAAGCCGTTCCCGCTTTCGCAATACAGACTTTTCATAAGCTTTCCTTGCGCACTTTACTGCAAGCCAGTGTTAAATAAACTCGAAGACTTTAGAATTATTTTCCCCTTATTCTTTGGATGAGAGGAAGAGATTTCGAGGATAACTAAATATCGTACAGATCAATATTGTCTGAAAGTCATGTTTACGACCTCAAATTGTTCAGAATTCACTAAACATGATACTGGTATAATTGTCATATCACCTCGTTATTTTGAAACTCTTTTTAGTAAAAATGTTGACAATACTCATAATTATATACTTAGTATATAGTAATAAGTCGTGTGTTTTGCTGTCTCCGTTCATAGCCCCCCCCCCCCAAATTGATGGTTTAGCGGTCTCATCCCCCCAAATTTGATGGTCTAGAACATTTCAAATGTGTATTTAAAGTTAAGTTCATGTTGCACAATGGTAAACTTTACAAGAGAAGCAAAATAATACATTAGATCCTCTTAAGCAAAGTTATTTGAGGGGCTCTGCCCCCCACATCGATAACATTGGGGGGGGGGCTCGAGGGCCCCCCCCCCCCAAACCCCATGGAGTCGGCGCCTATGGGCCCTGCACATTCTTGATCTCCAAAATGTCCTTAGATCACCCACCCCAGGATTTGAACATGGGTCTCCGGCGTGGTAGACGCTCTACCGACTGGACCACCACGGCTCCCTACGTACGTCAATCTGTTTAGACTTCAACTCAACTGTTCCAAAATCTATTTTTCTTGGAAGCTGAAATTTAATTTACTTTCGCTGATGATTCCATTGCATTTGGTATTTAAGGGTAATACATCTAAATGATAGAATGGAACCTCTATTCTACATTTTTAAGTGGATGAAGGTGAAGGGACTCAAAATGTAGGAAACCATGAAGTATGAATGTATAAAGTGGGATATGTGAAATTGGGGTTCTACTGTAAATACAAGAAAACATTAGTCATTTGACAAAAGAGACATGCGCAATATATAATTCCATATTAGTACAACAAATTGCCATACATTACTACATAAACTTAACATTTTTCTTTACAAGATTTAGATAGAGATAGTGAATAGAAAAATCCCTGCAGTTAACATAAGCGTTTCTATGAAGTATAGTTAATATAATGGTTACAAACACTAAGGCAGCTATTATGTTTTATTTCTTTGATTACATAAGTTATTTTTCTGCCATTATTTTCATGGATTTATTATGTAAGTAGGATATTTTGCAAAATTAATCCTGATGTACTTTAATACTGTAACCCTGATTTTATGCCTTTGAAGATTCAATGTTCATAGCATAAGACCAGATAAATTCCTCTGAGCAAGCTATTTGTTATTTTTTTATTTTTTTTACAATTTTTCTAATGAACTTAACAATACTATTACTAAAAAATACTGAGTTTTAGGGACTGAATAAGTATTTTTTAATTATTTTTTTTCAGGTATTGAAATTTAAAATATAACATGCCATGAACATTGTCAAGAATAAAAAGGAAAATTATTTCCAAATGCAACTCATCATAAGACATAAGTATTGAAAGTTGTCGTTGAAGGATTTCAGCATATACACTGTAGAAGAAAAATAATTGTTAACAATGTTTCTTGACATAAACTTCAAACTCAAGTAACTAATGTGCCTTATTCAAGAAAGTCCTACAAAGAACATAGAAAAAATATATGTCAAGAACACTGGAAAAATATATCTCATTAATTTATCATTAGTAAAGGATAAGTAGAAAATATATTGATTTATTCATTAAATTCCTTTGATTCTGGCCAATATGCATTCCCATCATTTACAACGTGTAAGTTTGTGACAGACATTTTACATCTTAAGAAAATTCCAACTAGATTATAAAAGTATTATATATATTTTTCTTCAAGAGCCTGGCAATTCACAGTGTTTGTAATTGAATAGTTACAGTGCATTGTACTATCTACTAGCATATACGTGTGTCTAAGATCTTGTGTTGTTTAATGTTGTTATACGTTATTTTTTTAAAAAAGAAAGTTTTACTGGCAATATCTAAAATTCTATTAACAAAGTATTTGTGTCTCTTTTCTTTCAAGCAAGTGTTCTTTAGATAAAAAACTGTATGACTGAACACATATACATAATCTGGGGTGACTTCGGACGAGAGTGTTTCCCTCCGTTCTAGAGCCTGCAACACTGCACCAGTGTATTGACAGTTCCTGCGTTGTCGCTTGTGGCGTTGCTGAGTTATGTAACTGACAACCTTCAGTAGTTGAACTTGTGCATGTGAGACATGTTGGAAGTTAAAAGAGAATTTACATTGTTATGCCTGATAGTGGAAACTTTGGGCCATAGCTGACACATAAAAGGCATTAGGAATTTTGGTTCCAGGAATGTGTCAACAGTTCTGTGATAGTGTGGGTTATGTGCATTTGCAAGTGGACATGTAGCAGCAGTCAAAGTGGGAGACAGTGCTTCAACGGGGTGAATTCGGACAATACTGCATGTGTACTGAAAATAAGTTTGGAGGACAGAATTATGGAAACTATGATAAGAAAGATTTGGAGAATGCCGTAAGATATGTGAAGGCACGGAAATTAACACACAGCAGTGCACATAGAGAGGAGTGCTGAATCAGAAATGCCACATCAACAAGAGAGAGAGCACGTGTTAGAAACCTGCAATCATGTTCTAGAAGATGTGTGTAACAGTGCATTATACATACAAAGAACAAACACGAAAATATGTAACTGGTGTGGATGCAAAATATGTTGATGTGAAATTTCTATGTCCTTACTATAACAGTACAAGAGTATTTGTGTTTCCTACTGTAGATGATGAGGATTCCATTGGAAAAGATCAGATCATAGATATTCTTCCAAAGCCGCAAGAGAAGAGAACAAAATTCACATTTGGATATGATATTCTGTGATTTTTTTTTACTGGAAGCATGCTTTAATATAGAACAATTAAACACAAAAAGATTTGATTGTAATTGTCTTGTTTAGTATGCAGATTATGTAATGGATATTTGTATCTATGCATGTATTTTGTCTCTATGTAGCCTTTTGCATTTTTTTAAAACTCATTTTTGTGTCAGAAATCACCCATAGAATGGTATAAATTCAGACAAACTGTTTGTACAATTGTTTGTCCAAAATCACCCCACAACACGGGCTGACTTCGGACATCAGATATAAATTAATAAAATTTCAAGTATGTCCTTTTCATGGAATGTTTTATCTTAGTTGTGTTCCTCATACATATACCTCGCAATGTAATGCAAAACGATTGTCCATGCTCGAAACGTGTTTGATACATACATAAAAAACTCACCAAAGCATCCGAATTCACCCCAGATTACAGTACATAAAACAGAAATTTTCTAAAGTTCTATGCACTTCTTCAAGCTAATTTTTAAATTCTACAGATAAATAATACAAAAAAGAAGCAAAAGGGAAATATTGCTTCTTTTTTTTAGCCGTCATTCTACCATAAAGTAGATAGTTAAATGCAGGACCTTATAAATTAATAGAAGAAATTTAGTTACAGCTGACATAATTACTAGTTGTTGTTTTTTTTTACTTTTATAAATTATATGAATTATTCTTGCATTACTTCTCTACTTAAAACAAGATTGGTGTTGTATTCTATACAATTAATTTCCATTAATATGAAAGATATAAATGTGTCATTGTAATGCATTTGTGTTATGCAGTGCTTTCTGTTTTGAGAAACACCTATACTAATTTATTTTATAAAATTTCTTTCTTGAACAATAGAAAACTAGAATTTTATCTAAGGTGCTCAAAATAGTTATTCTAGTTTTTGCTGCTTCAACTATTTTTGGCATGTTCCTATATATAATGCTTTCTAGCAGAATGTGTATACTTATATATGTACATATTATGTAAAATTAATGTGATCCCCTCTAATTGTATTAAGGATCAAAAATCAAACATCACAATACATTCAGTCAATATTAGTAATTTAATGCTCAGTTTTCTGAACCACCACATTTAAAAATATGTGAATTAGGTTAAATACATTAATACAGTTTGTATTGACCAAATACAGTCAGTCTAGATGTACACACATGTTTCAAAATAAACTAACTTAAGACCATCTGTACAATTTCAACCTAACGCTTTGTATTGAGCTATAAGTTATGTAAATTGTAATAGGAATTCGCAAATAACAGTCCAAAATAAGTGTAGTTGTGAAATGGTTGACGTATGCTTGCTTTCACTTATGTTGATTTGTAATGTTAAACATAAGTTTATAAATATAATAGAGATTGTTATTTCAAATGCAAACATACAGTTATTCTGCTTTGGCTGTTTGTTGGTTTGTCCTGGAATCATTTTCAAAATTGCACATTCTTAACAAAGACCACTGTATAACTTAATGTAATGATTGAAACCTGGAATATTTAAAAATAATTTAAGATATAGGCCACTATGAAATTTTACCAGTACCAATCAGGTATAAAATGGAAATTATTTCAGACTTGAATAATATATTCACATACTATGTCAGTATTATTATGTAATTTTGAAGAGGACACAGCAAGAAACATCTATGCCTATACCGCGTTTGTTACAACCTGTCCCGGTTCCTGCGCTAGTTGCTCCCTGGCTTTTCTCAGTGCTGGGGAAAGTCAAAGCCAGGCAGCCAATTAAAATACGCAACGTCGCAACAGCGTCTACGTAAGCGCCTCTCTTCTGACTTCCATTCGCTCCTCGCTGCCCAGCAGACGATGTTTTCCTCGTTTCTCATTGGCACCGAAACTGTCGAGTGCTCCCTAGCGCGGGAAAGGGGACAGGTTGTAACAAACGCGGTATAAACCAGGACTCGAACTCAAGATTATTGGTGGTAAAATGATGAGTCAACTGATCAGTGCACGCATTACACAAGAATATGGCAAAGTAAAATAATACAAATTGGTTTACAGCTAGGAATGTTTCTCAAATAACTGCTCACAAGAGTTTTAATATGAATAAATTACCAGATCCATTTTGTAGTGAGTGGTATAATCACTGTTGTGTCAATGGTTTTAGGTTCGAATCATGTGTGTTTGTTATTTGTGACACAATTCACTCTCATTGCCTTAATTCCTCTTACGAGACATCTGACTGTTGTCAAGGATGTCTGTGGTCAACTCAGAACCATTAATGGCTTTGGTTTGAGCATGGACATTTCTGTGAATATCCCTTCATCAATTGCATTTAATCATCATTCTTCCCCATCACAGTGATTAACCCAAAGCAGCAGAAAGGAAACAAAATAAGAAAATGTACAAAATACAAATTATAAGTCTACCAAATAAATGTCCATATTAATTCTTGTTTCTGAGAACAAAAACTTTAAAACTTAGGCATTAGAAGAATCAAATTTGGTTTTAGGTTTAACATAGATAAAATTCTTGATTGGAGAAACTAACTGTGGTACTGTTAGGGTTCAGGAAGTTTGTCTATTATCCTGAAATAATATTACTAGCTAATTAATTGTTATTCTTGATTCATTAAAGTTATGCTTGATTATTTTGCACAAGTATGCAAGTTTTATATGAGCGATATTTGTCTATTTTCTGTGTTTCGTTATATTTAACATTGTTATTCACCCATTTTAAACCTTGAGGAGAAAAAATATATATCATGTAATAGAAAAATTGACAAGTAAACCAACCATCAAAAAATAAATGAAATCATTGAAAGATTTAAACTTGATTCTTTTTTAAAGTGGAATAATCCATATTATGTTTAGTTACTAGAAAAACTGCTAATAGTTTACCTTGTCTGCATGGACGTCCGCAGGATTTTTTCCAGGGAGGGGCAAGGAAGGTATATTTTTCCAGGGGGGGGCCAACATGGCATATTTTCCCCAATAATAGTGTTCATCCCTCAAAAAACATTGCTTAAATATGAATTTATCATGTTCGAGCAATAATTAACACACATTATTGTGGCTGAAATTAAATTATATGTGTGAAATATGTAATTTTTGGTTGATTTTCGTTTTCCAGGGGGGGGGGCCATGGCCCCCCCTTGCCCCCCCTTCCGGACGCCCATGCTTGTCTGTTATTGATAACATGAAAACCAACTACATAATTCCAAAAATACAAATTAACGACAAAGAACCACTATTTCTGCTTTTGATTCATCGACAACAATATTGGAGCATTAGTAGTTGCGTGTTCCAAAATTTGATTTAATTAAATATTTTTCCACAGTGAAAAACGTGAATACCTTAGTACAAAGGTAAAAGAATATAATGATTACATGTCACATTACTTCTTCACAACCAGTTATTTTTTGTAATGCTGCAATGAAACACTGCGTACACACAGATTAACAAATTACAAACATAATGGGTATAACAATCATATCTATAGTAATCCAGTATTATGTACATATTTGACAATAAGATGATACTTATATACATGTTTTAAGTAGATATGTTGATGACACATTTTCACAAGTGTTGAAAATAATGACAAATCTCAACATTTCACAGTGAGCTGGTTAAATGAAGTTATAGTATCACAATTAATAATGCCATTCAACATATAATGCTTGAATTTTTAGATATATATTGCATATGATTATATATATATATTTTTATCCACAAATAAATAGTATATAATATGTATATTTGTTGGTGAATATATATATGTATATGAATATTTCTTTATTTATCAGTATGTAACAAATACTTAGTGAAAATATGATGAGAGGAATGCGTTGTTTTTGATATATCTTCATACATACTTACCCAAACCACTCAAGACACACAGTTACTGCTCAATCATGGTATCCATTTTTTCTTTGATACTACAGGGAATAGTGCAAAACTGAATATATATATATTTATGTATCAATAAGCCTTCATGAGCATCACAAAAATCAGTAATTGACATTCCATACGGATTTTCAAACCGTGGTCACAGTTGCACAGTCTTACTGGTCTAGACATGGCTCAAACATTTGATTCTTAAAGAGATACTTCTTTTACCTAAGCGAATGCCACATGGCAACAGCCTTTCGTGGATTTTGGGCCATGTCATGCCAGTGTTCTCTCTCAGGTCCATTTTCTTGAGGTCCAATTACACAGCAGCCCAACAATGGGTTGTTTCCTATTAGATCATTACCCTGGTCCATTATACATACCTTAAAATAGAGAAAGGAAAAGGCATGTAATATTAGGCTTCCATGCTTCTTAGTGGATTAATTTGGTTTATTTTACTTCGCTTTTTACCACTTTTGGCTAATCGCGAAGTTGAGGATGAGTGATAATATGATGAAACTGATGAAAGGACTCTCACAAAGAATACCCATGTCCAGGCTGGGATTCGAACCTGGGACCCTTGGTGTCATAGCACGTTATGCTAACTACTCTGCCATGGAGGCTAGTGGGAGAAACTATGCATCGTCAACATCAGTGTTTCCACCTTTCTTTCTACCTCTGTACTAAAGTCACAAATCACCTGGGAAGTGATAGCTCATTTTCTCTTGAAGAACACAGGCTTGGATACCCAGACCATAGCCTGCTAGTATCCTGAAAGTCTGTGTGTTACTGAAAGAATTCACAATTTCAGCCACTAGCTGACAGCCAACCCATCTGCTCCTACCAATGCTGCTTCTAAAGCAGGTGAACTTATGATTAAGAGCCTTGTGATTTAAGTATCTAGGCCACAGAATTAGCAGCAGAAAATTTTGGCAATATGGGCAGTAGCAAATATTGATGTATTAGAATGCACAGGTATGGCTATCACTATACGAGTTGTTATATAAATATGTATTTTCTCTCTCCAAGTCCAGAGTTCTTCATATTTCTTTACGTTGTCTCTGTGTGTCTGTTTTACTTTCCCCACTTACGTCGTTATCTTTATTTATTTCTAACATTATTTCTCTGCTCTTGTCCCCTATCCCCCCTCCAAATACTCTCTCTTTACATTATTTAAATATTCCTCTTATAATTTTCAATCTCATTCTCTCTCTGTTTACCTCACTTACTTAGGGAAGTTTTTTTTTTAGGCATGATACTGAGATTATATGGGAACTAGACAAACCTCTGCAAAATTGACCTAACACAGAGACCAAAAGTCTCAGTGACAGATCAAGAAGAGTTGCAAGGGAGGGGCACAACATAATAAAAGTCTCTCTCCTGATAAGTCCCCAATGGTCAAAAAATATATATTTCAATTGTGTTTTTATATTTTGCTTGCAACACTTCTAGCGAATCACAGCTGCCAAGGATGGTACTGTGATAGCCTACTACAAGTTTATTCATGCAAGTGCAGTTAAGAAAAACCAAACTGCAAACACTGTGTGTTTATTCAATTTACATGGTTCATGGTGCAGTAAATAGGCATTTACTGTAGGAAAAATGTTAAGAATAACGAGTGTTTCAATAAATTTGATATCATTTTGTAATCTAATAACATTATCAATTCTTGTGCAAATGATCTGAAAATTTAACAGTATGTGTAGAAACACGTCAAAAGTCCGTGTGTAATGTGGTATGTTTCTGTCTTTACGGTCCACCAGTATTGGATGAGATAGCCCCAGGAAGTCCATAAGAAGAGCAAGTCAGGAAAACCAGATTCCTCCGACAACAGTTTGGCGTGTCATAAGGAAACGCTTGTGAATGACACACTATAGGCTGCAGCTCGTCCAGGCCTAAAAGATAGATGACAAGCGAATAAGCAATTCTGTGTCGATATGTCGTTCACCAGACCTGACCCCTTGTGATTTTTTTTCTCTGGGGCTATGTGAAGGGCCTCGTCTATGTCCCCCTTCTTCCTACAAGCCTAGAGGAACTACAGCAAAAAAATCACCACTGCACTGGAGACTGTTACTGCAAGAGTGTTATGCAGGAGCTGGAATACCAACATGACATGTGCCGTGTCACCAGTGGTGTGCGTATTGAACACTTGGGAACAATCATTTGTGACATCCATGTACCTTTGAATTTCTTATTCAGATTTTTATGCATAAATCTTATTGAGTTGAGCATTATGCCTGTGTAGTTTCCTTTACCTTGACTATGTAGTTACCGAGATATTTACATCTGTAATGATATCAAATTTTTTGAAACACACTGTGTGTGTGGTTCCTGGAAAGTTGCATTTTACACACCTGTTATAAACTTTTTGTTAAATGGTGATACTGTTGTAATGTACACAAATAATTCTTAATATCTCCATGTACTGAAACTAGTCATTTGGCCAGTTGACAACTTCAACCTAAGTCTGTCTGCATTATGCCATGAAAGTTCTCCATTTAAGCCGACATATCTTCATATTGATGATTAAAGAGGATGACCCCCATGATGTAATTAAGGGATTATTTATAGAAAAGTCATATTTTGTTTACATTAATTCCAAATGCAATCCATTAGTAGTAACTGTGAAGTTGTGTTGCACATATATTCAGGATTAAATCGCATTTTCAAAGGCTCGTAGCATCACCCATTACTCGTGCAGCAGAACAACACATTACATTTCTCACAGCTGACGTTATATGTTCCTTGAACACATGCTGCATGACAGAGGCACAGCATTTTTGGTGGATTTTTGAACAGTAAACAAAACATCAATAAAAGTCTTTTTTGTCACTTCTATAAATTATGTCCATAAGTTCCAAATTACGGAATGATGTAGATGTGGACTGATATGAAAAAGAAATGAAAACAAAATCATGAAGAACCTTAATGGTTCTTTGAACTCGTTGATTTTTGTTTTTCCCCCATGCATTGTGCTGTGTCATGAAAGCACATTAGGGGGTGTTAGAGAATCAAACATTCTCGATCTCAGACATACTGGAGGTGATGTGATTTGCACCATGCTCTGACCATATTTACTCATGCATGGCTTCCCTTAGGTACTTACATGACCACAGAGCCACTTATGCAGGAACACCAACGGGAAATCGAATCGAACCTGCATCCTCTGTGTGGTATCCTGACGCCCTAAGTGAACCTTCCTCCTTATTTAATGTATGGAAAATTCACCCCAGGAGGAAACAGAAATATAGCTCTTACTTTTAAAAGAACACATAGTAGTAGAGAATGTGAGTGACAAGTATTTTTTCCAGTCTACTATAAAAAACACTGGTCATTGTTGCTTTGACAAGCTTCCACTGGCAAAGTTCAATATAAATATTAGTTTCTTTTGAATCATATCTCAGGTTGACAGGTATATTCATGAGATAAGACCATATCTTTTGCGACTGTTCTTGTTACCATAATCAAACTTTTTTTCAAGCGAATTTACAGAGAATAGCACTTTGTAACGGTAATAAACGTCACTTTATACATGCACATTTTAAAAATAACAATAAACACCCACTCACTACAAGCACACACACACACACACACACACACACAGGTGCACAAGGTACTCATCCGAACTCTACCGTGCAAGGGTTGGTGTTGAGCATCTCTAGCAGAGGAAACTTGAGGTTCCACCAATACAGAAAATTGTATTGTGATGGCCAGAGCACCAAGGCTGGAAGGATCATAGTGGCATATGTCCAGACATTCAATTGCTGTCTTCCACTTCAATGGATCACATACAGTGACAAGGAAAAGCAAGACAGGGACAGGAGAATGAGATATCTATCTACCTTTTGCATATTTTTTATATGCTCATAACTCTGTGGAGACATTTTCACAGCTCAGGGAATGAAACTCTCAGCAGTGTTAGGGAACTAGTTGTGCTAAAATATGATGTATACAGTAGAACCTTGTCTTTAGGTTGCCAGAATTTACATGTTCCTGCATTATTCATACAATCCTTTGGGCTCCAAAGAGGCAACACATTTTTAGTTAAACTGAATTAGTAAATTGATGCATTTAAATTATTTTGATATTGTATGTCTCCTTTATTTAGATTTTCTCTTTTACAAGTTTAGTATGTAACACTTATAACTGTTTATGTTTAACCCATATGATTTTTTGTATTTTTGCATTTGCATTTTGTTCTTTTCATTGTAATCCTACTCCATTTGTAATATTTAGTATTGTATTACGTTTTCCACACCCATGGATATGGGTCTACAGAAATAAAGAATTTATTATTATTATTCCATGCAATTTTTTTCACTATGTATTTATGAAAAAAGTAAAATTGAGATTCTTTTGGACACAAAATGTTTAATCACCGCAAGACCCTTGTAGGACTGGTCTGGAATTGCATTTGAGTGAAACCAATCAACACATTTCAAGATTATAAATGAGAAAAATCAATTGATGTGTTTCAATTTGGCAAATTCCAACTCTACTGTAACATAATATTGAGAAAAAACTTATTACGATGGTTAATGAGCCAAGTGATGTTGCTAATAAAGTATCTTACCTCTACTGCCGTGTGAGGTAGGCTGGAGGAAGTAACATTAAAGGAGAGTGCTTCGTTCCATACTGGGTTTGTTGTACACTTCCTAGCAGCCGTCTTCTTCTTCTTTACTCTTTTCCCTCCACTTATTAGATACACCTTCACAAATGGATCTGTAAATATAATAGCGTATGTCATGACTGCAATATAAGTAATGATCATGCATAAATCTTGCTTATACTCAAACCCCTTCTTCATTTTCGGTGTAATCAACTTTCAGTCTTACCACCAAAGTTCCCAGGTTCGAGTCCTAACCTGGCTAAGGGTGTTCTTTGTGAGTGTCCCTTCATCAATTTCATCATATCATCGCTTATCCTCATATTCGTGATTAGCTAAAAGTGGCACAAAAGTAAAATAAACAAAATCCATCAACAATCCTGATCATTGCAATTAGCCAAAAGTGTAAAAAGAGTGATGTTAAATGAAGGGGTCGGGTGTAAAACATGGTAAGTGGCATTTTGGTCATTTCTGAGTTCATTAAGGAAAAAGGTTATTAGAAGCTATACTGTAGATAAATTGTTCTCGTGTTGTGTTTACCAATTTCAGAATGCTTCAATGAGTCCAATACAAAATGTTTGACATGACAATTTCACTCTAAAATTGAAGGATGGCACATTTTACTTTGTAACTCAAAAATTACCAAAATGTCACTTACCATGTTTTACAACCGCGCCCTTCAATAAAAATACAAGCAGTAATAATAATTGTTATTATTTACACTTCCATTTTCCTAAATTCATAGGTAGGGTTGGTGTCTGATCTAGTGGTAAACACTCACTCCCTTCACAAACGAGAGGTAGCAGGACCTACAAAAACACCCACCCACCTCTTCATATTTCAAATATGTATGTATGTACGTACATATCCATAATACTTTCTCTCTCGTTTCACACTATGTTGACAAAAATCTTCAATACCAGCTGACAGGGAAGTGTTCGCCCCTACGTCAGATTAATTAGGAAAGTGCATTATTGGCAAACAGTGTGAGGTTAAGAGTATACAATATTTGAATAATCTTTAGTTTTCAGTGGAATTAAACTTGCAAAAGACACATATCAGTCATAAGATTAGAAATTATACAACATTCCCGGAATACAATAAGAAAATTCATTCATCAACATTTAGTGATAAGTTTCTCAATTCATCCAACAAATTTATAAATATCTGCAAAATATATACAGTGGAGCCCCAATTTTATGTTCCTGAACATTTTATTTTCCTGAATTATACATTCATTCTCTGTCTCAATAGAGTAAAATGTGAGATTTTACATTTTTTAATTGTTTTTTCACCATCGCCCTGAAAAATCTAAAATTTAGGTTCCACTGTTTTTTTTCTTTTGACAGGCAAAGTTCAAGTTTTTCATACAGATCAATAAACAATGTAACGGCGAGTTTAAGCCTAATTATACATATGTAAAAAAGAAGAAAATCAAAATGGATATTAATTTACAGTGTGTAATCAAGATATGCTTCATTCGTATCGCATTCATACATACCTAAATTATCTTTCTCCTGTGGCAAGAATAGGTTACGGGCTTTCAGTAAGACTACAGTAAGTCTTTCAGCTGATGGTAAGTAGCTCAATGAAACTAATATTTCTTGTCTTTCTTCAGGTGGCTAAAAAATGAAAACATCTGAATAGCACACATGATCATCAGATTGCAGTCAATGTAAACAACTACCATGCAACCCTTAACACATACATATATCTTATTTACGTACAAATTTTCAGCGAAAAATGCAGGCTCGACCAGGACTCGATCCCGGGTCTCTGGCATACCGTGCCATTGCTCTACCACGGAGCTACTGAGCCTGCCTGATTTTTCGCTATCCCTGTATTACCTGCGTGGAATTTTTATTCGCTGAAAATTTCTACGTAGTACATCTCCTGTGTGTGCTTAATCTTCAACATATCTTGTTGTTATGAATAAGTAATAATTGAAAAGTTCGTGCATATTTGTACTATTTAATTGCAATCCCCATTGGACCCTACCAATTTACAGTATCTTTTTCAAATAGATAGATATGACTGATTGCTACTTGAATTGTACCAGTCTGCATTTTCCTTACGCCAAGGCCAGGACTCGAACCTGGAGCTTTGAGTGGCAATAACGTTAGTTGATTACTCAATATCCTCGGCCGCCGAGGTGGCGAATTCCTTTTTCTTTTCTTGATCATTTCCAGCATTTTTCTTCCTTCACCATCTCGTTCCTGTTTTATATCTTACTTTTCTGCCCATTTCACACGCTTCATTCTTCGCCATAGCCACGTTTCTATAGCTTCTAGTCGCTTTCCCTCGCTTCTTCATAGGGTGTAGGATTCAGCCCAATACAACGCTACACTTAAAAAAAAGCATTTTTTCCAAGATCCACAAAATACTTGTATTAGTCTTATTTTGTCATTGCTATTCTCACTTTCATTTCTATGCTCATTTAATTTTATCTAACTTGTGGCATCATGGTCGTATCCGGCGAGGGGCAAAGGATGGCACTCCCCCCTCCTTGGAAAACAATTGGCCAAAAATTTAATTTGGTTCATTGTGTTTCTTACGTTGGAAAGTAAAACTAAATGTTATTCCCTTTTCACATAATTCAAAATAAAGCATTGGCACAGTTTCGAAGTAGACATTCCTTGGCCCCCTTGGGAAAGTGCTGCTTGGTCCCTGGGGAAAAAACTTTTGTTTTGCCTCCCCCCCGAAAAAAAGGTTTTTTGTTCCCTCCTGGAAAAAAGTCTGGGTATGCCCATGGGTGACACCACCAAATACTTGGGGTTGCACACCCTATGCGGGTAGATAAAGGGAAGCAGGGTGGGGTGATCACCAAACAGGACATGCAAAATAGGGGATCACCCCTGGACATCTAAACTTAAGCTATCAACTTTTCCATAAACGTCTAAACATAACTACAAATCGTCAATAACTCTCGCCCTCGCTTTGATGTCTAAATTCAAATGATCACCCACGGAGACGGCGTTTAAAACTAACAAATCTTCAATGAGCCTAGCGCTCGAAATCTACAAAAATATATATAGGCGTCCCTCCCTCCCTTCAGGAGTGGTCGGTAATCCGTTCCTGATCCTGCCGTTGCACGCAAGAAATGTCACACGGCAGTCAAAAAGTGAATTATGAAGTCAACATTCCAGCTCACGAGTTGGCAACACTGAGTGTCGAATCGCGCAGGGGTCCAGCCACCTGAAACTCAAAAACTGTGCGCCTAGGTGAATAGGTCATCTGGACAATGCCACTAGAGAGAGAGAGAGTAAGAGACTGTATGTCTGGGGTCCTCCGCTCAAATGAGTTGCTATGGCAACAGTGAATCTGAGACTCTACACCTGTTGCCCTGCCATGAGAATCGATAATTTCTACCCTCCTCTCAGCATGCGTTGTACGCAGGGTTACCGAGACGAATTTATTATTTCATAAAACAACTGCTCATGTATATTCAGCAAAGCAGAATTTGAACAACCGAACAAGTTCAGTATGTCTAATTTCCTAGCCTCGTCCGTAAAACGTCTACTTAAGAAGTAGCTTTCATTTATGGGTACAATATGGTACATTTACGCACTAGTTTACGTGTTCTCGTTACTGTGTCTTGCGTGTAATAATTTACAAGGCATGAGGACCGAATGACAGTTCACTGGTCATCGCCAGGTCACTTCTGATCGACTGCTGTCTCTCGCAGCTAGCACACGCGTGCATTAAGTTGGTGTAAGGTGCGTCGAGCTGCTATACCCTATCAGTTCACCAAGTTTCCTCTTTATAGCTCTTTTAGTTTCAGAGATATGCGGGGAGAGAGACTGAAACGATCGTTGCGTGAGGGTACTTTCTCAAGTCCCCCATCGCAAAGAAATTCCTAAACAAGCTACACTCTGTCCCAGCTATCTCTGGAACAGGCGAACGAAAGCAAGTCTCTGCGCAAGTAGTGACGCTAGAGGACTCCACCAATGAATACGCGAGAGCAACAGGATTGTGTGGAGAAGAGGAAAAGCGACTGCAGTTACCAGCATTCACAGCAGCGTGTATTACTTCGCTCTGCCCAATCGATTTCCCCCCTTCTCTGCCATTGTGCGCGTCCTTGCTCTAGAGATATCTGAGACTGAGTACAGTAGTTGGTTTGCATATGCAGTACCCTGTTCTTTATGCTGACCCGGAATACTGAAGCGTAAGATTGGTTGCATAAAGTGAAGGCGAACGGACAACCCCTCAAAAACGTTAGATTGGATTTTTGCACTTTCACCCTTGGTAAAGTGCATATGCTTTCATCAAATTAATTAATTTGACGTAAAGTAAAAGAAAAGTAAAGTGTTCCCCTGTGCATAGCACCACGCCATGAAGGCGTATAGGGGGTGTGGGGGTAACACCCCACAATTTCTTGATCCGGTCATGAGTGGGGGTGATGTGATCAGCATCACGCCCCTGACCTCCTTTACCCCCAGGGTTTCCCCCAGGTACCCATGTTATTCGACGCTGGGTGGGCGCCGGGGCCGCTTCCATCGTTAGAAAAGTTCCCGGATTTGAACCGGCCGGGGATCGAACCCGGGACCTTTAGCATTTGGAATACTCTGGTGAAGTTTCACAGTGCACAAAAGTGCATGTTTTAGTAGTTTTAGTGCATATTTTAGATTAACGTGCATATGTTGATGGAAAATACAAATATAGCATAATATTACTGCTTTTCGAGTATGTTTTAAATATAGTGCATATTTAAATGCACATTTTGGCGGTTTTAATGATTATTTCCATGCATAATTTGGCCTTTTTAGTTTATAGGTAGCCAGTGACTGAAATATTGAAAGAAAAATCAGAAGTTAACGATTATGCATTGAAAGACTTCTGGTGTATCGAATTTGAGTCATTTCCGATATATCGATACTGCAGCAGCAATGTATGTGCCACTCGGAACACATGTAAACTACAACCTTCTCCCATGATTTATACATTCGACACTAGCGCCACTCTTTCAAGATCAGTTTCAACTATGGTGCTGAATCTTTGTTGTCTTGACGGGCCAGTGAGAGCATATAATACCGGGTAAGTTTATGTTAGAGAGAGCCGTGATCGACATAAACTCGTCTCAGAAGGTTTCTGGTTCGAGTCCTGCCCAATGCGTTGAAGTTCCATCGTAGGTCCAGCCCCGATTAGTCTATCTGAACAAAATACGGACTTCAAACTTTGCAAATACGCGCGTCTCCATACATACGCATAACTATGGAATCAAGGACGGAGCACTCGCCCCCAAATTTTCAGGTTTAATAAAATTTTCAAGATATGAGTATTTTTGTTAACCTCACGGGACCTGAGATTCATACTCTTCCTCCCCCTCCTCCAAGTTACGATACTCTATATCCGTATACAGCATTATTCCATTAATATAATGTCCTTATCAAAGCATCATTTTGTTAAAATTAACAATAAATTATCTCTATAGAAATTTTGAGGTTAAAATTAGATGCACTACACGATTCCAGGAGCGGAGTTTAGGGGATGGGGTGTTCAGCCCCGTATTTCCATTTACTAGGGGAAAAGCTTCGAAAAGATCCACAAAATGAAAAAAGGGTTATTTTATTTTACATGTAAAAATACAAAAATAATGTAATTGACCATATGGGGTAAATTTTAAAACTGAAATCGGTTATAAGAGGTTTTTCGATGTTGTGAGCCCGCGTCACCAGATTATAAGACTAGGGTCTCTAAAATTTTCTCGTAGCTTCGAACACTGCATAATGAAAGTGTCTCTTCCGTGGGAAAACCTTTGACGCTGGCAACCATGATAGTGAAACCATGTTTACTTCACTTGGGAGTTGACAGATACATAAAAAAAGTACTGCACAGTCGCTTTCGTTCTCGCTTTTGCTACAATTCTTGCATCAATTTAAATTCCATTGAAAGAGAATTTAATTTTCACATAGTGTCGTAACACTATTTAGAACGACGACAAACAAAGGATTCACAGAGATGCAGGCGTGGGGGTAGGACCGCATAGACAACAAAGAAATTATGCACTTATCCTTTTGATGTTGAAATAATCACTGTTGCCAGCTACTTCTTATTTACCGTGAGATAAAGGTTTCCCAGTGGCCACGAAATAATAATAATAAAAAAGGGGAATCATTGTAGAGCATGAGGTCAATTGCCATGAGTTAACACTGAAATGCATATATGCACGCTACCCTGAACATCAACAATATGTTCGGCTGTATCGTAACACATATCACATTCCAAAATGGAAGAACAGAAGAATGGACATACCTTCTTGTTTTTGGTGATTTCTCCCCACACTTCCACACTGGACGTGACATCAAATTCATCCATGGACATTCGTACCTCTCCAACGACATCGTTCCTCGAAAATCTATCATAGTCAAATACCTGCAAATATAAATTGTACGAATTAGAAATGGATGTCACTGTCGCTACTAAAAATTTCGTAAAAACGTATTGGAGACTTTACACGGTGCTTTGGATGAACAGAGGCCAATGGAATGAAAAAAATATATGTAATGTTCACGAAAAGATGCTCAAATAGACTGTAAACAGAAAAGAAAGGAAACTATGGATTAACGGGGACACAAAGTTACATACTATGTTTTTGTGTGTGAATGTTCGAATTGGGAGCGAATGGCGAGCAGAAAAATTCCCTGATGTTTCCTTCCGAGGATATATGTCTCTGCTATATTCGTTCCCGATCTGATAATAAAATGCAGCACTTGCATACATTCTCAAAATTATCAGTTATGTTATTGTTATTTATAAATAACTGTTAGTGCTAGAAGTTAATTTTAAGATTAGGAAAATGGTAATTCTATTATGGCATTTCAAGTCCTTGAGATAAGAATGGGGAATCGTGGAATGCTAATACAAAACTGAATATTTTTAAAAAATAATCGTCGGTAGCTTTCAATAAATATACCTTATATAGCCAACTTTATCGCTATCGTCACTGTAATGTCAACTGAATTGGATTCTGCATGTAAGTCGAGACATTTCTCAAGTCCTCTCTTCCTCTTCATTTTGCCCAAATCGAAAACTTTGCATTTTTTGTCATGGAGGAAATGATCCCTTTCCACTCTCCGCCCCAGAGAGGAAATTTCTACAGACACTGCAGCTGACAGACGCACACAATGACCTGAACTGCAATCTCCTCGTGGACACCTCACTGAAGAACAGACAATAAAGAATGGGTATGATATAAAAATAGGGAAATTTCATTCTAATTTTAATGGTAAGTCCATTGCACTCAGAAATTCTCTAAAATATATATCGAGAAAAGATGCAAAAGTTTTCATGAATGATCTGAAAAAAATATACCGTGCCGCAAGTAGAGAAATTGCCAAAAGATCTGCCGAGAGCCACAGGTCCAGACTTTGGTGGAGGCAAAGCAGTTTCTGATCCCCACCAAAAGTTCTTCAAGTTGAGACAGAATACATTTTTGCCTTACCCCAATATTCTCCGTCAGTTGGTAATTTTCATTTTAAATGGTTTTTATTGATTGGGTTGGTGTTTTAAGTCCACTTTGTGCACAGTAAGGCTAATCGGAACTGGACCTACAGTTTAAAGTGGGATCCGAACCACTATGTGCCTCTACTGGGTATCAAACCCGGGCATTTTAAATGGGCAGAGAAAATAAAGTACATGTATATAACAACATTGGTAAGGCTTCTTTATCTCAATAATCTGCCACTTTAGTGGATAACTTAAGTACATTTACTCATAAGAAGGCTGATTAGAATAAAATATAGCAAGAGAAGGTAAGGGGCACCAATTAAAGGAATGGGCTAACAAGATGGATTTTTCATAAATCTCATTTTAAATCATTTCTTGTTACATTTATACTGACAGTATGTGAATATCTTTGAATCAACAGAAATTATTTTATTAATATTTTGTTTGCACGCACGCGTGTAATTTGACAATCTAACCCTTCCAAAAGTTATAGGTATAAGTTGGCACCACTGCACGGAGCCATATTATTCTTCGGTTTATACCTTCCTCTCTCTCCAGAAAAAGCAATAACGCATACGGAATCGAGTTAGGAAAGAATATCGATTTGGAGGGGAGGGAAATGTGATGTCAAATAGCAACGAAACTCTTAATGGTGTGGACACGTGGAATGTCCAATCGGAAGTCGGGTATAAACCGTAAGGTGGAGCAAAATTGGGTCGTTTTAGGGTCGCGGAGCGGTTAGATCGTCCGTACGACTCTCTCGTTCGACGCTGTAATTAAGAGGGGGCCGATTGGCATCATTACGAGGAGGACTCGCGTTCCCCAAATTACTTCGCTGCCAACGGAACAAACAATAGGAATTCCTGTGATGAAGAAGAACGCTGCGCTGGCACGTCAGAGCTTGTTAATTTTATCTCTCGTGGATTTTTCCTACCCATTTTTTTACTTCCCGGGCGTGGAAGGGAACCGTGTTACCGGAAGATCAACAGTCGAATATTTTTAAAGCAGCCAGCACCAGATTGGTAAGCTGGTAGTTCTGGTGCAAGGGACAGTGGCCTATTTACAAAACCTACATGGAAGTTGCAACCGTGGGCGTGGCAGATTGCACAAGCCAATTGAAACATGTTCCTCACATGACGCAAAGGTCCGTGAGCTGCGCCGGCTGCCACATGCACCATGAAAGAAGTTTTAACAATTAAACAACTGGATATTACGACCTCTACTTCTGAAACATACATCTTATTTTATATTATATACATATTATATGTATGTGTGTGTATATATATATATACATATACAAATGTATCTCTCTCTGTGTGTAAAATATGTAGAGGTCGTGAGATCCACTTGATTTAGTGGTTAAACTTCATCATCATACAAATACATACACAGGGTGATCCATATTGTATCTACCAATATTGGTTAATAATCCTGTCCGAAAGCAGGCGCGAATGCGCAGAAATCTCCCATGTTTAGATAGTTCCAAGTCTCCCAACCAGTCTGCCATAGAACGTTGGCCGGTTCAGACATGAATCTACCCAGTGCAGGAGTTCTTCCGTCATCTAAGAAAGAAGCTACTATTGGTTCTACCATCAGCCACGCCCAGAGTTGCGATTTCCACGAAGGTTTTGTAAATATGAAAAATCTGGGTCATGTATGCAGAAGATACCACAAGAGTTCACATATTTCTGGACAGTTTCTCTTTACATACAAGTTTCCTTATTTATTTTACACGGAAATTGCTGATCTTTGGGCCGCAATAATAAACGGCTACCCTTCGGGTTGGAGTTGATATCCTAACTAACTACGAATTAGTTATATGGTCAATCTTGTGAGTGTAAATCTATGTGTGTTATCCTAATTAAAACCATACATTTATTTTGTAATGAACTAAGCTTTTTATTACACAACGTTTCGAAAATTCAACATGCGTATTTTTCAGGAGTTATGTGAACATCTAATTATGAAGAAATATAAGTTTAATCTTGATTTATAATTGGGTATCACAATTGCCAGTCCAAAAATATCACCCTTTTATACTGTGGATACAAATTCAAATGATCGTGACTTTAAATTTGTGTGTATTTTCTCATTGTTAATAAAAGCAATTAAGTCATGCAGTTTATGGAGAGATGTGACCATATTGTAGTTTTCCTCACATTTGTATTTTAGTAATTGTTTCACAGACTTTTATTTAATCCGAAACGATGTGTCACTGTTCTAAGCACTAATTACAGAAACGATATTTCTGATCAGTCATACAAAGTGTGTCCCATAATTTTCCAGACTGATGTCGTAGTGCATTTACATATAGCATGATTTGGAAAATCACCTTTTCTACAATTACGCTGATGTTTTATCTCTCTTGCTGGTAAATTTCAACTTTGGGGAAGGATCCTCTTAAAAGTTACAGCGACACCATCCTAAGTGACCATGTCGGAAATTACCAGAAAAACCAAAGGGTTCAACAGTGGCGAGACATGATTAGGGCTGCGGACAGGGATTCCAATTTCCTGAAAACTATCGTCACTGGTGACGAAACTCAGTCTTTACAATATGAGCAGCTAACAAAGCGTCCGAGTTAGGTGTGGAAGAGCCAAGAGTTTACAAAACCAAAGAAAGTTCGCCTGCAGAAGTCCCGTTCGTATCAAGACGATGCTCGTCATATTCCTCGACTCTATGGGTATCATTCATAGAGAATTTGTTCCTATTGGACAGACGGTCACAGGGGAGTACTACCTTGAGGTTTTGAAGCTTTTGTGGGCACGCCCAAAATACCGACAACAGGGCACGTGGTCCCATTTGATCGACAGTGCACCCAGTCACCGGCCTGTGCTTGTCCATCAGTTTTGGGCCTTCAAGGATATTGTTCTGCTTGATCATCCCCCCCCCCCCCTATTCTCCTGAT
The DNA here is from genome assembly GCF_977018435.1 of Lepisma saccharinum. Classification (NCBI taxonomy): domain Eukaryota; kingdom Metazoa; phylum Arthropoda; class Insecta; order Zygentoma; family Lepismatidae; genus Lepisma; species Lepisma saccharinum. Next base: position 116,588,792 of record NC_139231.1, read on the forward strand.
CTGTCTCCTCCTGACTACTTCATTTTCCCGAAACTGAAATTGCTGCTGAAAGGCATCCAGTTCGATGCTGTTACAGACATTCAAAGAGCTTCGACAGAGTATCTCAACACTATTCCCGTCGAAGACTTCCAGAAGTGTTTCGACAAGCTGCATGAGCGTTGCATTCAATGTGTTGAAGCTCAAGGAATGTATTTTGAATAATATACATCACAATGTGTCATTGTATGTGTGATTCCAGTTTTCTCATCCTAGCCGGAAAATTATGGGACACACTGTGTATATAGAATATTTATTAGAGCTGAGCCGATACCACAATTTGCCGATACCCATACCATGACCGATTCCTACCGATGCCGATACCGATACTTGTATAATTCCAGTATAAAATAACAAAGGCTAATTACCGAGTCATACTAATTCGTCACATCACTGGGCACGTATCTAGAAATATATTTGGAGAGCCAGTCCGAGCCAAGTGTCTCAGAAATATAATAATAAAAGTGTTTCTATTTAATACATTAATATAATTATAGGTCGATTCGTAATAATACGTAATATAATTAATTATTAATTAATTTCTCCGATGCGTAAGGAGTATTGTTGTATGCAACTACGGACTAAGAAACGGAGGGAATACAACGTTAATACCTATTTTGCTTATTTGTTTCTTGATTAGAAAATATTTTTATTACATAAATAGTAAAAAAGACACTATAAAATCATAGATACAACAGCAAATATTGTTCATCTAGCTTACGTGTAGTTAACACCGCTAAAATTTGTGTAAAAACAACTGTCATGGCAAGGAAATTAATATCAAAGAAGTAAAAAATTGAATATTTATTGAATAACAAAAAGAATGATGTTACGTCCATTTGATGAAAAGTAAAGTTCCTGATAAATATTTTATGTACATTATTGTAAGTAATGGTGCGCATAAATCTTTAGAGGGGGCTTCCCGATGGTGTAGTGGTACCGCCGTCGCCTTGTAATCAATAGATCCCGGGTTCGATACTCAGTGGAGGCACATACTGGTTCGGGTCCCACTTTTAAATGTAGGTTCAATCCCGATCAGCCTATCTGTGCATAAAGTGGACTTGAACCAAGAACTCAATCTTCCTTAGTACTGTCATTCAAAGCCGTATGTTTCCAATATAATATAATAAAATAAATAACCCTCATTGGCCGAAACCGGCAGTCACACAAAAGACTGACACAGAAGGGAAGAGGACAAGAAGAAATTGCTGAATCAATCCCTTCCACCCTTGAACGTAGTCACAGTGACCTCCATCCCTCTTTTCCAAGAACTCCGCTACTACCTGACCAGGCATTAGCGCGGCGGTTGGTTTAAAAACATCCACCTATCTTACCCCCACGAGCTTCAAGGAAGAATTGGCAATGAATGGTTTATTTCCTACAGCGTTAACTAAGCAGTTACATGCCTTCATGGCCATGTTTGGGTTCAGCTTTCACTTACCCATGCCTTTGATCTTGCCATCTGCTTCCCAGCAGGGTTGGGGTTTTTGATCCAGTGTTTCTAGTAAAATCTATGGAACTTTCTGTGCTGGTCTCCCAATCTTTCACAAGCAGGGTTGGCAATTATTATTTTTTTTTAAAAAAAGAAACAAACAGTTCTTTTTTGTTTTAAGCATGTTTTTTTATGTTTTAAACAAGAATCGAAAAAAAATAAATTAAACGTTTAAAACATAATGCCAAGAAGACTTATTTTCTAAGAATAATGATTAATAAGGAATCTGTTAATCATCCAAGGATGGACTGTGTTCCTATTATCAAGTAAACGCTTGACTAACTTCTTAGAATACACATTTTTATTTATGTTAGTTTTAAATCTCGCTCGCATGTAGGCTGTTTGAGAAGCTTACACTAATCCACAGTTGCCAGGCCCCACTGTAGTTACTCTGTTTTTTTTTTTTACGCAACTAAATATTGACATTAACAACTATGTGCAGTATATGAAGTGAGGAACAAAACTGTTTGATCCATATAGTATTAAACTTTTTTAAAAAATGTTTTAAACACTTGTAAAAAGAAACAAAACACAGCCAGGTGTTTTAAACTTGACCCACGGCCTCGGGTATTCATCACGATATGTTTCTTTGTTAATTCAATATACATTTTCAGCCACTGAACATATTTGTATTCACAATAAACAGAATGACACAAAACACGCAAATAACCACAAACTATCAAACATCAAAATGTGTTTTAAACAATCCTGAAAAAAACATCTTTAAAACACTTTGTTATAAACGTATTAAACACTCGTGAAAAAACAAAGTCACGTGTTTTAAACGTATAAAACAAGTTGTTTAAAACACTTTTGCTTTAAACATGCCAACCCTGGTCACAAGGAAGGGTGAACGACTTTTAAAAGGACAAATGTTGAGACGAGCTGTTGCCTTTGCCCGCTTTTCTAGCCACTGAAAACCTCTGGTATCGGATGGTATCGGTATTAGAAAATCAACAGATACTCACCGAAGCCGATACATCGGTATCGGTATCGGCTCAGCCATAATATTTATGATAGTATTCTGTGTTAATTATATAGGGAGATAGTGCGTGCGTACCACTTGTTTATTTTGTTAATTTTTCTTGTTTCTATTTTTGGAAAATCAGTCAGGGGTACAGAATATAAATCACTTGATGATATTATAACTGAATTTACGTTTTATTTCTTCAACTTCTTTACGGTGGTGATTAATGAATAATTTATTCATCACCTGAGTCAACAATAGTGTTCCCTATGTCATTATAGTTTCCAAAAGGTTATACGTACACTTTCTCTACCCTTCGTCTGCTAATTTTCTAGCTACTCTATAGTATCCACAGCAGGGGTCTTCAACTCATGGCCTGCACAGCCCTTTGCAGTTTAAAAAATAAGTACTTAACATAAAAACCGGATTAAGTAAATTATAGATGGCAGCATATTACAGTTCTCAATACCACAGTGTTGCTTTGTGACCCGCGAGCAACACTGAAATTGTTAATGTGGCCCGCACTGTCTGACTAGTTGAAGACCCCTGATCTACAGTCTAAAGAAAACACAGCCCAAGAATGATCACCCTAGGGAACCTGTTGTTGACGCAGAATGTTTACCTGCAGAACGAGGGTCTTATCCTTCAGTTCGTCGTGGGAGACGGGGAACTTGAAGTGTTCATCGAAGAAGGGGTTTGGGTCGTTGCGGTGAATCGCTGTTTGCCGCTTTCGCCCGTCAACTTCCGGTACGAGGTTCATCTTCACGTATGGGTCGTTGAAGCCTCCTTGGTCGCTGCCTGCGAGGTCGTGTGCTACATGAAAGAGAGAGAATAGGTTGCTGGAGAAAACACAATTTTGAAGCACAACAAAAAGGACTACGAGACTCCATGTTTAAGAAAAGAAAAAAGATTATGAGACTCAAGAGTTTTTCGAAGGAGAACACATGAAAAAGTATAACGAAACTTACGATTTAATAAAAGTGAACCTACATAAAAACTTTATAAGACAAACGATTTTTAAAGAAATGAGCATGTAAAACAGAATACACATTAACCCTGGAGAGCACACATATTACAGCATGTAGAGCGTGTGTCGTTTTGTTAAAAGCCGAACGGAACAGTTATGAAATATTCTTACCTCGTAACCATTGTTTAAGTTCATACTTTTGGAAAAGCAAAATTTAAAGGTTTTTAAATTCGTGGAAATAAAACTGAGGTCAACGCTTTAAAATTAAGTCAGCACACTAGAAATATTCTCTTTACTAATACCTCATTCCCGATTTATTTACAAAACCTACGTTGAAACCGCAACTGTGGGTTTGGCTAATGGCAACTTTGAACAGTACGCATTCCTTTGTGCAGTCAACGGCAAAGATAATGGTAGGCAAATTGTCCACCGCTATTTTCACTACTTTTTTATTCTACGTCCTGTGTTGTTTTAAGGAATGAAACTATGTTGGTTCGAAGCAGGCATTGTTCTCTGCTTATTGACGTCATTATTTCAATTCGTTGTCATCACAATGTGTAATACAGACCGAATGAATGAAAATGGTGGTGGGCAATTCTCCTACTGTTTTTTTCCGCCGTTGGGTGTACAACATGTAATGTGTAAAAGAAAGTCTTCGTTGTGTAGTGCGTTAATACGTCATATGACTGTTGCATTTACCACTTCAAGATCCTTGGCTTATAAAATCGAATCCTCGTCACTTCTCCAAAATAATTTGGAACGTATTAATCCGCTGTTGTTAGGTTAGGCGTGTTAGGTGCGATGGTGTTTGTTAGTAACTATTCGTTTTGTTAGGTCTGAAGCTGTTAGTTAGGTGAAGTTTTTAGCTTACTAGATTTGGAGACGTTATAATTTTACATCTTGTTAGGTAGGTGTGTTGACTTTGATCCTGTTAGAAATTCTCCTGTATCATGTGCAAAGTTCCATTCTGATGGCGTAGTGTTAACGTTATCGCCTCGAAATCAGGTGTTTTGGGTTCGATCTCTAGTGGAGGCACATTGCATAGTGGTTTGAGCCGGCCTCCGTGACGGAGTGGTAAGCACAGCGCGCTACGAGGCCAGGGGTCCCGGGTTCGAATTCCGGCCTGAGCATGGGTTATCCTTGTGAGCATTTTTTCACTCATCCTCATCTTCGCGATTAGCCAAAAGTGGTACAAATGCGAAGTAAAATAAACCAAATCAATCAATACTGGTTTGGATCGCACTTTTAACTATAGATCCAGTCCAGATTATCCTCCGAGCATAAAGTGGATTTCAAAACGGTTGACAAACTATTTGTCGTGAGACCCACTTGTTTCAAGGTTTATTTTTTCTTGTGGTGCATGCAGCAGCCAACGCAACTGATGGATTTGTGCAATGAGAAACGCGTTGCCACTGGCTGTTGCTTTGAACTACAATCACGGTAGAGATTTTCATACATGTTTTGTTAAGCATGCGGCTGGTTCATACAGTGAGAAGCTTCTGAGAAGGTTGAACTTACCTTCGATGAGATGAACGTGAAGATCGGACCGGTCAAAGTCGTATTTCAGCCTGAGATGCAGCCTCCCAAGACTTGGTCCATGGTGCCTGATTCCAAGAAAGAGAGGCCCGTCCCTCTTCTGGTAAAGATCCGGCTGCAGGGTCCCCAAGGGCGACGCCGGGGCCCCCTGCGCATCCGAGTAGGACGGGGACCTAGGCGGGATGAGGAGCGGCGAAAGGCAACGGGCCTGGGGCCTCCCCACGGTGGGTCCCGGAGAGGGCACCGGGGAGTTGCAGCACGAGGACCTGTCCGTCAGCGACACCAGGGACGACTGAGACGGCGAGGGCGTCCGGAGGTCGCTGGGCGTCGGGGAGGACGTCGTGGCCCCAGGGCTGGAGCAGCGGATGTCCAAGGAGCGGGAGGCCTGCAGAGGGGACGGCGAGCGGCTGGAGCGACCCGAGGGGCCGTTCTTGGTGCAAGAGGGTTCGCTGGTCGTTCGGCCATCCGGGGCGAAAGTGCGGATTTGCGGCGATGAACCTCGGTGGCCCTGCAAGAAAAATACATTTTTGAGAACATTCGTGAGCTCAAGTACCCAGATTGATTCTTGGAGTCAATAAAAAAAATACATAGGCATTATAAAGGGGGGCACCTGAAGAAGCCCATCCCCACCCCCATACATTCAGGGATATGCGCTTATGTCCTGGTGCCTTTAAACAATAAACCAGGACGTCATTTCTTCACAATTTCTGTTATTTCGTTTATTGTATACTAATTTATTTCATTTCTAGTTTTCAATTTACATTTTTCATATCGTTTCCATTGGTATTTAAGATTTAACTAATTTTGATTTGTAGCGGTTGTCCTGGTTTTAAGAACAATGAAGGTGTACATATTGTAAATTGTTAGAGATAAAGGGTGAGTAATTTTAATAAGAATAATATGTAGTAAGATATTATATGTTGACCAATTATTGATTCGGTTGACCAGATCAATGATTGGTTTACAAATGATTAGTTAGGTTTTCTTTTAGGGTAAAACAATAGTCAAAGATTAATTAGTTGATAGAGGGATTGGTTATAAAAATAAGGTATGTTTGGAGGAACAGGGATATATAAACAGCCTAAATAAAAGCAACACCTTAAAAATTATTGTATTAAGTTTGTATGTAAGCTGTTTACAACTTCAAATCTCCGTCTCAATAGCATGATTTTTCAGGCTGACACGCACAGAGTAGATCACCGACCCATGTCACCGACCACTTCTACAGATGATTCAATCCTTGATTACTAAGTTAGTAGTCGACTAGGACGACATAATAGATACAAACCCGAGTCCATAAAGTCCTGCAAAAAACTAAAACTCTATAACTTTTTAGCTGTTGCGTTTAACAATACACATTTTTTGGGTGAGAAGTGTGGAAGTTTAAAGTTTTGTTCTGGCCACACTGTTCAGTGACGCTTGCACTGGTAATCACATGATCATGTGACTTAAGATGGCGTCCATCCAGGAAAAGGCACAGTGTGTTCTGTGGTTTTCCGAGTTAAAATCTTGTGTTTCAGTGCAAAGAAAGTTTCAGACAACATATGGGAAACCACCCTCAGCAAATTCAAGTATCAAAAGATGGTATGAAAAGTTCACGGCAACGGGAAGTGTGTCAGATTTGCCACGCAGTGAAAGGCCAGGATCGAGTGACGATTTGAATCAGTCAGTGATTTTTCTTCGAGGAAGACACGGTAAATGGCAACAACTATCTGAACATGCTACAGACATTCCTTGTTCCAGAACTTAATAGGTTAGGCATCATCAATGACGTCCACATGCAACAAGATGGAGCGCCGCCGCATCTTGCCCTTGAAGTTCGGCAGTTTCTTAACGAACAATTTCAAGGTAGATGGATTGGCCGAAGAGGGCCCACACCTTGGCCTGCAAGATCACCAGACTTGAAACCTTGCGATTATTGGTTGTGGGAACATGTAAAGACCGAGGTGTATTCACAAAAACCAACTAATCTGGATGACCTAAAAGAAAAAAATAAGAGATATGATTCTGAATATCCCAGGAGAGCACCGTCAGCACGCAATTCTTGATTTCACAAAAAGACTGCAACAGTGTTTGGACGTGAATGGTGCACAATTGGAGGTTTGGCGATGAACCTAACAAGCAGGAAATAAACTTTGAACCTTGCTGTAAGTACATACAAAATATTTTGTTAATAAACTTAATAGTTTTCAAGTTATAGAGTTTTAGTTTTTTTGCAGGACTTTATGGACTCCCTGTACTAACTCAAAGAGTTATTTTATGTTCAGTCCTCTTTGACATATACAAATTTCATGGCATAAACAGCATCTAATTTTTCTTCCACCTCTGCCCATGGTCGACATTGCATTGCCAGGGATCCACAGTATTTCTAAAAATAAAATTATATTATGTCTGGCATTACACACACACACACACACACACACACACACACACACATCATGGTTTGAGATGTTTTAAAATCGGAGAACCTGACAGAGCAAATGATTTCGGATCTACCTAGCCTTATGAGTAGGGCTAGGATTTTGATGACCTTAAAATTGCCAAAATATAACCTTTTAAAAATGCATTTATGACCTAATACTTCCTAAAAATTCTGAAAGATTTGAAAACCAATTTAAAAACTACCAAGAGAAATTCAAATTATAAATTAACGTTACAGTATCTATCACATGTTCATTGCGTATGGTGGTACAAGTAAGAAAGTTCACTTTCTATCATCTTTTACACTTTAAGTACTGAGTTGCAGTACACAACGAAAATCATAAGAAAATTTTCAAAAGTGAATGATTGTCGGTTTTCGGACAAGAGAGCCTTGTACACGGAAAAATTTCTCTCGACTTCCACCGACACAAGAGGAGCGTACTTGAAATGAACAATATCACTTGCTGTTAAGTCACTTTCAATTCCATAGAGTGCATATTGCTTCCCTGACAAAATGTCCGATACAGAGCACAAAACTTTGTACCCCCTTATCTTTTAACAATTGGTGACAATATATTTACTGATAGAGGGGGAAATCACATTGTTTGAGCTGAATTGTTACACAACAGCTTGTGTCAACAGTATTGCAGAATGATTAACAATAATCTAAAATGGGCATTTGGGAAAATATCTTCAATACAATATCATAGTTTATGCAGAATCTTTGGTCTATGGAACGGAACACCGAAACAAGCGACGTTTGTTGAGTTAGGAGAACCACCATTGCAACTACGGGCACAATATCTTGCGAGAAAATTCTTAATGTCATCAACCCGTACAGCTAAATATAAATTAAATCTTCCAACCGTATTCACAGGAAACAAGTCGATTAAGGATTACATACCGAAAGTTATTAGATTTTCATCGTTTCCGTGCTTTACGACAGATTATTTTAAATTAACAACAATACTTCCCGTTCACTTTCCTCCATATCCAGATAAAGATACACGAACGTCAATGCCAAGTATGGTGAATAACATATTCGTGGAATATGTACACTCTGTAGTGCATGAAGATTTTTATATAAGTCTGTTAAAAGAGGCACCGTGGAAAATATGCTCCTTGCATATAGGCAACCCAGGTACACCGAAGAGAAGAGCGGGGTAGAGAACAGTTCAGGATATCGGTGCCAAGCAGTTTCGACAACATGACATAGAAGGGGATTGAAATGAAAGTGTCCATGAGTAGTGACCTTGAGGCAGGCAGCGTGTGAGTGCAGTTGAGCGGCGAGGAAAGTTCTGAGTGTGGTTCGGTGGGTCAGCATGGTGTAAACGGTGCAGCAACGTATCTTTGTTGTCGAGACGTATGCACGCCTCGGTTCTTGAAAACACTGTGCAGATTTGTTTACGACGGAGTTCGCGGTGAATGGAGTTCCAGCGAAGGCCCCAACCAAATCAGTAATGCAAAAACTGATCGCAAAATGACGGGAAACTGGATCCGTGCTGAATAGGCCAAAAGTGCGTCCAAAGACTGTCCGCACTGAGGCAAAGGTGGGCGACGCAGCGCAGTCAATGATACGCAGTCCACGAAAATCATCTCGGCGTTTGGCACAACAGTTGCAGGTGTCCCAGTCAACCGCTATGCGGATCCTGAAGCAGGAGTTGAACTTGCACTCCCAGAACACGCGACACAGGTCAGGTGACAATTCACATGTTCATGGAGGTTCCACTGCACGCCCAGAAACTCGGTGTCTGGTGTGCCGTGTCGTCACGCCGGATCATCCCCGTGTTCTTCCATGAGCCTGTGAACTCGGCTCTTTACATCAGTAACATACTCAACGTGTTTGTTGAACAATTGACCAAGGATGAGAGAAGGAACGCTTACTTTCAGCAGGATGGAGCCACGGCGCATACAACATGTGTAACGATCACGCGCATTGAGTCAGTGTTCCCGCCTGAGCGCGTCATCAGCCGTGGCAGAACCAACCTTGGCCACCTCTTTCTCTAAATTTATCACCCTGTGATCTTCTTCTTGTGGCGAGCTCTAAAGGGACAGGTGTATAGCAACAACCCTCACACACTCGAAGAGCTCCAGAACAGCATTATCACAGCTATCCAGGCCATCCCGCAGGATGTCCTTGCCCGTGCTTTTCAGAACATGTGGTATCGTCTGCACACGTGCCTCGAGGTCAACGGAGGACATTTCCAGCACCTCCTCCAGGTAAGTTGTTGTGACACTGTACTGTATTTACAGAAGAGATGTTTCATTCATGTACGTTTATGTCAAGTTGTCTAAACTACTTGGCACCGACATCCTGGATTGTTCTCTACCCCGCTCTTCTCTTCGGTGTACCAAGGTTGCTTACATGCAAGGAGCACATTTTCCACGGGCCTCTTTTTTACAGACTCACCCAGTATATTCAGACGCATCAAAGTCCGCAGCTGGTAACACTGGAGCTGCAATAATCTAATGGAATACAAAATTTACCCATTACCAGCAAAATTTTCAATATTCTCGGCGGAAGCGTTTGCTATTCGTCAAGCATTGTTGTACATACAGGAGAAAAACCTCAAGAGGATAGTGATCGCCACTGATTCAGCGTCAGTCTTACACTCCCTGGGATCGATAACAGCTCATTACTATGTAGACTGGTACTTACATTGTTAACATAAAAAAATTTGTATCACAAACTAACCAACTCAGGATACAGTAACTATTTCTTTTGTCTGGACTCCTGGGCATACATCCATAGAAGGGAACCACATAGCACACGCATTAGCCAAATACGCAGCTGAAGAATCAAGTCACCGATCGCTTGGGATTAAATTTTCTGCAAAAGCGCTAGAGTCGCATGCTAAAACAGAATTGTTGAAAAGTTGGCAGAAACAATGGACAATTACAGGGAAGACAAATGGGAAAAATATTATTCAATTCAACCACTTATACCTAAAGAACCTTGGTATCAAGACATTAACCTTTCAAAAAACTCTTTAACAAGTCTTCTTAGATGTCGGCTAAATTACACCCTAGCCCCTAAAGACTTCTACACTAGGAAGATTATGCAGTCCCCAATGTCAGTGTGGTGCGAAAGAAGGAACACCTGATCATATTATATTTGAATGTCATCTCAATGTAACTACGCGTGATAATTTCTTAAGAGATCTAAAAGAAGCAGGATATAAGGGCGCATACACCTTGTTAACACTTTTGAGGACCGAACTAAGAAAATAATATATGTACTTACCAACTATATTGTGAGAGAAAATATTGTATTATAAAATTATGAAATTTTAAAATTATGAAATGTAAATCAAATGTAACTGGTGTATAGCTGAAAAGCTACAACCAAATACACATTTATATATATAAGAAAATAAAATATAAAATTATCAAAAAAAATCTTTGTTTCTTCAAACACAACTGATATAACTATACATGATAAATAATAAAATGAGTGGCGGGGAACATAGATTTGAATGTCTGGGAAGCTTCGTTCATTGCAGAAGAACACTGGAATAAATTAAATAATGAAAATGGTAATATCGACCCATTATGGAGTTTTCTTTTTCACAGTGAAGTAAGCCACCATCTTTAAAATTTAATGTAACGGAAAACATCAAGAAACTCTGTGAAAGCAATGATGATTTTGAATTGCCTGATGATATTTGGGATTCCCAATTTAATAACTAAATAAATATAAAAATAAAAAATAAAAAAATGTGATCTTCTTTTTATTTGAAATAAAAAATAAAATAGACTGTTTGTTTGACAATTAAGTTGCTGTATTACAACAATGAAACACTGACAACATCCATTGTATAACTGATTCTTTTTGTTAAAAAAATTACCATTGTTATAACTGTATCTTTAATCAAACTAAAACAAAATGTCTGATGAAGGGAGTGTGTGTTTTCCTGAAACGTCACAACGAAAAACTGTGTTTTTATGCTTGTAATAACCGTAAACTACAAGAGAAATAATTAGTTATACATGATAGAGAGGTTTGCTCCCCTCGAAATTATGTGTAGAATACATTAGAAGTCAGTATTCTATGCGCAGAATAAAGTATAAATATCACTTATAGCGCATTGGACACCAGACCCCTGTGGGACTCAGGGACACCATCCTCCAGTGTTCCAACCATTTAGTACGAAGGTTAATTAAGTACTGTAATTCCAGCAGCTATTACGAAGAGCACGGTCTGGAATTGCTCAATTGTGTTTAATGAGGTGAAGATTGGATGTATAAGGTTTCTCTTGATTGGAGGAAAATTGGCGAACCTTGTGATTTGTTTCGAAGCCTTTGTTTGTAGAGCTAGAACAGAATGCATCGTGCAGATTCTACAGCGGAAAGCATATCAGGTTTATATAAAATTCTTGTAAAGTGGATAAGCCGGCAGACAGGATTTTCAAATGCGTATGGAATTCCAGCAAGAATTGAGCAATCTTATTTCAAAACTGTAAAAATAGCATCCCTGATGGTATATTGGTGACGCTCTTGGGTTTGCAATGAAGTGTTCGCGTTTTTTATTCCCAGTGGATGCACATTGTACAGTGGTTCGGATTACACTTTAAACTGAAAGTCTAGCTATGTGCAAATAGTGTTTCAAAAGTCGCCTAACCATAACATTGATCGTCGAGAACATGCAACTAGGATTCATAAAGTTTATTTTAAATATAATTAGAAGCTCCCATCCATAGAGGTATTTTTAAAATTGGTTGCCAGTTCATTCCATACAGATAATTCTACAAATTAATTTATGACTAAATTAGGAGTTGTTTTTCCAGAATGCCAATCACAGTTTTGTAATTGACGTCATGTTTTTGACCGAGAAATGTTAGTTGCAGTACTTGACGTATTTGGGAATCGCGATTATATGCGCGAAGCAAAAAAGTTATAGTTTAGTTGCAAATAATGATACTCCCTCTGTCCCATAATTATTGTCCGGTACACTTTTGTTTGTTGTCCCATAATAATTGTCCGATATTCAAACTTTGACATTGGTGTATACAGAAGAAGAAAATGAAACACGGGAATAAGTCATACAACGTTATTACTCAAGGATCAGTACAAATTGGCCGATCAAGTATCCAAAAGAACATAAATAAAAAGTTACCATTTTGGCATACCGGACTATAATTATGGGACAGAGGGAGTAGTTATCAACACTAGCAGTTGTAATGATACAAAATCATTACATGATCCTTTACATGTATTACATATGTTTATTAATTAGACCGGCAGGTTTTCAAATTCATGAATGTAGCTTATTTGGTGATACGTATGTCAATGCGCTTTTAAATGTGTTTTGTGTGTGTTCTATGTATGTTTTTTTGTAAACTTTCTTTGTTTGGATATTTTTATCTCTTGGCCGTTGGGGTAGGTAAGAGTGTTTACTGGTGAGCCAACCAGTGGAATATTCCTTGACAGCTTGGGTCGTTATTCAGCCTATAGAAGAGCTGGCAGAAAAGGCTGGCTCGACACAAACCACAGATGAAACCATAATGCGACAATATCAGAGGAGAAAAGAAATGCAGACAAACAACATGCTACGCCAAGAATCGGGGGAAATTATATAGGAGCCTGGGAAACGACAGTCCACGCAGAAAACAGTCAGTCAGAGGCGATCTTTTATCAGGAAATTGGTTGCGATAGTTTCTGCAAGAAACATACAAATACCTGTATGCCAATCTGATGTTATTTTTCACAGTATTTAAGGTATTTTTATGAATTTTACTAGATTGTTAATGCTTTTGGTGTGATCGGAAGTGCGAGGTGTCCAACGAGAGAGGTAGCTGTGAAGCTGGAAGTTCACAGTAGACAGGTAAACACACAAAACATACCCGAAACACAGTCAAGAATTTCTCACAGTAGATACAGGCAGTACCCAAGTACTGACCATACAACCACTAGTGTTGAGAGGTGCAATAAAATGTATCGCCAAACGTATAATTCCAGACTTGACACCATCATGTAAGAGTTGAATTTTGTGATTTACTGCCAAACAATCCATCCTCTTCCTACATAAATACTTTATTTATCTCTCTTCGATATATTCAATTTCTTCAATTGAAAAAGATTCGATTCGATGAAATTTCTCAAACCTAATAGGCTTACATCAATTTATATTTTTCAAGTGGAACAATAACAGAACTTGGGAAAGAGCTGTAAGTTTAATAAAGGAAGATTTGTTACAAATAAGGACATTTCTCTGCTCTCAACTAGATTTTGAGTAACGTGAAAGAGTTTGTTAAGGAGAGGCTGTTCAAGCTGTTCGATTTATTACGATTTTGAATCATACTTTTAAAATGTTCGAGTCCGCCATCTGACGAGATTTTTAAAAAATTCCACATTCACTCATGGCTGGTGCTTGTAACTCTATACGAGAATCCTCCCTATACTATGCAAATTGTGTATTATGCAAGTTTTTGTAAACTAAGGGACAGACTTAAAATTTAACGGCAGGATATTGTACATTTTACGGTAACTACTAAGTTACGGTGCTTCATCACCAAAGATGCCCAAAAATGATGCAGGAGTCTTCCACATTTTACATTTTCTGTGAACATTCGCAGAGAAACAGAAGCATGAAAACGTTCCTTACCTGTCGTGAAACGCTCTCTAAACTGCTCTGAGATGAAATTGAAGGTGTTCTGTTGAGTCGCGGTTGGCCTCCTGGGAAGGATTTTGATTGGTGGGTCAGCACGCCGCCGCTGGGGCCCTCGATGGGCGACCGGAGCTCCTGTCCCGTCATGGTGGGCGCGGGTTGGACCACGTGCTGCTCCTTTGCCACATTGAACTCCTGGAAGGAAAACAACAGATTGATTCATCGCCATGCAATTGACCGTGTAAGCACAAGTTGCACAAGTTGCACCATGATACGATTGATTAAAATTTTTGGGTGCTTCGGCATGTATCGCCAATTTGCACCCTTCCAAGTACACGAGGAAAAATCCCTTTATCTGAAACCCTTAACTTAAAGTAAAGAAATGGGTGCAAAGAGTTGCAAGTTGTAAAAGGACTTCGTACAGGACAAACACAACACATTAAAAAAAGGCAAGAATAGTCTAAAACTTCCTTAGAAACAGTGTAAAAGGCCCACACTTTTCAAAAAGCTAAAAACCTTTGTTAAAACACCGTCATCACGTTCCAACATGGATGATGATAAACAATTGGGAAGGTTAAAAGTTTGTCTGAAGAATGTAAAATCTGCACATTGGAGAAGAATATCCCGAACACTTAAAATAAAATTACATACACGACCTTAACGAATTCTTAGTACAATAAAGGAAATTAGTATGGAAATACCGCATTTACTTGAATCTAATGCGCACTTTTTTGGTGAAATACGAGGGTCACTATTTATATTTTGAGCCTTGGCAACACTGATTGAAGTTAGGCGCGATTTGACGTTTGCACGGAATCGTCTGGCATTATTGACCATAACGTACTTCAAATGTTTTGTCAATAGCTTCATTTGTGTTGTTTATGTTGCCTTGGAGATTGCGCGACAACAATAAAATGGAATTAACTCGTGAACATTTTCGTGCGATAATTTTTTTACGATTTTCGACGTGGATTATCAAGACAAGAGTGCATCGATCAATTTACTTCCACATTTGGCGACGAAGCCCCATCCTTTGCCACTGTGAAACGCTGGTATAACGAATTTAATCGTGGCCGCCATTCGCTCACCGACGAGATTCGCGAAGGTCGTCAAAAACCAGTTGGTGTTCAAGAAAACATTGATGCTGTGCAAAACCTAATACTGCAAGATCGTCATGTGACATACTGTGAGATTGAGGCAACCATAGGCATTAGTTCCACCAGCATATATAAAATATTACATGATCATTTAGCTGTGAGAAAGGTATGTTCTCGTTGGATCCCACACAATTTGACAAAAACTCAAAAAGACGCTCGCGTCAATTGGTGCAAACAAATGCTCAATAAATACAATCGTGGTGCTTCAAAAGACGTATATAAGATTGTAACAGGTGACGAATCATGGATATATGCATATGAGCCGGAACGTAAACAGCAGTCGACTGTATGGGTGTTTCAAGATGAACCCAATCCAACAAAAGTTGTTCGCGCTCGAAGCACATCGAAACAAATGGTCGCCTGTTTTTTCGGGAAAACTGGTCATGTGGCAACTGTGCCTTTAGAGGAACGTAGAACGGTCAACTCTGAATGGTACACAACAATTTGTTTGCCAGAGGTCTTCGGTCAAATACGGAAAACAAACAAACGCCGTCGGATCATTCTTCATCAAGACAATGCCAGCTGTCGCACATCTCGTCTAACAACCGACTTTATGAACAGTCAAAAAATCGAATTGATGGGTCATCCGCCGTACAGTCCTGATTTGGCACCCAATGACTTCTTCTTGTTCCCGAATGTCAAGAATAAATTGCGTGGACAACGATTTTCGTCGGCGGAAGACGCCGTTGATGCGTTCAAAAACCATATTATGGAGGTGTCTCAAGAAGATTGGAAAAACTGCTTTGACAAATGGTTGGAACGAATGCAAAAGTGTATTGACCATAAAGGAGAATACTTCGAAAAACAATAAAGCAGTTTTCAATGCCAAATTCCTGTTTTTTCATTGTTAGGCTCAAAATATAAATAGTGACCCTCGTAGTATCCAAAAGCAACGTGCTCATTAGAATTGATGTATTAGATTCGGGTGCAATGCGGGACAAACTACTGAAGAGGATAAATTCTAATGTGCCATGATATGTATTAGACTTGAAATGCATTTAAGTTTATTTGTACTATAATTTGCTTAACAAAGAATTGTGTGACATCGTGATAAAATTTAAAAAATATAACATAACAATTTTTGTTTGGTTTTATTCTGTAATAAAAATTAAATTATAACTGACCCCATTGTTGTATAAAATTTACATCTTTTACAAAAATGCTCGGTCTGACTAAGACGAAAATGATCTAGAAATATTAAAACTTCCTGCTATTCCACATTTTTACACACTTGGCATATTGTATCTTAAGTTTCTTTAACCTTCCAAAAAAAAGTTTACTCTGTTGTTGCTGACACCTCTGAATCCTTACAAAGTTTCTGTCTTTGCTGTATTTTTTAAGTTTAGAAAATAGGAGCAAGAGCTGATGAGTAGGGTGGATGGGTTTTGCAATGAAACCCCAACTGTCTTCCCGGCCTTGTGTGAAGGAGCATTATCCTGCAAAAACAGAATACCTTTCTTCCCACATGCTTCTCTGCCATGGTTCCAATGACTTAAACAAATGAAATAACTCTTCTTACAGCCTCATCTGATCAAAATGTATCTCCTGTTCTACTATTATCGACTATGAATATTATACATCGATATGAAAAAAATAAATAGCGGGTAAGGGAATTTTGACTCACCCTGTACATGATGGCCCAAAAAAGGTAAGAGGAATAATAAATATTTAATACTTTCGGTTACTTTTTCTTGGGTTAATGGCATTGTTACAGAAAACGTAGTTATCGTCCCTATTTTAGGTTCATTGCAACCAGTGGATGAATGGTGATTATACGAAATTGACAAACACAATATTCTCCCCGGCTATTTCGCTGCACTTTTTTACTCTCTGCACTCGTGCGTCTAGCTGGTTACACGGTGCAACACCGAACTCGTCAACTTCGTTGATTTGGTGTCAAGTAGTGTATTCGGTGTCTGCACCGTTTGCACCACGTTCTGGAGCGGTGTAATTTGTGGTGTATGGTCACGTGGTGTTGCTAGCTAATTACTTAAATTAACTTTCAAAGCAGCAGACAAGCATTTGTTGAATCATCTAAACTCGATCACCGCTCATTGGTTGAACGTCATTATCTTGCACAAGCCTGACACCGGGATACATCTGCACTACACCTAGTGTTTAAAAGTGCAGGGAACTAGAATATTCCGGGTGCGAATCCTAATCTGCGCCTGTTTGTTTAATTAATTTTGCCTGTTAGGCGAGTCCTGCAGAATTACTGCGACAACTTGACGTAGGAAGTTCCAGTTCTTAAACGTTTCTCAGAATCTCGCGTTCCTTGTGAACTTCGTCATCCGAATCCAAACGAAAACTTGATTCTCGGGAAAGTGTTCTACTCCAAGAGATTCGCCCTAGAGGAGCCTTTGCCTCCTTAGCCCCCTATCTGAGCCCACCCAAGGAGACTTTCCGCGCAGAATACATAATTCAAAATTCAGTCTAATAGGGTCTCCTTGTTAACAAGCAATTTTCAGGACGATTTGGTTTTCGGAGAAAATTACATCACCTAGTTAACAATGTTTCGCCGAGCTTCCCCCTTCCCTCTTCCAACTGCACACTATCGATTCTCTGCGTAAAAGGCATTGTTCCGGCGATATCTTTAGCCGATGCAATGTTGGTTCGTATAGGAAAAACAATCAGGGAGCCTGCTTCTACTTAAATTGATTGTTGCCCTTCTACATTACTTCTTTCTCATTCATTGTCTGATTGTTGTCGTTTCGTTACCGTTTTTTCAGATTTTTCTGCTTTTTTTTCAGAGGGAAGGGTGGGGGAAGAGTCTCGCGTCTCGTCTCGATTTCCCAGTTCATGTATCGTTCTTGCTGCATCTCCTAACCAAACAATTGCACCAGCGCTCCTAGCGAGAAGAAAACAAATTTCGAAGTTTTGCGAAAACAATATCTCCGGCGAAAACAATATGGCGTCTATTTCAAAATGGTGGACGACAAATCTTTAAACCAACATATCTCTGCTACCGTAAATGCTACAGAGGAGCAATATCTTTTAAACGAATCTATTTTGAATGTTCTACAATTCTGATCTAATGTTTTTACACAAAGATAATAGTAGATTGAATACCATGAAATTCTGGAAAGAGGGTTTCGTTCCTTTAGATTTTATTAAATATTTTCGAAACCATCGGGAATGTTGAAAACTCTTTTCTTCTTACGACCCGTAAATAAGCTTTAATTTATAACTGAAACTAACTAACTCAGAGTTTAAAATAACAAAGTTACAGCGAATGTTGTACGTATGCAACCTGGAGAGAATTTTTGCAATGTCGTAAGAACAAAATTTCCCGGCTTTTCTCGTTTTTCAGACCAAAAAATTCCATACCACATCATCAGTGCAATTAGTGTGCATGAACCTGTCTTGAACGAGGTCGTTATATTCTAGCTCCCGAAAATCTCTGGAGCGAGCCAACGAAAACCAGTCTCTGCGCAAGTAGTGATTTGAGAGGGCTCGACCAATGAACTCGTGACAGAGGAAGCGAGTGCAGCTACCAGTCGTTTGCAGCAGCGCCGACTCGCTTTCTCTTTCTTATGGGAGGCAGTGCTTCACAGATTCGAAGGACAGAGTATAAACAGTCACATTCAGAATCCCACTTTACCACGTTTTAGAATATTAACTTCACACGTAAAGGTTATATGTGAGGAGAAACTGAACCAGGAAAGTGGCAAATACCAATAGACACTTACTGTACATTTCTGGATGAAAGTAGTTCCAAGCGTGGCCCTTTCTCCTGGAGTTTTAATATACAGGGTGTACCAAAAGTCCCATTAGCCCCTCTTTGAATTGTAGACAAACCTGCAAAATGTTATTTTAACAGCATGCTTATGATGAGAGGCTGGTATACCATTAAATCAGACCAATGACCACTATTTACTCCAGGGGATCTGTGTGCACACCGCCATTTTCATGGTACAGTATTATTTGCCTCCAGGTGCGATGTGAAATCCTCCGTAACGTAAGATGTCATTCGGGGTGGCTATTTTAAGAGAATTCCTCAATGATGTGTTCAGAGACAAACGGATTGGACGAGGATCGCCAAATTTACCAGCACCTTTAAAATGGACACCCCGAAGTCCAAATCTGACATCTTGTGTAATGCGCTATGGGGGCACACTAAACAGAAAGTCGCCCATAATCGTTATCAGACAACTGAGGAACTTCAAGAAGCTGCTCGCAGTGCGTTTGCTTCCTATACGCCAGCAAAGTTACGGAGGATTTCACATCACACCTGGAGGCGTATAATACTGTGACATGAAAATGGCGGTGTGCACACAGAGTAAATGGTGGCCATTGGTCTGATTTAATGGTATATCATCCTCTCATCATACGCATGGTGTTAAAATAACATTTTGCAGGTTTGTCTACAATTTAAAGAGGGGGTAATGGGACTTTTGGTACACCCTGTACAATTTCCATTTTAACTTTTGGTGTAATATCAGTACATGAAACTAAAGTGTAGTTTGTCCGCAACAAATGGAAATTTTTTGCTTCTCCTATTTTTTTGTTATTCAAAAACCTACTTTTACTGCTACAAATAGTTGATTTATTCGAAAATATAGTAAATTTCCTGTCATTTCCACGACTTTTCCAGGATTTCCAGACTAATAGACGGGGTGTGAAGATGACATCACCGTTTACACCAATTGTCAACCTCTTCTCCATAGGATGTATTCTGGACTGCATTTTACAGACTAACAAGGGTATGGCGTCTAGACTCTCAGCCAGTACATTCCTCTGTGGGACTAGTGTTGTGGGCTGTCCATGTGTGTTTGTGATTATCCCTTCATCCATCTCACCTAACCACCATTCTTCATGTTCGCGATTAGCCAAAAGTTGCAGAAAAGCGAAGCGAAATAAAACAGATCAATCAATCAGAGCATGGTGGGAGGGGGTATAATATTTTTAAAACTATAGAAATTCGTTGGTTAAAAACTATAATTTTAAGTTTTATTTAGTGTCGCTTTTATGCTACTTAAAAACTATAATAATTCTTGTAAGAGCTAACCTATTTTTTTTGGTAATTTTAATCACTGAAAATTCACGGCAATACCCATTAGTAATTGGGTATGCTTTCGAACAGAATATCAACAGGACGTGCGTACCACGGATGCTAGCGATGCCTCCACGTGCACGCACAAAGCATCTCCATCCCCCAGGGCCGCGTTTCGTACAAGAGAAAAGGTCAAATGTCAGTAGAAACCAAGCTCTTGTTGTATCGATCCCATACCGGGATAACATTTCCACGTTTCGCGTACATGATGAGTGACGTCAGTCAGTTGCTGGGGAGCCGCTCACAGCTGTTTTCGCAAGGTCATTAGCACGTATGTAAACTTTGCACTCTGTAACTATCCTCTGATGATATTCCTGAGGCGCGAAGCCTTTAAAGAGGGAGTTGAAGGGAAATGTTGATGTCTTCTGCAGAGGGTTCAACCAAAGTTTTAGTAAAGTTGTCATTTTCATTGCATTCAACTGAACTGTAAGTACAGTGCAATTTAAATAGGAGGTAAAGTAAAACCATACATAATACAGGATGGCGCATATTATATCTACCAACTTCAAATGACAACGGAAAGGCGGCGAGTGTTTGTAATACCTCTATATGGTTATGAAATAAAAATATGCACCTAGGCATTTAATACAGTGTACAATATGGACAATACAGACATCAGTGCACCTTAAAAATTACATCTTCTAAAAGTCCTCCTTCTGCTTGAATGCACTGGTCGAGGCGATGCAGAAAGGCTTTCGTGACGATCGTCTAAACATGTCCTGTGGAACAGAACGTATTTCACAGCGACTAACGGTTCACAACATTACCCGTAGCTCTCCACTGTCTGACCCACATCATAATGCTGTGTGTGTGTGTCTGGAACAGGTGCATGGCGATCTTCATTGTTTCGCCGGAGTGTCTGGTAAGTGTTTGGATGAAGGTTTCTACCGCCGCAATCCGTGAATGCACTGGACAACGCTCCATGGTATACTAATTGCCTGACTTCTAAATCTCCTTAGATGTAGGTATGCCGCGCATGCGCACGTGCATTCTGACAGGATATTCAACTCAAATTGGTAGATACAATATGCGCCACCCTGTATATGTATATTATACATTATTTATTTAACACACACACGTTTACACATGTAGACAGTGGCTTTTTTCTGTTGGTACGCGACAATAAAACTAATAAAATTTTATTTTAATATATAGTAGATTGAGTGCAATTCGAAAGAAAAGTCACTAGACGACGCAGCTGTTTCTTTTAATTAAGTTTACATAGATGTAAGGAATTTTCACTTTTGATAAATATTAATTTCCACTTGAGAAGTGCACCACTTCTCAAGCTCATAGGCAACGAAATAAAAACTAAAAAATATAAACACAAGAAATCAAAAGAAAAAATAGTAAGCACGCACCTGTGTACAGACAGATGTACCTAGGAATAGATCAATCTAATACATTTATCTTAAGCTTTGGAATCAATCTTATTAAATTTCTCTACTAAAAACTTCTTCCTTTTTTTCAAACATTCATGTTCATTATTAAGGACGTAAAGATGTTTTCTTGCGACGAATTGTACGTTTCTGGAAAAAGCTATAAAACTTTTCACACTTTATCTATGCGCAGGTTGAATTAATAATGCAGAGCAGAAAGAATATCGCCGCCATGATGACAATACGACGCCATACTTAATTTTTCGCGCCGCTGTCTTTCAAGATAGCTTTCTCAACAACCAATAGCCCAAATTACACCGAATATTTTTCAAAATGTTCATAAAGCTTGAATTTAGATTTTTACATTGGAACACACTTTATAAAAATTGCAAGTAACAATAGATACTTCATTATTATTTTTTTTAAAGAAAAAGGAATTTTCGTTAAATGGATTTAGAATAAAAATATCTAATATTGGCGAAAATAATATGGAGTACTTTTTAAAAGGCCATTAAAACCGCTTAAATTTGGCATAAAATATGTTAGAATTTATTGGCGATTAAGCAACAGTATGACAGCGCCTAGCACTGAAACAGCGATCACTGTACTTTCACATTTAGATCAGCCATTAGGTTTATACCTTCCAAAAAAAATGTAAATCTGAAAATTGATGGAGGGTTAATTTAGAAGGCTCTGAATGACGCACTAAATATCTGGAAGAATCACATGTCTGTGTCGACAGAGGATGGCTTACTCAAACTAGCGGAAATAAGTTCGATCGCATGGCGTTGTGATATTATTCGATTTAGTGGCATTTTAAAGTTCACATTACTTCAGCAAATGCTTTTAAATACCACTACTTCATTCCCAGTAAATCCAATAGATGGCATGATACTAACTTTTTGAGTTATTCTGTACTAGCACACACTGTCCCTCCCACCCCCGAAGGTACGATACCAGAACAGCCACCGTCTTGAGCAATGGAGACCTTGGAAATACGTTTCGTATTCTTTCTTCAAGACCATATGCCTCATTGCCCTGGGGTGGGGGGAATGTTCACAATCGAAGCCTCCTCCCTTCAGCATCCGTTCGAATTGGGGAATTACCTGTCAAGTCCATATTTCTACTGGGACGAAAATCGATAACACAATCCCAAGGAAAATATAAGAAAAAGAATGCACTTAAACATCAGGGTCTTCAGTGAGAATCCAGCGTTAGGAATGTTGATTTATGACGACATTTACAATCATGGACATTTTCCACTACATAGTGGAATGCCAGAGCGCACCACACATTTACTTTGGGACTGTCTCGTACAGTCAGCGGCAAAGATAATGGTAGGCAAACTGTCCACCGCTATTTTAATTACTTTTTTATTCTACATCCTGTGTTGTTTTAAGGAATGAAACTATGTTGGTCGAAGTAGGCATTGTTCTCTGCTTATTGACGTCATTATTTCAATTCATTGTCATCACAATGTGTAATACAGACCGAATTAAAATGGTGATGGACAATTCGCCTGCTGTTTCTCTCGCCGTTGTGTGTACATGTTCCTGAATAACATGAGTATATATTCTGAGAATCCTACATTGTATATGTGGTATAAATATGAGATTCTCAGAATATATATATGAGGGTGAAAGAGAGAGACGGCTATGGTCCTGTCGGTAGTCTTCTGACTACCACGCGGGGAACGGTGTTCAATTCCCGGGTGAAAACTTTTCCAGGAACTATCCTTGCCACCCAGTAGTTCACCCAGCCTCTTGTTTATAGGGATAACAATGGGGTAAGGTCGGGCAGAGCGTGGTGTTGATCACAACATCCCCGCACCCTCCACATGCTGCAATGTCTTGGTTGATTGATTTAGTTTGTTTTACTTCGCTTTTCTGCCACTTTTGGTCAATCGCGAAGATGAAGATGAATGGTGATGAGATGAAATAGATGACGGGACCATCACAAACACACAAGAAAAGCAACATAACGCGAGCTGAACGGAGGATTCTGCTAGTCTTGAGTTCAGGCGCCAGAGCTTCCACTACTCTGCAAAGTGCAATCCAGCGTCTCATCTCAATTGCGTTAGCA
The DNA here is from genome assembly GCF_977018435.1 of Lepisma saccharinum. Classification (NCBI taxonomy): domain Eukaryota; kingdom Metazoa; phylum Arthropoda; class Insecta; order Zygentoma; family Lepismatidae; genus Lepisma; species Lepisma saccharinum. The sequence goes on from NC_139231.1 coordinate 116,612,489, forward strand.
ACATTCAAGTAACAGTAGTTTTACCTTCGGATTATAAACCTTTTTTTAGAAAAGCTCGAAGCTGCAAATCCCGTCACAGAGAGTTGACAGACCGATTTCCTTCTACTGGATTGATGAAATTCAGTCCGTCATTTCCTAATTCCGATTCGGAAGACGCGGGAAGGAAAAAGACACTCTCGGCAGTTGAGCGTCGACAAATGCAATTCCCCCTCCCTCTCCCCACATCAAAACCCGGGGAGGGAGGAAAAAAAAGAGGAATTCAAAGTTGACAAGAACGATTTGCAAATCGCGACTGCTCCTTACAAAGGAAACGCTTTGGCTACAACTTGACGAAATACGAGTAGTTAATTGTGCATGATCTGTCTTTCATCCCACAGTCTTGATCTTTGTATCCCTAGGTTTCAATTGTTAGGTCTAAGCCCAAACTATACATGTAAAGTCTCGCTCAAAACTCTTCTAGTTAGCATATGTAATCCAAATTTTAGTGATTTAGATTCGGGAAGAAAATTAAGTGAAAATCCAAAAGATGGGATGTTTGACACACTTTTCATATTCTAAGCAAAGTACTGAACCAGCAACACAATCTACTTATAATTACTTTAAGAGTTGTGACGTAATTTTATACCTAGGAAAATTCACAAAATGCTGGCGTAGTGGTAAGATCGTCGTTTTGTAATAAAGGGGCTCACCGGCTCGATACTCGATGAAGAAACATAACGTTCGGATCCCACTTCAAACTGTAAGTCCACTCCAGATTAACCAACCTGTACATACAATAGGCTTACTCAAAAACTCAAACTTCTAAACAGAATGTCACGATAATGTGAGAAATTATAAGTGAATTTAATACAACAGGTTATCGGGCAAAACTGGCACGTACATATTTTAGAATTATACCGCAACTGGTTGTGGAATATCACTTAAAATGTCAAACATTATAGGTAATACAATTCTTGTGTTAAATCCAGGTTTTAAATTCAATATGAGGAGTACCACATTGTCAATACACTAGAAATGGAAAGTGACAGTGCCGTAATTTCAAAATTCCATCAACCTTCACCCATCCATAGTTTTGAGGTTCAAGAGATTTCTGGTAATTTCGAAATTATTAACTTATTTCGGTAGGCAGTAATATATGAGGTACAAGTTAACTTCTTAATATTCACCTCACTCCTTACTGTGACAATGAAAGGCTATGGTGCACAGAAAGAGAAATTAAAAACATCTGATTTCTTCCTACTTCTTTAATTCACCTGAATGATTTTATGGGCCTAGAATATGCCATGCTTTGAGCCTGAGGTGGCTTTGAAAGAATGACTTCTCCATTTCATCGATGCAACTCATATTCAAGATTTAGCGATTTTTCTGTTCGATTAATATAAAAGAGTTGCTCTTATTTCCCGAAAGTTGGGGGGTACATCTCCGTAATGTCGTCGGCTTCTAACCAAGGAGTCTCGGACGGGCATTGTCATGCAACAACACAGTGTCTTTCGAAAGAAGTCAACTGTGCTCGCTTTGAAGAGTAGACTTTAACGTGTCACTAAGAATGTCACTGTAATGAATACCGATTGTTGACGAGTCTCTTCTCCTCATAATGCTAAAGTTCTGTGCCCTTTGAGTCTCGAAGAACATTCCTGCTGGTGGTTTTCGCTTGAACTATTTCTGGGCGGGTGATTGTGGATGTCCAACCGTTTTTTAACTTCTCAATCCATTCCTGTACAAACCGTTGGGGCAAACGCTGCTTCCATACTGTGCAGAAAGTTTGATAGATTTCGGCTTCTTGCACACCTGTAGACCGCAAGAAACGAATTACTGAATGCTGTTCTTCTTTGGTGCAAATGGAAAGGGGAGGTTCGATTGAAACACATCCTGACCAAGGCAGTCTATACATTCAGTAAAGAACGACGTTACGTTTCAACCCTGTATCATGGCCTTCCTCAGACTTGAAACCAAACTAAAATGAAATGAAGTTCAAACTGGAAGATTTTATATGTATATACATAGATACATACATACATAGCACAGGGTCTAGACACAAGAATGTCTTTCCAGTTTTTATCTGCGACATTCCTCTCCAGGTATTTCTGAATGCGGCGTCTCCTGTTAGGTAATTGTCAAGTACCCTAGTTCCTATTTGAACTTAATTTCATTATAGTTTGGTTTCGAGTCTGAGGAAGGTCCTGATATAGTGTTGAAACTTGACGTTATGAAGTGTTTTTTTATGGAAATGTAGACTTCCTTCGTTAGGATATGTAGTGTTTTTTGTCATGAAAACAAGGTAAAGCAGCTGAAAGTTTCATAAGTGGTGTTTAAAAACACATGATTTGGTTAAATCCTGTAGTCTTGGAAACAAATACCAATTAGTGCAGTTGTGTGAGTAGATTGGCAGTACAAGAAGGTAATGCTTTTAGTAGTCATTCAACGCGACATAAGTTCACTTTTATGCACAGAAAGGCTAACCGGGACTGGACCTACGGTTTAAAGTGCCTCCACCGGGTATCGAACTCTACATCCCTTGATTACAAGGAGACGACATTACCACTCCCAATCAGGGAGGCCCCTGATGTTTGGTCCGCTCATAGATGCATCTCCTTCAAACACAGACATAGCTTTTTATAACTACGTGTATGATAGGATATATTATTAAAAAACATGGTATGAACTTCATTAACTTCTCTCCTAATATGCAGTTGTATAAAATTATAATGAAAAGTAAATGGTTAAATATTCAACGGTGGAATAACGTAGACAAAGAATAGGAACGTTTGATGTCCTTTGTAGGTAGCATCGGCTGTCTAATGCAAGGAAGTGGTTTGGAAGAAATTTTGAAGTCAACATTTAGTGGTTTCACATAATTACGCTTGGTAGGAAAGCATGGTGTAAAGAACTCTGAGGTCTAAAGATTGCTTGAAGATACATATTTTTAGGGACAGAGTACTGACGTTGAGCATCTTCAGACTGAAGGCATCAGTCTGCTACTAGCTGTTTATGTATGGATGTTCAAATTATATCTGATTTCATTATTAATTCGATCACGTAGAGAAGGTAATTGCCTATGAGAAATAAGTGGCTGTTCACTGTAATTATGCTCGACATAGTATATCTTGACACAATATTCATATGGAAGAACCTACAGAAGTCGAGAGTCTGCTCCTTGAAGTAGGTACAACTTGTATGCCGACATGGATAAGTGTGTGGGCTGTTTTCTTGGATCAGTTTGCGAACACATACGTAGACGTTACGATACGGTAAAGGGAGGACTAGGTTTGAGTGAAATTATCAGAGGAACTAGCAGAAGGATATATTCTGCTTTCTCAGCTCCACCAAATCTTGACGCAACAGTGGGACAAAGACTTAACAAAGGCCTACAAAAAGAGATTGCATGGTGTTATGTCTTTGGAGTTTGGGTGTTAATCTCAGCAATTCCTCATGCAACCAATTCACCCTTGTAGTAAATGTTCATCGAGGTACTCTGCCAGTTCTCGAGGGTAGCGTTCCATCTTGTTAGAACACGAAATCCCGTGAGTTCTCTTCATCCAATTCTCGAGCATGACCACATACGTAAGTCTAGTAAAGGTGTTCTACGCGAAGAAAAATAGCCCACAAAGCCTACTTCTAGGTATGGCACCAAAGACATTCAACTTTTGGGAAACTCTCTCATGCTCATTGACTGAAGGGGGTGTTCGGAACCCCAAATCTGAAAGTTAAGTCTGTTCACACTGCTACTGATATGGGAGGTAGCTTCGTCACTGAACACGATCCTTTCCCTGGAATCACCATTCTCAAGCAATCCTGCATGTTCACACTGAAGAACGAGCAAGGTGCTTTCGTCTTCTGGTTCAGTGAATGTCTGTACAAGATGCGCCTTCAAAGCCTTTAATTGGAAACACTTATGAAGTGCAACCTATATCATAGAACAGGGCGTTTCCAACCCACAGCTCACCTTTCGAAACAAACTTCATGGGGTTGCCCTGGAAGTTTTGTCAAACTCTATCCATTGCCGAAACAAAAGATGACGGGCGACCAATGCTTTTACCTTTGCACAGGCAAACTTTCTCCACGAATTGAATATACCAATGCTTTATGAAGTGGATCAAACCTAAACCGATGCCAAAAACTGTTGAACTGTGATCAACTCTACAACACCAAAGGTATTCTGTTGCTTACTCGTCACTATTTTGTACAAACAGTTCACATATGAGTATTTCAAATGAAACTTGTTAAGTCTAGTTGCAATCAGTGCTTGTTACAGACCGCACATAGGTCACGAAGAACGAGAGAGAAGAAATAGGTACAACCTTTTACGGACACCCTGTATTATGCAAAATGAAATAAATTAAGTTCTAATTTGTATTTTTTTCTTTGTATTAACTATTTTACAACGTTCTCCTCTGCTTTTGTTAGAATAAAATCAGATATTAATTAAGGAAACTGTAAAAAAACAAATTTTTAAAATTGTATGAAAAATAATAATAATTTATTAATTTACACAAATGGATAATATACTACGTTATAAAGGATTTTATAAGGTTTCCAACGGTGCCTTAATGACTAAAATCGGTACATTAGTTATATTGATTAATCACACCTAACGTAAACTATGTAATTAAGACAAAATGGGGCATTGATGACGTCATAGCCAGAAATATTCAATGATGCCAGAGTGGCATCATTCGGATTTTAATTCAGTACATTGTAGTTAATCAAAATATGCAATAAAAACAACAACTATGTACCCTACTTGACGGTGTCATAATTTTCAACTTTGTTGACGACCCGAATACTAGCTCTGCGCTCGAAAAAACAACAACAATGCTACCATCAGAAACTAAAATGTAACTGCACTGCGGATAATTATTGACTCATAGATTCTCACAGTAATAGGTGCATGGATTGACACCGAAACGGGTGTAATTTGCGTTACAAGATACAACGGAGAAAGCTCGGCATGAAAGTCACCTAGTTTCGTGTTCGGGTTGATGCACAAAAAGAAGAAAAAACCAAGACCACATTAAAATGGATATACTAGCAGAAAAGGGGAGCCTCGTTCCACTCTGCACGTATTTTGAGGGAGGTTCTCAGAATTGAACCCCGCTAAATGTCCTACAACCTCTCAAATTATTGTTATGACCTGTTGACTTTTATCACATTGTAAAAACGTTTCCCATAACGTATTAATACATTATGCTAGGAGTGATTCCCATATGTTGCTGCCTTTGGCTAAACCCCACCCACTAAATAACAGAGTTTACATAATAATAGTAATAATAATAAATTATTATTATTATTGTGACCAGATCTACTGGTTTTCACATAGGTGTTGCGCGAGATTTCTGAACACTTAATTGTCCCAGCTTGAAGCAAGGGAGCGAAATCAGTAACATTTTCTGAATATTTTGATTGTACCATGTCGACAGCGTAGGGAATAATGAGCGTAGGAAATTTCACAAGATGAAGAATTACAACGTAAAATTTGCAATATTCCTATGGAAAATATTAACAAAGTTCTTCAGTTTGCATTGTATTTACGGAGTACAAATTCTGCTGTAGAAATATAGTTTTTAGTAAAATTAATATGGAATGGTCTGATGATGAAAAAAGTAATGTTAATTCTGATACACTGCAGGCTACTACTGTAGTGAAAACTCGCTTGAATCTATGTAACGCCAAAGAAAGAACTATTTAAGAACTCATGCATCTGATGAATATGCAAAACATAGGGTCGAAGTGCTTTGTGTGTAAAATTAGGACACGCACCGTAGAATACTTTCACTGTATTTAACATTGTGCAAGAGTGCAGGTGAATGCAATAAATATATCTAGAGTATTATATTTTATTGTGAGACTACTTATAAAACTGTTAATAACTTTTGTACACTCTACATTATATGATTTTTTACGTAAAGTAGATTTTCCTTTACTAATATTAAAGATTCTAGATTTTTATGTGTTTTTGCAGTTGCTGAATTGAAAACACTTGATGGTAACTTCTGAAGAGAAGTGTTCCGGTTTTTTACCTGAAGACTGTTGTCAGTATGTGCCAAAGCTACAGTCGCCTTCAATAATAATAGAAAGCTCACACATCCTTAAATACTAGCTTCATTGCAATACGTTGTGTGTTGCCTAACTCTACGATGATTTGCGAATTTTAATAGCAACTTTCCAATAGAAAGTTAAAGTTAGGTAACACGCGTAACGCAATGCAGGAAGAGAGTATTTCAGGATATAAGTGTCCAATTTTTTTTTGCAGGTGACTGTGCACCGGGAATAAAGTGACGGAATATTTCATGCTGGAGCCAAATTGTAATTTGCACAGATAAGATAAGTAAATCCCTTGAGGTAAAATCATAAACACGTCATTGTATCCGTAGTACACAAAATGCCTGGTTGGGTTACAGAAACCTGTTGGTCTGTATTAGATTACACTTAGAGACGTAGCAATGTGTAAGTCCAATTTTTTATCATATACGCTAATCGGTTTGTTTATGATTTGGTTACTTTACTTCACTTTTCGTCCACATTTGGCTAATCGAGACTACTGTATGAGTATGAATGGTATGAAGATGATATGGATAAAAGGACAAACACACACACAGAAAGAAAATTGAATTCAATTACAAAATAAATAACACAAAAATTAAAAGGGTTAACGAGATGAAAGATCTGGGAATTACATTTGATTCAAAACTTACATTTCCAATACACATTGAAAGGGTCGCAAATGAGGCACACAGGAACCTAGTGTACACAATTACAATGAGTATAGAGTTTATGAACAAAGAAATAATGAAAATGATATTTAACGCTTTAGTTCGAAGCAAAGTAGAATATGCAGCACAAATATGGACTCCTCAGGACAAAAAGTACACGCATAAAATAGAAATACTGCAGTCTAAATTCGTAAAGTACTCCACTTACAAAGAAACAGGCATATATCCCCGATACGAATCATACACTTTCCTCTGTAAACACCACAACCTGCCTTCTCTCAGAAAAAGATGGAAGATGCTCTGTTTCTTATACAAAATTAGTAACAATAATATTCAAGTGCAACATCTACTAGAACAAATATACATACGTGTTCCTATCTCCAAGACACGATCCAAAGGGGGCCTCTTTTACTGTACTAACAGAAGATCAAACATCATAAATAAATCACCTATCAGGAGAATGTGTGAACTGGAGAACAGATGTTCCGAAATGGAACCAAAATTAGATATATTTCACATGCCTATTGCGACATTCAAAAAAGCTATTCAAGGAATGGAAGAAAAATTGCCAACCATGTAAATGTGAACGCAATTTTTGTAAATATATATTTCTTTCGTAGTTTATACTCAATTACATATATGTACGTACTTTCTAGTGTCAATTATTTACAGGTCCTTTATTGCATACATAATTAATGTATTTATTCATATATTAATAGTACTATAAATGAGCTCACACTTGTTGCTTTATGTTCGATATGCAAATGAATAAACAGGCACTGTAAAATTATCATATGGTTAATTAATAATTACCTAAGGTTTTTCTTTTAAATAATAAACAGAAAGAATGTGGCCTTCAGTCTCAAAAGTTTCAATTTTAATCCACTGCAGTTTAGAAGGTAAATATATTCTATCCTTGATTTTTACTGTGATTATTTTATTTTCATATTTTATGTAATTTATAATGTATTATATTAGTATCTCTATATATATTTTGTACACGGTGATAAAGATCTGAAATACTGAGTGTAAAGATATATACGTTGTGCATTGTAATATTTGAAATATTGTATTCATTTAGGCTATTTTTGTACATAATAGTCAGATATTTTATTCCACTCTCTTCAATTAACATGTATTATTATTATTTTAACTCGCTTTCTTAATTGTTGTATACACATTTAATTTAGCGTTGACATGTTTTATGCTTATTTACATTACTGCACAGGAATATTTCTTATCCAACTGTAAATTTACAAATTCAAACCAGAAAATGCAGAACACTGTAATTGGGCATTCGCCTGTTGTATTTAATAAATAAATAAAATAAACAAAGGTTCCACAGAGGATGAGGCCTATATTTGCTCTGTCTGGACGCCAGAGCCCAGTTAGTCTTAAAAATGCAGTTCAGGATGTACTACGTGAAGTCATGTTGACGCTTGACTGCCTTCAGAAAGAACCACTTCTTACATCCACAAATAGGTTAATCGGGACTGAATCTACAGTTTCAGGCAGGATCCGAACCACTGTGCATCTTACCCGGGAACCCTTGATTGCAAAGGTTAAGAATAAGGATCCTGAAGCCTCATTTTTGTCAATATTATTGCCACTCAATGTCAGCATTAACTTGACCTTTAAGTTAAAGGTTGATTGTTGAATATTGTTTCTAAGGTTACAATGAATACTTGATAAGTGAGAAGATTGATTGATTGAATTTGAAATTTTGGGTGCGTCTGTACTAAGGCTATTTTGCACAGCCCCTTACCAAGACTAAAATGTCGGAGGACTAAAATTTTCTTACTTGAGGCTGTAAAGGGGCACGCAGCACGCATAATGACTAAACACACACAGGACAACACGCACACAGTCCTATAGAGGATTTTACTGGCCGTAGTTCCAGACGGCAGAGCCTCGTTAGTCTGCAAAATTCAGTCCAGGTTGTACTATGTGGAAGGGTTACCCCTTAAATAAGATGAAAATTTAGTTGGCACGTGATTAAATTTTTAAAAGTTGCGTTAGTTCGAATTGCCAGATATTTTTGTTGTTGTTAATGAATTCTGCTATAGCTTCGCATTGCAGCATTTTTTAGGGGGAGTGGGGATGAGGTAAGGGGACTATTTTAACAACTTAGCTGCAATTTGATCATTACAAATTATATCGCTTTAAGCGGTACGATTTAGCACGGGCACATAAATAGAAACATAACATTCCATTTTGTGGCGCGAAATATGCTGTAATTGTAAAAACAAAGTGGTTTGGTTTTGCGAGCCTCAGAACAAACACAGACTGTTATTTTGCGTTGTGTAAATAATCAGCTCGGAGCGATAAAACGAAAGACAAAAATGGTAATAAACACAGAGGAATTCCGTATTTGCCATAGAAACGCCTCGCGCCGACCGGGAGTGGGGATGGCGCATCCCCCCCGTGCGAAGGTGGGTGGATTGGAACGTGCCGTCGAAAGGTAACATCGAGGAGGGGAGGGGCAGGGGGTTGATTCCACCCTTACCTGGGTCGCATTGACGGATCGTCGCCTTTCCCTCGCCGCCTTCGCCCAGCTCTCGAGTCTCTGCTGGGCCGAGAGGGAGTTCCTCACCTGCTTCAGGTTTCTAGGAAGAGTTTTTTTTGGGGGGAAGAGAAATATCCACGCACCCACTCGCACACGACTCACGCACCGCACTTGGTCCCCCACGCAGCACTCAAGTCGGAAGGACGGCGAGCGACTCCTCACTCAACAGGTTGCCTGGGATCCACAATACTCCGCGCAAAGGTTGCCAACCCAGGCGCTTGACTTTATCCCCGTCCTAACGCGGAACGTCCCTACCCGAGAAAAATATCCCACTTCTTCAGGGTGTCCGAGAAATCCGCGTACCCATAGATTATATTACATAATACGGTAGTTGACAAAGTGTTCACCGCGACGCCTGGGCGACGGGAAATGTTCCAATATTTTCACTGAAATTCAATCAATGATATCCAAATATGTGCTCATTTAGTACTTTTTACGCAAGTGTTTCTGAATTTAAAATATATGTTTATTTTTTAACTTAAGGCAAGCAACCTAACCACACTAACTGAGCGTTGCAAGTGAGGCCTACATTCTGACTTGGGCTCCGAGGGAAAAATCTTGAAACACTAAGGGCGTCGTGAAACGAAAACGTTTGGGAATCCCTGACATAATACATATTAACCATAGATATACACTGTGTTCGGGAAAAAGCACTTAAGTTATAAACTGCGATTTTCTGTTGCTTTCATAAATCAATTAAATAAAACATTACAATTATAATTTTATATTGGACGTGTAAAACTTCTAATCAGTGATGATTCAACATTTATATCATGTCTACAATGTTTGCTATAGATTAAATGTTAACATAAATAACTGCCTGGTGTAAATTTGCATTTTTAACTTAAGTACTTTTTCCCGAACACACTAGATATGTCATATTTATTTATTGTAACGTGAAAAAAGGGGACATTTTGAAAAGGAGTTATAGAGAAGAGAATAAATCATGGAAATTAACAGTGTAAAGGATGCCATTTATTACAACACATGCCGCTGAAGAAATGGATAGATGAACACTACCAATTTGTAGATGCGACTCATCAAGTTCATCTCAAGGTAAAACTTACAAGTTGCAATAAAAGTGTTCGGTAATTCGTTACAACCGACGACAATGATGGTAAACGTATACAGCAAAAAAAAAAGCAGCTCTTTCTGAAGGTAATTCTAATGAACTGTAGTTTCTTCTGTGCCTCCTATTACTGTATAATATTCACATATAGGGGGCAGTAGATATTTGTGATGGGTGGTCAAAAGGACGCCCAAAATTTGCTATAAAGGAACGGAGGAGGGGATATGATCAGAGTGACGAGAGGGGATTTTTGTTATCTGCAGGCGATGTACTTTACACTTCCACGGTTTTAAAAAGCAATTCTAATTGAGGGGTGTGACCCCCATCAAGTCCCCAAGGAATATGAATTATCACGTCGTCGTATTAAACTGACTTTCCACACCAAAGCTCGGTATCTCGATGCTACGTTCTGATCTGGATTCAAATTTTGGTCCACTAAAATAGAGTAATGTGGGGTAAGACTGCGCGGCGGGTAAGACTGCGCACCGGTTTTTCGAGGTGAAAATCACACACAGTTGGCACCACTGCGCCACCGTTACTTCGTCCAAGATGGTAGCTAGCTGTGGACAGTGGTGAAGATACGTTTGAAATTCGTTGTGCTGAGAGAGGTAAGTGAAAAGATTTTGAGGGTGTTTGCTATTTATTTTGGTACTTCGTGTTTTGAGTACTACGTTACTGTGAATGTATACAATATTACGATTTTCATGGATAGAAGAAGCTGTGTTAATGCCGAGCCCACCTGTGTATTAGTTTCCATTGCTTTGTGCAATGGCTGGGCAGCATCACGTGATTTGTTCAGGAAAGCAGCACGGGGCAAGACTGCGCACGTGCACAATTTTACCCCACAAGTGTGTGGCTTGCAGGTGCAAGTGTGTGGCTTGCAAGGCCCAGCCATTAGATTATTTTTTGGTCCACTGAAGTCGTTTCATTCATCTGAGTGTGATAAGTGGATGAGTAACCATCCGGGTCGCCCAATCACAGTTTTCCAAGTGGCATCCATTTTTACAAAGGAATATGGGAAGGCAGCTACAGTTGGGAATGCCATGAAGGGCTTTGAAGTGACTGAATTATGCCCATTCAACCAAGACATCTTCACTGAGGACGAGTTTCTTCCCTCTACTGTGACAAATGTATCAGCTCCAACTCCATTTGAGCAGCCTTCAACAAGTGGGGTTAACAATACTGGATGATACGGGCACATTTCCGTTAACCAGATATCACCACTTCCACGTGCAGAGCATATTCAGCACCGCCGACGAAAGGGCAGGCAGTCTCAGGTGTTATCTGGATCTCCATTCAAAGTCAACTTGGAAACCTCCTTGGCTGAGAAGAGTAAGAAGAAAGTTCAGGGGAAACAGAAACGGAACATCATTGTTGAAGCAATGTAGCAAGCAGAAAACGCCAGAAGAAAGAGTACAATTGCCCAGGTTGTAATGAGAAGTACAGCGATCCTCCAGTAGAGGATTGGATCCAGTGTTCCACATGTGACGAGTGGTGGCATGAAAATTTCACCTCGTATGAAACAGGAACCTTTATTTGTGATTTGTGTTAGCGATTCCTAACCCAAGTGAAGGACGGAATTCACTGTGCCTAGTGTGAGAATGCCACGAGAAATGTATCCCATATGATAGAAGAACTTTTTTTAGGTGATTTGTGTTTCTGTGACTCTGTGTAGAAAGTGCGCATTCTTACCCCAACTTGATCGCAGTCTTACCCCACGGTGCGGGTAAGAATGCGCATTTGCATGGTCACGGTTTTGTAATTGTTTCATGCAGAAATATTGTTCATTCAGCTTTGGGAAATTTACTGTGAGTCAGCAAAGGATAGTGCAATGTGTATTGCATTTTTCATGTGTGTCTGTAGTTTCATAGCTTGAATATAAAATTATGAACTCAAACTGCGCAGTCTTGCCCCACCTTACTCTATACTATATATTATGTTATATAATGTATGGTTGCCTATCCTAAAAGAAACTAAAGGAGAGAAGAAAGAGAAAAGGAAAATATAGAGGTAGTTAGAGAGAAAGATGAGAGAGGGACAAAACGATTAAAAGAGAAACAGAAAGCAGAGAAAAAGATCATATGGAAATTCTGTTATACACAATAACAGAATGAGAACTTTAGTATTGCAGTGCAATAATGGTATATCATTACTAATTGCTTTCAGTGAGATAGAGGGCCCAAATTTCGTCCCCTTACGTTTCTCGGTTCTGTCGGTAAGAGTACTATGACGTCAGGGCATATGTGTAGGGAAGGCAAACAGAGCCAGTTGTGAACCTTTAGTGTTCCAGGATGCTCCTGTTCCGGTTTTGCGAAGATTTTTAATTTTCTTGGCAAGATGAGCTATTGTAATAACATAATTACAAGTTCTTTACGCCTAGTGTAATCGTTGTTTTTATGTTCTCTGCATGTCTCTGGCTCAGCTACTTGTCAACAGAAGGATGTGCGAGTTGTGTGTTGTCAGGTTCACTTGTTGAAAATGTGGGGGGCTCCACGTTTATTTGAGGTTTTTCCTAATTTCGTTCCCCTTCCGGTTCCTCATTTTATCCCTCCTACTTTTCGTTATTGTTTAAGATCCCCTAAAAATATGGTTATTTATTTTTGCGAGTAAACCTAATATTCTTTCTGAATTTTGCTAAATTTAGGTTTTTAATTTTCTATAAGTATAAGATTTTGTATTAATTCACTACATCCCACTAATTATGTTCACTTCTGTAACGACTCTTTGTAAATAATATAAATATTAAAGCTGTCAAAGCAAATTGAAAAATTATAATTACTTCATTATTTCGGAATTTTGTAGAGATACGAAATCAGGTACACCTTTTTTTGGTTTTACCGAAAACAGGTACTTTGGAATTGTATTTCTTTTGCTACTAATAATATATTATACAAGCGATTTGGCTTTTTTTTTTTCAGGTAAAGAGATAGTTAACGACGTTAAAGTCAAATTTTGGAGATCGAACGTAATTTAATACGATCACCAGCTACGAACATGTGTTGAGGGGACGAAGTTTGGGCCCCTTCCCTTTTGCCTAACATTTTTCTATGGACCACAAAATTACCGTAATGTACACTCCTGTCCACATAAAGTGACACACACTGTAGGGTTTTAACAGTTGAAACATGTGCCACTTTATCTGAACAGGAGTATAGAATCAGGACCATAGGGTTGGCACACCTGCCTTATTGGTAAATCTTTTGCAAGATGACAGAATTACCAACAAATTAAATTGTGCCTACTAATGGGGCATTTGATGTAAAAAAACAGAAGAAGGTTTTGAACTAGCATTGAATTTTTATTACCATGTTAATCTAAACAAACACTTGTTTATTGATTTATTTATGATATGTTAACTAATTTTAATTATACGTAAAGGGTATGCAGTTAATAGCATATCCTTTCACATTTTTCAAATTATCAGAATTGCATATTGTGTTTCCATCTATTAAGTTGAAAGACAAGCTTAGATTCAGTAAGGAGAATTTAAAATTACTCATAAAATTACGTGTGACTTCACCCAATTTCTTCTCACATCCCTATTGATTTCTTTCATGTATTAAGAGGGCTGCAGCCCATCAACATCCCCTTCGGTACGCCCTTGCCTTCAGTATAAGTATCGTGGACATATCGGACAGGACACTTGCGTCTACAATGACTGCCTCCTTTGTTTACATTTGTGAACAGATATAGGATCGCAACGCCTTCTATCCTGTGCTACGATTGTCAGCTGTTTTGCCAGTTGTCGAACGAATGTCTAAAAAACAAATTACGAGACCGGAAGGGACGAATGATTAGCCAATGCCTCCGGCAGGCATTCGATACACGCAGCGAGATGCGAAGGGGAGGGAGAGGAGGAGGCCGATCCATGGCAACGGTTGCTAAGGAAGAAGGGGTGGTTACCTTGGCAACGCGAGGAGCAGAAAGTAAACCCGAAATGAGTATGTTTTTCAAATTTAGAACTGTGGCCTACTTTTGCGGTAATTTCGAATTTCCGTCGAGTTTCTGCACGTGGAGTTGGTTCTTCTTCTATTGTCTGAAAGGACTTACGGCACGGACATTTATGGAGAGTGCTTTGCGTAAGTTGTTGCGCAAAATAAATAATAAAAAAGAAAATTCTAGTTTGAACAGTTCTCAAGGGTTTGCTTGGTTTCACAGTTTCCTCGCCTCGCGTTTGCATACTAACTTAACAGCGGCGATGATGAGAAAAAGTGAAAACTGAAAAGTGAACATTCTATCGCTTATCCATATCTGCGGTCCGGCTTGAATGCTATGATGGTATTAACTATTAAATTCTCTATTACACACACACACACACACACAAGCCACCTAAGTGGCCGAGCGCGTTGAGTGGTCGACTCACGATCTCGCAACCGATGGTTCCTGGTTTGAGTCTTGATCTGGGCATGGATTCTTTGGTGTCTCATTAATTTAACCTAATCATCATTCATCATATTCGTTGTGATTAAACAAAAGTGACTGAAAAAAGCGCCGAAATATAAAAAAACACACACGGGACAGTTCTTGTGAGATCAACTCATATTTACATGACAATCTCAGAGTCCATCTGAGGCTTTAGCTGCGAGTAAAGCGGAAAGGATATAATCTCTTAATGGAGAGATGTCGATATAAAAAAGCAAATCTAAAAAAAAATTGCGGCCATTCTTCTGAGTTTTGTTGTAGATAATTTAAGCAACGCTTTTTAAAACTTTTACTTGACACTTATAGAAGCCCGTTACCAACTACAGAATTTTTCATTCATGCACTGTAAAAACTGTAAAGTTGAATGGAAAAATATCCGCTACGATTCATGTACCGTAAATGTGACCTTGAAAGTTTTTAAAATATTAAGGACCATTACATAGTTACCTAATAATAACTATGCACAAAACTGTAATTTAAGTATAATCAGTACTTTTATGCATGACAAAATATTCAAATGTAAGCAAAATCAGCTGCTTCCCGTTTTTGTAAATTAGCTGATAGAACATTGCAAATTTCACGGTAATTTCTTATTTTCTAGTGTACGTGCACTAGTTCTAGTTTCAAAGCTGTTTTCGCTGCATTTTACCTCATCAGGGTACAGTACCTTAATATGAGACCCGTCCTAATATGAGACGCTATGGGTATGGCGTGAAGGAGGTGCTGCTGCCAAGCGGAAAGAATTGGAACGTGTCCTTTGCGATACGTGGAAACATCAGAGCGAGTTTGGTGCTTGAGCTGTAAACGTGTCGTCTATAGTGTTCTACGTTTGTTTTGTCAGCGTTCCGAAGTTTATGGAGTACCTGTTTAAAACTTCCACCAATGAAGTAAGGTATGTGCAATGTTTTCCTGTGTGGATACGTTAGAGACGAAAAAGTAGATCTTTTCATCGAGAGTAGTGTGCATGGTGCACGTGATATTGTCATCGAACACGATACGATTTGCTGTAATGGCGGTCGTGCCCTAATATGAGACACGTATCTCATACTGGGATACACTGTCCACGTTTGGAATTAGTAATGTAAGAAACTGGATTATATCCCTGCAACAGACATATCTTCAGAGGCCATGATTTCTCCATCCACTTGACGAACGACGACGACGTACAGAGCCTGCCTCTTGCTTCTACGTCTGGCTCACCATCGCCACCTGCAAGCGAGCATCATGGCGAACCCTCAACTATCGCTGGACCATCCGGGGGGTCCCCTTCCACACCTTCTTCATCTGCGAGGAATGGAGAGAAATGCAGAATAATGTCTCACCCACAGACATTCGACCATTCCCTGCATTGCAGCCCAGGTCGTCGAGAGGAAGGAGGGGATCAGCTTGTGTAGTCACTTCATCCTCTTACAGGAATCAGTTAATGGAGAACGTCAACAATAGGCCTACCGCAAAGAAAGGGAAAGAACAGCCACAGAAAAAATGGCGAGGGAAGTACCAACGACGAAATGTGCACCGAAAAGGAAGAAACAGAAGACACCCAGTTCTGATGAATCAGACGCAAGTGAATATCTCTACTCTTCCTCTGATGATGATCTTCCTCTGGACAATGCTGATGCACAGCGTTTATTTTGTGGTTGTTTTTTTAGTGAGGACAAGCATGGAGAAAAATGGGCGAAATGCACTGGTGGATGTCACCGATGGGCTCACGAGGTCTGTTGTGCCACCGATCTTTACTTTGTGTCGTATGTGTTCTCAGAGACGTTAAACTAGTGTCATGATACATACCTTAAACAGCCATATTTTGTTCCATTATCAGGTATGTACGTACTACATTTGTGGATGTGTTTTCATATATTCATTTCTTCCTTTTTTAGCATATAGTTATGTTTACTATATTGTCTTTCTACTTTTTTCGTTTAGGGTCTCATATTGGGAACCACTTTTTCAACAAGGGAATAATGCACATTTTCATTTGCTTATGTTTTGTGAGACTGCTGGTTCTTAGTTCACACGTATACGGTTTAGCATTCATTAATAAGAGAATGAAGAATACGTCTATACCATTAACACAAACCTTCCTGGCTTTCTCAGCCTGCCAAGAGAGAAAAACAAAATGGGCCTCATATTCGGGCACTTTACCCTAAAATAGAAAGTTCAGGTGTCATTTTGAAGAGGTTTGGCTTGAGTTTCTGTTTTAAGTCCACTTTATGCACAGATAGGTTAATCGAGAGTGGACCTACAGTTTAAAGTGGAATCAGAACCAGTGATGCCTCCACCAGGTATACAACTCGGAACCCCTTTGTTACATGGCAACGAAGATACCATTACGCTATCGTGGAGGCACGTACTGGATAGGACTTTCATCTGGTAAGTACAAAACATATTTTTCAGTGGCATAGGAGAAAAAGTGACCTTGAAATGTGATTATAAACACTGAATATCAACACGGACTCTTCAATATTAATGACATTTGATTGGATCTTGTCCATTTTGTGCTGTTAACGTCGTCGCCTTGTAATCAAGGGGTCCCAGGCCCGATACCCGGTGGAGCACATAGGGGTTCAGATCCCACTTAAAACTGCAGGTGAAGTCTAAAATTGACTTAAAAATAAAAACTCTATCTGAACTCCTTTTTTTATTAAAGAATGTACTGAACCTTAGCTGTATCTGAATGCATGGCATAGTAAGTTAGATAACTTTATATCGAACCTGGTGTTAAAAACGTTGGTTTCTCGGAGTACAATTTTGGAATCTGTTGCAATACACAGTGTGTCCCATAATTTTCCGGACTAGGACGAGGAAGCAGGAACCGCACACGCAATGACAATTTTGGGAGTATTATTCAAAATACATTCCTTGTGCTTGAATATAGTGAATACAACGCTCGTACAGCTCGTCGAAACACTTCTGGAAGTCTTTGACGGAAATAGTGTTGAGATACTCGGTCGAAGCTCTTTGTCTACAACAGCATCGAACTGGGTCCCCTTCAACCTCAATTTCAGTTTCAAGAAAAGGAAGTAGTCAGGAGGAGACAGATCTGGAGAATAGAGGGGATGATCAAGCAGAACAATCTCCTTGGAGACCAAAAACTGATAGACAACCACAGAGCGATGACTTGGTGCATTGTCAATCAAAAGGACCATGTGTTTCGTTGTCAGTATTGTGGGCGTACACGTCGAATTCGTGTCCACAAGCGCTTCAAATCCTCGAAGTAGAACTCCTCTGTGACCGTCTGTCTATTGGAAACAAATTCTCTATGAATGATACCCATAGAGACGAAGAACGTGATGAGCATCGTCTTGATACCTACGGGACTTCTGCAGGCGAACTTTCTTGGGTTTTGGAGACACTTGGCTCTTCCACACCGAACTCTGGCGCTTTTTTATCTGCTCATATTGTAAAGACTAAGTTTCGTCACCAGTCACGGTAGTTTTCAGGAAATTGGAATCCCTGTCCGCAGCCCTAATCAGGTCACGGCAATGTTGAATCCTTTTCATTTTCTGGTCATTTCCGACACGTCCGAATCTGAAACAAGGTTTCGCGTTCATGCCATCAAAAGGAGAACACACGAAAAAAGGAAACAATCAAATTCGTCTATTAATTGGGGCGTCGCCTGAAAGCACCTGGCGCCCGAGTCAAAGAGACCGACGCTGATCGATGCCATTGAAGCTAGACAAGAGCGACGATCCAGATTACACAAAAAGACTGGAGACAAATTCATGTACCTGGCAACACTGTCGCTTTGAGAAGACGGCGTCCTGCTCTATCGATTATTTGACGCCATTATCGTGACGTCATATTTCTCGGACCTCGAATTGGCCTATGAGGAGGAATGTGACCTCTGGATCCTCTTTTCATTAAGTCTCTGTCGTTCGCGACTCAAAACACTTCGTTCCCTGCCCGATGGAACGGGACGTCTCTTTTTTTCTGGAAAAAATGGGGTGGTGGATTCGAAGCGGAGGGCGAGATTTTCTCCCCCACCCCTGCTTCAAAGTTCAGCCGAAAGAGAGTGATTTAGTAGCCACCTGTGGGTCCTAGCAGGAGAAGGGAAAGGGGATTGCCTTGAGGGAAAACTAGTCCAGTCTTCTCAACTTCATTCATACGTCGCTTTTCTGCCACTTTTAGCCAATCCCAACAACGAGAATGAGGGATATATTTTTGTTATTGTATTCTTATTTTATTTTACGTTTTTTCTCCTACTTTGGGCTAATCTCCATGATCAAAATGGATGTTTTTTTTTTGTATTTGTGTTATTTTTATTTGGCGTCGCATTCATGCGCCGTATTTAGACGGGGGTTTGGAGTTTCAACCCCCTTTCCCCGAAACTTCTGCCATATTAGATTTATGGAAGTTCGGAAACCACAATAAGTAACTCATTCTCAACTAATTATTCAAACCATGAAAATTCAAAATTTCAAGTTTAATGTGAGAGGTCAAACAACATAAACATTATGACTAAAATTTTCATCTAACTTTGGCAGCTTTTTCTTGAACAAGGAATGTAAAATAACAAATATCAAAATAAAAAATATGCAAACTGTACGAAATACGAGTATACAAAAGACAATGAAAAACACAAATGCTGGATATTCATTCATCTTGTGGATCTAGTAGACAAGTCTCCTCAAAACAAAATTAGTTTCAGATTTTAATTACTATTGTATAATAAAAAATTGTTATCATTGCATTTCTTCAATATTTGTTAATCGCGTCCGTGAGGATGAGGGGCGTATTTCTGTTTTCATATTTTTGAGGATGATGGATGATTGCATGGAATTGATGAAACGAAACTCACAAAGAACACCAATGCAACAAGGCATTTGACGCTCTCATTGAGACTGGTACCAGTTTACAGGCCAAACGGTGCATGCTACATTGAAAATGCAAGTACGAGTACATTCCCCTATTTTCCTAGATGCACTAATAACGAATATGTTCCATGGTGCCGGACTTTAGAGTCACCCTGTATAAGCATCTGCTCAGTTTCCGAGAACTTTTCTCTATCTTATCAAAATGTGAGCACATGCTTACCATAGGAGCAGGCACTAGAGAGATGGAGAATAAGCATAAGTACATCAGAGTAAGATAGTGCTAGATAGATACTTCAATACGTTGAATTACGTATATTAGCGTATCTCAAATAGTTTACGAGTAATCGATTGTAAATTGATTGTACGAAATTAAAAAAAAATAATCGATTGTTTGCTTTCAATTATGCTACTGTCGTAGACAATCTGACGAATCGAACAATTTCAAATCGCTATATGTTAGCATTTGGTGGGTGTTCGGTTTCAGAAAAAATCAAATGCGCACATTTTCTTGTGTCCGGGACATCGTCAATTTTGATTGTAACTTTTCACGTTCAGAGAGTGCACCAATGTCATACTGTCTACATTGAGTTACTTATTTGTTAAGTACATTTGTCCAACATTTTTATATATCTCTGTAGTTACTTGAAGTTGACGCCATTGGCGTACGCAGGGGGGAGCTGATGAGGTTACGAAACTTAAATTTAAAAAACAGCAAAGAACTCGGAAAAACCAAAGTGTCTTACACAAACTCACCTTAAAATGACTCCCGATTACCATTTTTGTCTTTGAATAGCTTTAAACCCGAAGGTTCAAAATGGTAACTATGTGATATCCAGTTTTACAATTCCAGCCCCCTCAGAGCGAAAAAAATTCCTGCGTTCGTTTGTCGTTTGTACTCTAAAGCTTATGCATTGCTAAAATTATAAGTTTACAGAACAACCAATGGAGATAAATATATCGTGGTAAAATAATTCCTATGTTTTAAGTTTACTAATATTTATCTCTGTTTAGTAATTACGGAAATAAAGATAGGTGGCATTAGGGCGATTATTACTTCCTGTTACAAACTAACGTTTGCGTCGAGATAATTAATGTTGCATTTGTATATATTTTTCTGAACAGATTTTCAGTCCACCTTGCACTGGTAGTTTTTGACAGATATAATAATAGTTCACCCGGAAGCTTGGTTCAGCCATCCAAGATCTCATCTTTAACTTTTTTGAGTAGTACTTGAATAAATGTACACTTAGTTCCCGCGCACAAAGACGGGACTAACTTCAGATGACGGACTACACGAGATAGAGAAAGTAGGGAGACATATGCACGACACAACACTGTAGGTTTCAGATCTCCTGTATTACGTTCGTATTTATTATCGCTCGCTTTGTAGCATTTACTATGGATTTTGCAACACTTATCTCCACTGTTAACGTATTTTGCACACTACGTTACTATATCTGAAACGTCAGTGTTGCTTCAGATACAGACGATTATCACGGAACCCGTTTCCCTTATCCGGTCTACCCCTATTTTACCAGTGGACTCGTTCAATCAACGCTTGTGCACTTGCGTCGATGGTCTCTGGTAAGGCAGGCGGACTATAGGATAGGTATTTTTTTTAAAAAAGTAATTCCATTTTAAATTTCTATTAAAGACATTCAAATATGTTGATAAAAATATCCAGTCTCCGTCTCAATTATATTTTGAGAGATACATATTACAGTAATTTAACATTGACTATAAAGATCTCAAATTCTAGCCCACAGTGTAGTGTGAATACGGTCTGTTTGACACGATTAGTTGGATATGCAAAAGTAACATTAATATTAAGATTCATCAGCAAAAGGTGAAAAGAAGTGCCCTTATGTTGCAGCAGTGTTCTTGGCCCATTCGTGTCAACTATCACACTTTTCCTCAGAATGTTAGTGACAATGATTCCTTATTAGACTGCCATGTTAATTGTCTTTGCATTGCGTAGCGTTTCTGTACTTATGCCTAACACTACATTTTGACACAGTTCTTCTACTCTCGTCTTTAGATGAACTAATTTATTTTTGCCGGTGATAGGGATCGAATCTTGAATTTGTTTTAAGTCTACTTTTACGCACAGATAGGCTAATAAGGATTGGACCTAGAGTTTAAAATGGGGTCGGAACCATTATGTGCCACCACCGGGTATCGAACCCGGAACCCTTTGATATCAAGGCGAAGATGTTACCACAACGCTATCGGGGGCTGTGATTTTACGAGTAATACAAACCTGGTGCGCTATAGTACCACATTAAAAAACGGAAAATCCCTAAGTGGCAGTTTGGCCTGGCATTCTTTCCCTAGTATCAACTTGACTTAATACCCTACTTTTGCAGTCTCCCGGGTTCGATACCCGGTGGAGACACATAGTGGTTCGGATCCCACTTTAAACTGTAGGTCCATTCCCAATTAGCCTTACTGTGCATCAAGTGGACTTAAAACACCAATTCAATCAATCAATCAATCTACTTTTACATTCGGGATAGACAAGCACAAATAGGATCCTTACCTAGGATTCGAATCCGGACCATTGTCATCGTAGCACGCAGTGTTAAGAGAAAGAGGCATTGAGAAAAATAAAGAAAGTGAAGAAAATATTGACAACGGAAGCAGATAAGGAGTATAACCATGTGCAAGGTCTATGAGTGTAAAAAAAGAGAAATGTTTAGTTAGTTTGCCACCAGATGGCATTGATTTGGAAAGGGGTCTGGCTAAGAAATACTGGAGTTCGGAGGAAAGCAAGCCTCGTGTGGGAACTTCACTTCCCACTGATTAGCTGAGGTTAAAACACGTTAAGTTGAGTTCTTTTGAGTGTTAAAAGGGACATACTCGGAATGGCACGAAGTCCAGGAAGTAGCGGTTTTTGTAGTGGTTTAGTATTTTAAGTTGTTTTATGTAGCGTACACAGTTGGGATATTTTAGTTAAAGCACAGCACACTTTGTTCTATTCTGAGATAGGTCTTTTGGGGGGGAAATGAATATTAAAATTGGATATTTAAATTAAATTACTACAATCCCCTTTTGGTTAAATAATGTGTTAGGAAGTCTTAGTTATGTAAAGAGTTAAATGCATAATTTAATTGTTTCTTGATTATTTATTGAATTTAGATTGGGGTTTATAATATTATTATTATTATCATTTATGTAGTCTCCAGCCTTTCAGGAATGATGTTGAATAAACCTCTTTCCTATCAAGTCTTTACGTATAATTCCTTAAAATCTACAACTTTACAGCTTAAGTCTTCCACTGACATTTTTGAGTTAGATTTCTGCTAGGTTATTTTACCGGCTTCAGTTGTAAGCCTACATTAAGGACAATATTTTTTGTGTAAATAATTCTAAAGGATGTGCAATAAGAAGCTGGTCATAGGGGAGGGACAGACAGAAAGAAAAAGAGAACAACATAAAGAAAGATATATATATATATATTGATATGATTTATTTTACATCCCTTTTCTGCCCCTTTTGGTTTATCGCGATACGAATGAATGATGATAAGACGAAACGGATAAAGGAACAATCACAAAACAAAAGAACAGCGCACACAACAGGAGCCTCATGGCCGTGAGTCTAGACGCCAGGGCCTCGCTAGTCTGTAAAATACAGCCAAGGGTGTAAAAAGAGAGAGAGACAGAGAGATAGAATATCAGTAGCTGAGCCCCCTAAAAATTTTTCATCCATACTCGAGCCGTCCCCAAACGAAATGTTCCCACCACGCCACTGGACTACCGAGTATATCGCAATATCGTAATAAACGGAGCTTCAACTTCTTTCATGTCCATATTAATCGGTCGTATTACATTCTAAGCATTATGTGTGTCAGAACATCCATCGAGGACATGCAGCAACCCAAGGAAATCCATTTCTTCCTTTAGAGTTTAGTGATTTTTTTCCCTCCCCACTACGCATGCAATGAAAAATCGATAGCGCCGAAGGGGAAGGCTTCAGTGATTGCTTACTGTTTACGACATTTCTTTATCATAGCAACTGACCGCACAAATTCTTTATTGATTATCTGCATAAAGGAAGGAACAATTCGTCCTCTAGCAAGGTTGTCTACCGATTTCACCACACGAATCTAAATCCTTTTAATATACTTGTCATGAAGCATTGTTCAGAGAACACGGGAGTGCGTTTTTTTTTCTTTTTCTGTTTGAAAATAAAAAAAAACTGGATTTAATTTAAATAATTCAAGATGCTGTTTCCCTTCAAAAACGTTTAACTTAGTGTAAAGAATGACAAAAATCTAGGATTATTAAGCTATGCAAAAGTCTTATTCTAAGATCTTCAAGAGGGTTGAAGTTAGTAAATACGTAAGGCGACGTGGAGCAGTGAGATTGCAACTTGAATTAAATGTACTTGTAAAACTGCCAATTGTAAAAAATGTACACTCTCTCTTGGGAATCTGTGGAGTAAGGCCGCGCATAACGTTAGAGAAGGGGAAAAGGCGAGTCCTGCAAAGAGCTGCGTTTTCCCGTCCATGTACTCACTTTCCCTCTCGCACGTTAATTGGTCGAGCCCTCTCGAGTTACTACTTGCCAGACTTGTTTTCCTACGCTCGCTCCAGAGCGCAGTATCCTTCAGTGTTCAAGGATCTTAATACAGCGTGATTCAAAGTCACGTGCTAAGTAAACGTGAGAAGGCGTTCTTCGTGTTGGGTTACGCAAGAATCTTGTCCGCTGTGACTTTTTCCGCTGGGGATTTGTGAAGGATGCTGTCCTTGTGCCCCCATTCTCCGCTAATCTCCAGTAACTTCGCAACCATATCGTATTGATTGCCTGTGATATGCTAACACAAGTGTGGAACTAAATGTAGTGTCTGGTAGATATCTCCGTCATCCGAAAAAGTGGACGCGCAGAGCATTTATGAGCTGTGTACAATAAACTTTT
This sequence comes from Lepisma saccharinum, assembly GCF_977018435.1. NCBI lineage: Eukaryota > Metazoa > Arthropoda > Insecta > Zygentoma > Lepismatidae > Lepisma > Lepisma saccharinum. The sequence goes on from NC_139231.1 coordinate 116,636,989, forward strand.
GAGTCGTTCTGTCGGCATCAGAATTAGCATTATCCGTTTCATAGTTTATCTGTAGTAAATTTCTAAACGTTTCACGGACTTACAAATCACATAAAAGAGCTTGTCCTTACTCAGAGACTCATCAACAGGGTGTCAATCGTTTCAGAAACACAAAATTCCCCAGGTTTTCCTGACCAAGAAGCAAAAGTTGCCAGTCTAGGTCATTGGGAAAATTCTTGTATTTAAATATGCGCATAAAATGCCCACTGTAATTTAGCTAAACATCACATTTAGAATTCTATGTAACCAAAGTTTTTAGAATATTTAATTTTCACATTACAGAAATTGACTGTCTGATAAGAGTATCCTAGGAGAGCTTTTTCAAATATTGTCTAATGGTTAACAAAGATTCCTTATATAATATAATCAAAACAATTACAATTACTACATAAAAATATAGTAAAATTTAGTAACATATGAATTAATTCTAATATATCCTAGACACAACCTAAGAATTGCAATATGAAAACGGCAATAACCACTTAGCATAATAGATATCTATTAGTTCAAAACATGATTCAATTTTCTAGAGTATTTACTGTAAAATGTTTACTGTAACTACTGGTAATACTCAGTATATCAAACTGAAGGGTACTTTGCCCACAACCTATTTAAAATATCTTGATTGTCCTATTTTTCTTTGCTCAAAAACGTATTTTTAATGCACTACTAAAAAAATATTGATTTTTCCAGAATAGAGTAAATTTCCCTGACATTTCCAGAAAAAATAAATTCGCTGACTTTTGTAGGATTTCTAGTTTTTCCAGGCTGGTAGACACCCTGATCAACACCTTAAGTCAAAACACCCTGTACCTAGAAGCCTAAAATCTTAGTGGTGTCTTCCTCTCACGAAGAAAGCAGCCACTGAGATACGATTCTCCGAAATTCAACCCCTAAAAAAGAGGAGGGTGTACGGAGCTAATATTCTGCATCTACTTCAAGTATCCTTAACAGATGGAGCTGTGTGTAATATATTAGGTGGGCCAAAAGTAGTACGAGTATATTTGTGATGAGATAATGTATGCTTACGTTTGGACCACTCTGAATATATCTCGGAAAGCGAAGATGCGGTCGGATGTCTAGTGCTTTTCTATTTTTCTCCAAAGATAATTCACGTGCTTATGATAGCAGACACCACTGGATCTCGCATAAAATAGAACTCTCCTATCCACTGAACTGACCTCCCTCTTTATTGATATTTTAGTGCTTGCTTTGCTGGAAACTTAGAGAGCTCCCCCTCCTTCAGCAATCCAACGGGCCATAGTCTCCTGACTCGATGGCTTGTCCAGCTGCTATCCAGTGTCCAGTGGCCCTTTCCCCCACCTTAGCGGAGTATAAATAGCTTCAGTCTCGAGTAACAGCTCAACCGTTGCCCGACTTTAGTTTCTGGAGTAACGGACTTCTTACAGAAGCTAAACACAAACTAAATGCTAAACAAATAACTCAAAACCAATAACATAATCAACAGTAACATTCTTACAGCAACCTGTAGAACATTAAACACATACGCAGGTACTAATATGCTTCTACCAAGATAAGAAAAACCCTCTGCCGCCATCGAAAGCGAGCGAAGGCAGCGTGGGCGATGCAATCAGCGGCTTGCCATGTAATCCTGCCACTGCGTTTTGTCTCATGTCATGACTTGTATCATCACGAAGGGGGAAACCGTTCAAAGCGAAAGCAAAGATGAAACTATTATTGAACTTCTTGACAAAGAAGCAAGGGAAGGAAGTTATAAATATGAAACAAACGAAGGGGAAATGTGTTATTTAGCGTCGCTTTCCTTACATTTTGGCTAATCGCGCCTATGGGGATGAGTGAACCAGGGACCCCTGACGTTGTGCTAACCACTCGCCATCGTCGACTGCGAGAGGAGTAAACAAATGACTGTCCGCTTTAGTTCGGAAATTGGCTGCGTTCTTTCCCTTCTTGGTACGACTGTAGTACGCTTAGGGTGATTTCACATGAACGCTTTCCAACACCACAAGCGAGAGTCTGGATAAAGAAAAGAGAATAAATCCTACAGATTAGTTGACACACATTCGTTACACCGTAAGCTTGTTTCTACTAAATATTAGAGATATCCAAAGAAAATGTGAAGACAGCAGAAAGATGGCTACAAGTATTAGAAGCAAAGCCACATATAAGGAGCAGGGTTTATAGTCTGTGAATAGTTTCTTAGGACTGAATAGAGTTAAAATGGTGTAGGTTCTTGCAAAGTGTAATAGTGTAGGTCTGAGCACGGACAGATAGGCTGATCGAGACTGGACCTACAGTTTATAGTGGGATTGGAACGGCGTGTGTCTCCAACGGGGATCAAACCTGAGACACTCTGATTACAAGGCGACGATGTTATCACTCCAGCACTGGTAAAGCCTAATGTGTGTTTAACAAGAAGTAAGTGGTCAACTCTTATATGATAGAAGTAATATGTGTATGATGTCCTTAGAATGTTCACTCAATTGAAAGCTATGCGAAGTATAGCGATCACAAAAGACTAGTAATGAATGCTCTAGGTGGAGCCTGAAACATACCTAGAGTAGCAGAATTTGAAAGATGAACATTGTTCTTCAGTGTAAGAGGTATGATGGAAAATTTCTTGCTGGGCCAGTCTCGTGGCTCAGAGAAAAGATTTTCGTAGTAGATTTTCTGTGATGTGTCCCTCCTCGATGGCGTAGTGGTAGAGTCTTCGCCTTGGGATCAAGGGGTCTGTTTTTGATACCCGATGGAGGCACATAGTGGTTCTGATCCCACATCAAAACTGTATGGCTAGTCCCGATTAGCCTTACTGTGCATAAAGTGGACTTAAAAACACCAACTCAAAATCCTGTGTGTGTCAAATTATAAAATGATATCTCTTTGGTAGAAGAAAATGGTCGTAGGAGAGCTTCAGCGTATACTAGACACTTGCAGACTAGACAAACACACCGGACAAAGGATTCCAATGATGCATTTGGACACTGACAGAAGCAATGGCAAAGTGGTCTTACTTGCAAAGCCTTCCGCTGTCTTGAAGAATCGAAGTACGGGACCAACTTGAGAATGACGTGGCATACCTTCTTGTAAGCGGTCATCTTCACCTCGGACGAACCAGTTCGCCTTTCTCTCCACAGGCCAAAGTCGGAGAAATGATCGCGACGATGCGAACTTGAGAGAAACAAACACGTATAAGACACGCACGTTCACACACGCACACGCACACACGCAAAATCCTCATCGACCTGCGCACAGCGTTCCCCTCCCTCTTCCCCGCTTTTGAGGTTCGTTGCAGCAGAAGCAGTATAAAATAGGAAGCTGGAACCAGATGAGGTTCGGATTCCATGGCAACTGCCTCTCTCTCTCTCTCTCTCTCTCTTTGACAGGCATCTTCTCTTTTCCTCCGATGAGTCCACCGCGTACGGAGAGGAACTTGAGGAATTAGGAGAGGAAACTGAGGTAAAGCAATGATAACATCGACATGGAAACGGTTTCAAGTTATATGTGGCTTGTGAAAATTGGTATTTTCAATGCTCTTTCTGTGCGACTTTACTGGCAGAGGACTGATATCCATTCATAGGAGTGGACTTGAGAATATGTACTGAATATTCTCCTAGAAAATGATTGGTACTGTAGTTGGCCTACCAGTTAGCTTAAACAGATGCCGCCGGCCTCCCAGGCGGAGCGGTCAGTGCGATGCGCTACGGAGACAGAGGTTCTAGGTTTGAACCCTGGCTGGTAAGCCATGGATGCATCACTGTGTTCATCCAATTATCCATTTCATCAATTTAACTTTCATCTCATCGTACCGAATAATCCAAGAGGTAGGAAAGCGATACAAAGTAACCGAAATAGAAAAATGAAATTCAAATATGTGGTTAGAATCGTGGAAAGGGATTCGACATTTTATGACATCTCTCCTTTTATCTCCCTTGTATCCTTGGTGATATAGATAACCTAACACGAACTCGACATAACTCGATAGAGAACCGCGAGGCTATCACGGAAAACCAATTTCAGTCTCTCTACGTTCATTTTCGAGCAAGTTATTCGATATATTTAAGTTTCAATTAAAGAGGAAGAAATACAAGACAGCGTAAATAAATGCTGTGAAATGTTGATCCTCTTAATAACAAGAAATCCAGTATTCACAATACATTTGATTGATTGATTGAGTTGGTGTTTTAAGTCCACTTCATGCACAGTAAGGCTAATTGTGACTGGACCTATTTTAAAGTGGGATCCGAACCATTATGAGCCTCCACTGAGTATCGAAGCCGGGACCCCTTGATTTCAAGGCGACGACGCTACCACTGCGCCATCGGGGAGGCCTGTCCACAATACAGATGAGTTGATTTGATGCAAATGTTTCAGCCGATTTCCGTGTCAGCATGGTTAGCATAACGCGCTACGACACCAGGGATCCGGGTTCGAATCCTGGCCTTGACAAGGGCGATCTTTTTCAGTTTCCTCATATCACTCATCTTCATCGTCGCGATTAGCCAAAATCTGAAGAAAAGCGACGCTACGTATATAGAACTGTAGTAGTGTAATCGGAACATTTTTCGGCAACATCGATTAGTTAATAAAACATCGTTACTTGGAAGGAAATTTGATTGAAAGTAACATTGCACTAGCTCTGAATTCAGTCAGATCCTGAACAGTTCTCTTCCTTGCATGGCGATATGCGAGTTGCCTATCTCCACGGGAATGACCTAAATTTCTATTGAATATTCTATTCACCTATCGCCTTCGAGATAGGCACCACATATAACACCGTGCAGGGAAGCAAGTATGGTAAGATTTTGGTGCAATTTTTTTTGGCGGGTGACCGTACATTTCCGTTCTACATTTGGGTTACGTCACGTCTAAATTAAATCTGAAAGCGTAATATTTTAAAATAAACTCATTTTTCATGTTCTAGCATAATTTTCAAGACAAGTCTAGCAAGCAGTTGTGTCCTGATTGTCTTATTAACTTAAATTATTCTTTCGAGTTATAGCTTGCATATTGTGGGCCTGAAGAGATGAGTTTTTAAAACACGGATATCTGTCTGATATTCCAAGAGATTTGTAACATGAGAAACCTTCGGGCAATGTTGTAAATTAGCATAGTCAATAAAATTTCGTCTTGCTTTGTAGAAATTGATTTCATGATAATTTAATTTTCAAACGAAACTGTGTACGAAATTATCGTCTAGGTTAAAAGTAAGATAAACAAATTACCTGTAGATTTCATATGGAGAGATGATGCAATAAAACTGAATAAATCATGCGATTTTATTCTGATTACTTGTGAATCGGTGAGGGCTATTTTGCATTAGTTTAATCTGATTGATTGATTGAGGTGTCAACCTTACTCCTACATAGTACAACCCGGACTGCATTCTTACAGACTAAAGAGGCTCCGTTAACTGAACTAGCAACCAGTATAATTCTCTGGGTGTTTCTAGTTTTGCTCCGTTCGCATGTGTTTGGATTTTCTTTTCATCACATTCATTTCATCACAACTCATCCTCCTCTTTGCGATCAGAAAACGTGACAGAAAATCGATGTAAAATAAAATAAAACAAGAGAGAGAAATACTCTATCTAGGAACCTTTGGAACGAGTCACCATACAATGAGCTCGGTCATCCATGTAAGATTAGAGAAATTCAGTGGCAATCGAAATGCCTATTTTTGTTATTTTTAAAACAAAAGCACATGAATATTATGATTTTTCATGTTATTGTATGGTATTTCTTGATGTAGCCGTTAGCATAAAGCACAGCTGATTTTCAGGTTTATAGTGCGAATCCCGGTTACCAGGGACGCCATTTTTCTGGTCTCTCTCATACAGTGTGTTCAGCCTGAAAGTATACCGTAGATATGACATTATTTAGTTGTCAGTATACGTTTAGTTCGAACATCCTGTATTTCCTAAGTTTGGCTAAAGCAGCATAAAATTCAATACAAAAAAGTATATCCTCCATTTGGAAAAATAGCCACCGTTTTGTATCTTAACAAATATTTTTGGTTTGTTCCTTTTTATGACAGCGGTGTAGGCTGTCTGTGCCAAAACAGGATTCTTCTACTCGTAAATGTTTTTTCTAAAGTAGTGTGTTTTTCAATTATTCTCATTGAGACAGGGAATATACGTAAATACCCCTCAAAACGCCCATTTGAATATTTCAATTCAAATGCGAGGGTAGATGAATCTTACACAATCTTCTCCTCTCTGTGTGTTATGCAACCCAATTACCAATAATGTTATGAGAATTGCGGGATAGCAAGGATACTCTGGGTTCCAACAAGTCCGAAATAAGTAGAAGGATTTCGACACAGCGCTTGCTGCAGAGTTCCTCCACATACGCACTCATGCGTGAACATTAGCATTAATATGAGGTAATACAGTAGTTGCAATTGCCATTCTATTGCTTCTGATTTGTGTACGCTATTAGAGAAAGCAAAGTAAGTCAACCACGAAATGAGATTTCAAACACGTCACTCCACTTGGTAGTATTATTTCCCAAGAAACTGAGCAGATGGTTTGAAAATAATGCGTATTTTTACATTAGTTATATAATAATATGAAAATGAATTATTGTTAAGAGGAAAATAAGCATATACAGAGTTTTGGAACAATATCATAGTCTGCTCTGATATTAACCTCTCCTGTTTTGGTCCTATGGCAAATGGACAAATTTAGACAAAAACTCATTGAGTCTTACAAATGAATAAAAAGTGAAGTATTTTCCCGCGAGAAGAAACCATTCAAAAATAAATTTAATTAACAAAGTAAACCGGAGTGGTTAGCACAGGGTGCTATGACGTCATGAGTGACCGGTTCGAATCCCAGCTTGGTCATGGGTGTTCTTTGTCAGTGTCCATCATTTTCATCATACCATCACTTATCCTCATCGTCGCGATTAGTCAAAAGTGGAAGAAAAGCGACGTAAAAACCTAATTCAATCAAGAAAAGAAAACCCGTTTACCTACTCTGTAGACACCTTCTCGAACCCAAAGGGGTTCGCGTGCCGCACGTTGGTTGCTACTATTCAGTAACCAAGAGAGTTGAGTGGTGGATTCATAGTCTCGTTCCTGAACGTTCGGGATTCGAGTACCAGCTTGGATATGGGTGTTAGTTTATGTCCTTGCATGATTCATATAAACATCGTTCATCCTCATGGTCTCCTAAATTAGCAGAAAAGAGACGTAAAATAAGACAGCTAAAGCTTGTACAGTCACGGACACTTCTGGGTTGTAACAGCTCCATATACTTTCAATGGGATTGCTACACAGAAGTGTCCGTGTCTGTAGATCATGATAAACCTAATCTGCTTTTCTACTCTTTATTCATTTTTCTCCAGCGCGTCGCCTCGGAAATAAGATGAACAATACAGTTCCCAGAAACAAGCCAGAAGCGTTTACTCTTGTTATGGATGTTGTCGGATTGAAAGGAATAATCTTTCCAGTATTGATTCTGTCCTCAGCTTTTCCCCCGCCATTGCATACCTTCTCTCAGACACCTATATAAAACATGTTCATTTTGAATATCCAGTCAGCACACACTCGTCACGAACTAGCAGACATGAAATTTGTGCATAAGATCATCAACGGCAAAATTAAAACCAAATTCCTGGTCAATCAATTTTATCTACGAGTACCCACACGGCCAAACCACAAAGTAAAGCTATTTCTCACTCCCGCTACAAGGCTCTACCCTCTACAGCTGTCTCTTTACTACAGGCTCCACCACTTATATAATAACCTGCCTGTAAATATTGATATTCTCTTGTCAGAACGAAGTTTCCGACAGACAATCGCTAAGAATGTAGCTACATGTAAATTTTTTTCTCTCTCTGCTATCGTCTTTTGTCTTCTTGTTGTTTTTGTTTTCTTGTTGCTACAATTTCAGTATAAAATGCTCTTTCAGTACTGTATACGAAACTTCAAGTAAATAAAAAAAGAAGTATGTCCATTTAAATTATGAGTAGCATGATAATTGCTATTAGTAGAGACAAAATACGTACCAAATCCGTTTTAAGTTGCTCCTGCAAGCCTAGGATTATGAGGTGCTTTCTCGTAAAGATTTTTGGAAGACGAGAATTGTTTGTTAGCAAGCGAGCGGGGTTTCTGCTGTTGGCTATGAATTTTTCAAAGCGTCTTGAAACAGCTTGAGAGTCCACATGTTGTTGGAAAGGAGGGGTGTGGGGAGAGACGAGAGAGAGAGATGGAAAGAAAGAGTGAGAGAGAGGGGGAGGGAGAGCGAGATGGAGAGAAAGAGAGAGAGAGAGAGAGAGAGAGAGAGAGAGAGGGAGGGAGGGAGAGTAATAATTTTCTCAAGACATCTTGGCACACAAATGTTGCAAATGTATTAAATATAGCGCTGAAAAAAATCGCCGTGCGTAATGAACGTTGTTTCCCTCAACCTTGTGAAAGTTATTCTTCAGGGGGTTCAATTGATTGATTGAATTAGGTTCAAGTTACGTCGCTTTTCTGCCACTTTTGGCTAATCGCGACGATGAGGGTGAATGATGATGTGGTAAAATTGATGAATACACATGTTAACACGTGGAATCGAACCCGGAACCCCTGGCGTGTAGCATGCTATTGTAACCGCTCTGCTAAGGACGTCAGCGGGTTCTATTATCGCCATGTACTGCTTTACCAAGAAGAGAAATACCCGACAAACTTGTGACAAATGTGCTGAACACATCACCTCCAGTATGACCAAGGTAGAGACTGTGTGCAATATCTATTCACCTATTTTTGTGGATCTTTACCTGCCCACGCCTACTACAATTATCTTTTCATTGAAAGCTCACAACTCCATGTTGGCATATTTTACTAGCAATTATGCTTAATTAAAAGACTAAAATAAATCTTTCCATACTGACAAATATTGGATAATTAACTTCGTAACTGAAAAATATACAAGGAAGTTATTACTTTCGGTCTAAGAGATGAGTGAAGCTGTCTTTTTCAGAATATGAATGGCGTACATATGAATATATGTATATTTGTTATCAATATGCAGCTTTTCGGCTACCTTTTGCCAATCGAGACGATGGATATCAATAATTATTAGATTATATTGATGAATGTGGCAGTAGGAAAAGAATACTGATGATCATGCCGAGAATTTTACCTGGAACCTTCGATGGGTAGATTCTTAGTCAACACACTCAGCTACAAGGGGTCTCTTATGGATATAAAAACAGCGCTAAAACCCCGTAGTAATTTTAAAGAAAAATTGAAGGAACTTCTAGAACAGCTTTCCGTTCTTGCATATCTATTTAATACTTATTCCATTAATGTTTTTTCATGTAACAACTGCTTACTCGGTGAAAGAGCGCCCTGAGTGATTGCCACCGAAGATTCAAAGTTCGAGTTCCAGCATGCACAAACGGAGAGGAGCAGCAAGTAGTTCCGGCGAAGCCTGTGCGATGTCGCTACCAGTTTCCTCGACTAGTCTGCCACCTGTGAGAAGATTGGCGTACTACGAGAAAATCCTTGTCGGTGAATTTTCATTACGACTTCAGCGTCGACGTAAATGGCTGACCATAAATATTCCCTTCTCGGTTTAGAAAGATACGGACAGCTTTATTTACATTAGCGTTGCTACTAAAATGAACAGGGGACAAGTAGCTTCATAAGTTAACGAAGTTTTCTTCAATTTACCCATTGGTGAGTCAGAAAAGTTACGGAAACGTGCAGTTAATATGGAATACCATACAGTGCTTATTTTTCATTCACCTTTCATATCTGCTGCTAAGTTTAGCTACGTAAATATATCATTTAAATGTACCAGTTAAACAGGTGAGAGTGAAGAAATTTCTTTAGCGGATGATTTTTTGAGTGTGTTAACGTGTTTATTGAAGAATTACTGTTAACTTGAAGAAGAAAAGACATGGAGACAATACTTGTCAGTATCTCGTCTCGTATATGAGGATGTCAAGCCTCGTTCTCGATCTTGGTTCTAGTTATACTGCCAGGAGTAAATTGCCATTGTTTTAGACTCATTGAAAATCACGATAATATTCCTACAACTCATTCCATATCTTGATACACAAACTTGTATCGTATTGCCTCTTGATATTTAACATTACTTGGCTACTCTTACAAAAATGATTGCAAATTACAGGAATTACACGGTGTGTTTTAATAATGGACATTTCCACTTTGACATGAAAAACGTTTTAAATCCATTCATTTTACATATAATGACACAAACATGAGATGTGCAAAATATCTCGGCGATATTTGTTTCGGTTCTCGAGAAACACGCCTTCAAACACCGCTGAAATTCACCTACTACGTCACGGATTTGAAAACGTCCTCTCCACAGACAGGAGGTCTTCTGACGTCATCACTTAGAAATGCGTGTAGGCGGGGCTTCTGCTCGTCCCGTCAACTTAGCATGAGTCGCGGAATCGACAGCAAATTCACTTGTTACTGTGTAAAACAAGTATCTTACAACTTCCAGTGCAAAAATCTGTGCTCCATTTCTTGGAGATGAATTATGCCCTAGCAGTATAGTAGTATTTACCATAATTCAGCCACTCGGTAGAGAGTTTTCCCATTAGGGTGACAAAGCAAACACGTGAAGAGCCTTGTTCATTGCGAATACATAGGTTAGTTCTGACTGGCAAGAACTTAATGTTATAGGAATGCCTTTTCTGGAATTACAATTATTTTCGTCATAATATTTTCTTCACAAATTTTAAGATAATGCTTTTAGAACACACTGGTTTACACGCCAATTTCTACAATATAAGAGGTGATACGGTATAAAAAGGTACTGTGAGTTTTTAAATTTCCTGCAGTAAATGAAGTTTTCTTCAGTTAATATATATATATACGTATATATTGCAAATTTTTGTATTTAGCCTACTTTTACGTCGCTTTTCCGTTCACTTTGTTTAACCGCAACGATGAGAACGCATGGTTAATTTATTATGTATCATCTCTAACATCACATTTCTTCCCACTTTTGGCTAATCGCTACAATGAAGATGAATAACTACAAGCAGTATTCGAAGTCGGGATGCAGGAGTACACCCCCCCAGCACACACACACTACCACCAACTGCACAATCTAAGTATCACCCAAGCTGCCATGATAAGAGACGAACTTTTTCTTCTGTCCCATCTCATTTCGAAAACATTCACTTGTCCCATCTCCTTTTATGAGACGAGACGGAACATGCCTCGTCTCGTGAGCGCTGACCCCAAAGTCTCGAGCAAACATCCTCCCATGTAACAATTTCCAGTTCAATGAAATGTCACTCACAAGGAAACAGTCATGCCCAGGTCGAGAGTCAAACCTGGAACATGCGACGTCCTCAGATAAATCATGAATTTTGTGTATAATAATTACAACGCCAGTTCATTCCTGGTAATTCTGAATCTGCAGTTTGGTTTGCATATATGAGCAGGATAATATTTAGTTTTCGAGGGCTGTACCGTCGAAACGAGGAGGCAAAATAAAAATAATAAAAAGAAAGTTTTTTTTTGTATTTATAATGATAAGCCTTTGCATACGTGTTAATTCTATATTTTTCTAGACTTGAGACGAGAACGAGAATTGCCCTCCCAAACCGAGACGGATGTTTATAAATTGAGACGAGACTGTCAATGAGACATTTACAAATAAATACGAGACAGACATTTACAACTCTCAACGAGAACGAGACCAAGGCGGCCATGTCTCGTCTCGATAAGATCCTTAGTGGTGAAGTTGTGAACCAACCAATTAATGAGTTCGGGGTAACGAGAAGAGGCGGCTTTTTTCGCAGTACAAAATTCAAAATAATTATATCGTACCATTTCCAGTATGGGACATGATGGTATGGGATATTGTTATACACATGGACGTATATATAGTTCACAGGAGGGGGAGGGATGGATCAACTTTTGGTATGATTAGGGTTGCTTTATTTCGCAAGTGAAAATCCAGGACACTGCTGGCCGGAAGCTTGTTGGGCAGCATGGGGGGAGGGGATGTTGGACCCGACAAAGTTGTGTGTTTGTAGTCAGGAAGTCACGCTACTTAGTATTGATACTTTTCTGTTCATCTTGTGTCACTACGTTTTTAAGAACCAAATTTCTTTAATATGATTCGAGGGGGGAAAAATAACTGATTTGACAGTCTCAATGCAGTTTCTTATCGCAGAAATTCCGAAACTATCAGGAAATTGCAGATATTGGTCTGCAGTCCCATCTGGTGTGTGGAATTACGAAATTTCCTTCCCATCCGTATCCCGTCCTATACGTCTCTAATTTAAGAGAATGAAATAAGTCCGAAGGAATTTTTTATGAACAAGCGGATAGAACAAGGAAACTGGTAATTTTAGTGAACCAAAAAAAGAGGGGGGTTGGACCGTTGAATCCCCCTTAAATACGCCCATGGTTATACACATTATTTCCTTGTAATGATTATACATAAACTAAGTATAGATATGTACTGTGCAACTAATGTAATCTTCTCAGTGTATTTTCTCTTATCTGCACAAAAATATTTGATCATAATTTGCACAACAGAAATGGAACAAAAACTGAAATTGCTTTATGGAAAAGAAAGTTAAATAGACTTTATAAATAAAGTGAAGAATGTGAAAATTCCTTTGCACTACATAGGTTACGGTAAATATCGATAAATATAAGTTTAGAAAATATTTTTGAGTGTCTGGTCAGCAACCAAATTGTATAAGCAATATTTTTCGCATGGCCTGAGAACACACACGCAGCTGAACCCTTTCATTTATATTGCACGTGAGCAGCACGGATATTTCATAGAAGAATGATCATTACAAAGCATAGCTTTCCTTTCTCCTATCGCTCCTTCTTCCATTATTTAAATCGGTACAGATTTGTAAAACTGCTGCAGGTGTTCGCTCACCGTGAGCTACCCATCCGGAACTGGACGCTCGAAGCAGACGACAAACGAGCTCTCCCTAAGGAGTGACGTAGTAACATGGCGGCGGCGTGTTTTCAGCGCAACGCTAGCTTCGCAACTTTGGAAGTCTCGTTTCTGCGTTAAACTGGACGCAGAGAAACGCGAGAACTTGCAGGGGTCATTTTTCCAAGGTGTAGTTTTTAAAATTGTTGTAAAAAAAAATTGAGTGGAAATGTCCATTTCCCCTAAATTTTTATTTGCCTGTTTAGTTTCGATTTAGTAAATAACCGCCTCGTTCTCATTTCTATATCAAAGGCAAGTCCTTGAGTAATCAAGAGTTATAGCATAAGCAAACTATACACCGTGTCGCCTTGCTGCACACACTTTCACTGTCTGGAGAGGTTATTAACGTTCTTGACGTCACGCTATGAATCCCATATAAGAGGAAATTTGATACTGGCTGTATGCAACCACGCCGCACAGGTTCACAGTAGCGAGTAACGGATGGACTTCGAAATTACAATCAATAAAAATCCATGAACTGTCCATAAATAGTTGTTTGGCAAAACCCTAGAACGAGAATCTGGTCCCGATTGTACTTACAAGGGAGTTATCTAAGTGTCCCCCTCCGATTTCCATGAAACTTGGCAGGTGTATGTAGGGGCCCAAAGGAAGAAATACGTGTTTTTTTGTTTCGGCTAAGAATCTGTTTTAGGGGGCAAAACCGCCTAAAATGCCAAGGTGAGGGCAAATTGAAGTGGGGATCTGACCCCTGTATCCCCTCCGATTTCCATGAAACTTGGCAGGTGTATAGAGGGGCCCAAAGGAAGAAACACGTGGTTTTTGTTTCGGCTAAAAAACTGTTTTAGGGTGCAAAACCCCCCTCAAATGCCAAGATGAGGGCAAATTGAAGTGGGGATCTGACCCCTGTATCCCCCTCCTTGTTCTCGGTCTCGTAGTCTCTCGCAGGGTTTTGTCTAGTTTCCGACTTGAATTTTGAAGGTCCGTCTTGGTCTAATTTCGATTTTTGATTGATTGATTTTGTTTATTTTACTTCGCTTTTTCTACCTTTTGGATAATAGCGAAGATGGGGATGAGTGATGGCATAACGAAATTGATGAAGGTACACTCACAAAGAAAACACAGGCCGGGATTCGAACCCGGGACACCTACCATCGTCCACCACAGAGGTCTCTCAAATTTCGATTGATTGCTTGATTTGTTGTTTTAAGTCCACTTTATGCACAGTAAGGCTAATCAGGACTGGACCTACAGTTTAAAGTGGGATCCGAACCACTGCGCTAAATGCCTCCACCGGGTATCAAACCCGGGGCCCCTTGATTACAAGGAGACGACGCTACCACTGCGCCATCGGGGAGGGCAGCTCAATTTTTGAGACGAGATTAATCCTTGTATGGTCTCGTTATCATCCGGTATCTTTCAAGCATATTCCGGAGGATTAGGCATGAAAAAGTGACATTTGCTCTTATTACTCTTTGAGGGGCTTATCTATGCTCACCACATATTCAAACTGTAACGGTTATTTTCCTGTGAGGTGGTTATCAACGCTGACCACATATATAGTTCCTCAAATCAACACTAGGTGGTAAGTGTTTACACTTGGCTGTTTCGTTTGTGCTTGGGGAGCTCGATACATTTCTTACACACTTCAACGCTTGAAATCAAGATGTGTGGTCACGTGTTCGATTCTCTTTCGCTTTTCGTGAAAAATATGTCTCGCCTGAAATTGATTGTGGACATTTTATAAGTAATTGAGTTGTACTCTTTACATGAAATTCTTTTGTGTTTTGACTTCAATGTGTATTCTGACACTAATTATTTGTCAAATTTGTGGTTAGTGCCACTAACCACCGTGCACAGGCGATCGTGTAATCTTGCCAATATGTCTTCGAGAACTCTGTCCAAAGATCGTCTAAAAGGGGACTATGGGTGTGACCACAAGAGCAAAAAGTGGTGGCATAGGCTGTTCTTCCATTTCCTAGATATGTGTGTGGTGAATGCTATTGTAATTGACAAGGAAATAGATGGACATGAACACCTGACAAACAAGGACTTTTGTAGAAGAGTGTACAAGGGACTGTTGTCAAATGTTATTGTAAATAATGCGACTGTGGACAAATTTATTGTAATTAATGTCATTGAAGACAATTTGAAGAGAAGGTGTGTTGCAATAAGTAATCACAAACCAAAAGTAGATAAACAAATACGATTGGAGGGAAATGTGCACCAACCAGTGCAGGGAACTCCAAGATGATATGCAATATGCAGTACACGTGTCAGCAACACCAGTCAGAACAATATGGACATTCAGAGCCTACAATGTACCATTCTGTCTTAGGAAGAGCAAGAATTGCTTCCAGATATTTTACTCAAAATATTGTTTCACAAAACAAGCAATAAAGCAAATATAAAGAGTATAATTTGAGATAAAATATTTTCTATAAATCCATTCCATTCTTCACAAAATTATTTAAATATGTGTATTAAGTGGGCGGTGGTTAGTATAGGTAATCACATTGTAATTGTTAATAACCATGAAAATAATAAAAATTGAGAAAAAGTCCAAGGGCAACATTTAATTATCTCCCCAGTATCTTGCATGTAATTAACGTTGCAAATGAATATCTTGAAAAAAAAAAAATGTTCCTGCCCCTTAAAGAGTTAAAGGTGTCATCCTTCACTTTATCCGTAGAGGGACATAAAGAAGCTACAGCTATCCCTACCATTTGACATACACTTGACGTTCAGCATCAGTTTAAAGCCAGCTTTTACATAATAATCCAGATTCAAGGCAGTAAAACATTACAGCATTCCGTGAAGACATATGGGAAGCAGGGTTCCACACATTCACAATCTCGGAGGGGAAATTTTCACATAGCAATCCGATTCGATTATTTGTAGGTGAACGTTGAAGTAATTAGAATTACACATTAAAATATACTATTTTCAATTAGCTTTGTAAACATTTTACAATTTTATATTTAAACGTGACTTCTTCCTCGCCACGCGCCGACAGACAAACACACGCGCGCACGGGTGACAGAGAACAAGAATTTCTTGAGCGTATCCAATACTTTGCTTTTCATGAAGAAGCTAGAAATATCAGTCAGTCTCAACACATCTATCTGACGTTTCGATTTCTCTTAACTTTCCTCCAGCTTCTCTTGCATGCTGAAAGAGCTCTTTGATATTAAACTAAATTGATCCGCTAAATCGACTTAAGGTTGTGCAGAAATATAAATGCATTTTTAGATGATAACCTATAATATCTCTTTTTAAAAGCACACGTGTATTTGGAAAGTAGGCAATATACTATTTAATAGTTTCTTATTGAAGTACATTTCGAGGAGATGAAAGATAGATAAATTTACAAAATCAAAGATACTATGTTCTCAACGTTTAGAGAACGATCGCCAGTGTTGCTATTCTTAAATCTTTAATACTGCTGTTATCCGATGCATCTGTTACTTTTTACCTGCCTTTATTCGATGCTTCTGTTACTCTATACCTTACTTTTTCCGAGTCTTCTAATATTCTTTATCTGACACTATCAGACGTTTGTCATATTTTTCCCCCCCTTGCATTTCTCGCACTAATTTCTTCAACATATAATTTTTGAACTCAGTAACGATAAATTTCTGTAAACATGTACTATACTCTATCCCGGGAATCTCTGGAGTAAGGCCGCGCATAACGGCAGAGAAGGGCAGAAAGCTAGTTGGCGGAGAGAAGCAGAACACGCTCTTGCAAACCGCTGCATTCCCTTTTCCCCTCCACTCAATTCTGTTCCCTCTCACGCGTTAATTGGTCGAGCCTTCTCGAGTCACCACTTACGCAGATACTTGTTTCCATTCGCTCGCTCCAGAGATACTCGAGACAGAGTATAGGAATTTTTAATCATAATCCCGCCTATAATTCTGACTTACAAACCTTGCAACGCCAATGATATAACACGTATTTTTCTGAAGCACTCCATCACTAATGTTGTCAAATGTCACAGATGACGACACAATAAACGATCTCCAAATCGCGTCTTTCAAACGCGGAGCAATCATCATTCGATGTCGTCCTTGACCTTCAGGAGAACGAATTAATTACCGAATATAAAAGCCAATCAGTGCTCGGAGAACAAAGAATCGCCCATTCGGAACTCTTTGCAATTTAGAGAGCAAACGATCTCCGACGAGAGCGGAATCAGAGGCGTAAAGCTGAAACGATCGGCTGTAAAAAAAAAAAAAAATAAGGGCGGGGGAGGTAATGAAGCGAGGATGAAAACGTTGAGGACCTTTGTGATTGTCGGTGTAACCTGATGCCTAAGTAGCTTACATCTCCTGCGGTTTGCGCGCGAGTGCTCCGTGTTTTTGAAAATTTGTGTTTATCCATTTCTCTCCCTTCCTCCCCATCTCTCTCTCTCTCTCTTTCTCTGGCAAATAAACGGGCTGCACAGGCCTACACCCGGACGTCAAGAACTTAATTCCTTTGTTTGCACGGTGGCTTCTTAATGGACTAACTGTCGACAAATGAACTGCCAGTTCACGAGCAGGGTTTCCATCCACTGCACGTTTGTCACCAGACAAAGTAAAATTTCAAACTACCAAATTTCCCAATTATGAAAGTCAGTACCGAACGATACCTATGCCATGTTTCTTACTACACCTTCGCATGTAAGCATTTCTTGCCCTTAATTCTTGACGTAAATTTGTCCCCGCATTAGTTCTGTTTAACAGAGGTCCCAGGTTCGAATCCTGGGCTGGGCATGGATGTCTTTTGTGAGTGTCTCTTCATCAATTTCATCACTCACCCTTACCTTTGCGATTAGCCGAAAGTGGCAGAAAAGCGAAGTAAAATAAACCAAATTAACCACAATCAACTAATCTGTTCAAAAGCAGAGGTCGCCCTTAAAATCATTCTAAAAATTTCATAAAACTACCAATCGGAATTAATGAGTGCAGTAGAAGATTGAGGTTTTCTCTGTTTTTTTCCTTTAAACATGGTGCGGTAGTCGAGGAAAAAAACTGAGTACTGATTGCACCATAATGGTTGCGTTTAAACAACCACTCATCTGCATTTTCCTTATCATTACCTTAAAAGAGGACATGAACATTGTGTGTTGTATACTTGAGTACGTGACTACTTATCGTGTAATATCCTACATCACCTGTGACTGGATTAGCAAGCTGAATTGTAATTGTTAGGATATAATTCTCCTCAAATCAATTGATATCTTTCGCAACACATTTTAATTGCAATTAAAAATTGTTTTACGAGGGTTATTCAAAAAGTAAGGTCCCGAGCTCTCACGGGTTTCCTCCTATTCTTCGAATTTCCCACCCGGTTCGCAGCAGAAGAGCACAGCTTTATCACATAACCGTTAGATGGTGCATGCGTTGCATCAGACCCTCGAAATTTCAGTTGGAAGATATGTGTGCTCACGGAAACATGGTCAAGCGTGGAAGTGCGTAGTCTGATCAGTTTTTTGCGTCTAAAGGGCACCTCACTAGCAGAAATTCATCGTCTACTGGTTGAGGTGCACGTCGCTAATGTAATGTCACGGAAAGAGGGGTGGGCTTGGTGCACTGACTTTGATAGCAGCAGGACAGATGCGCAACGATCCGTGCTGGCAAGCACGTCCACCACAGATGACAATGTGTGGCGTGTTGAAGGTCTGATTCAGAACGATCGTCCCATTCGACTTAGCGATATTGCTAAGGAACTCAACAACTCAGTGGGTAGTGTGCACAACACCGTTCTTGAGCAACTGGACTACCGAAAGACGTGTTCATGTTGGGCGCCAAGGCCACAAAGCCACTAGATGGGATTGTCTCTCATGCACTCGATGCGGTTTCATGAGGAAGGAGCGCTGTTCCTGCACCGTATCGTTACAGGGAATGAAACGTGGGTGCATCATGTGACATCGGAGACGAAGCAAGCATCCATGTCCTGCAAACACACATCATCCCCACCACATCATCGCAAGCGATACGGAACTTCAGCTAGCCGTCATGATGTGGCTTCAGGGGCTCGACGCAGATTTCTTCTATGTCGGCATTGATGGCTTGGTGTGCCGTTGGAATAAATGTTTGGACAAATATGGTGACTATGTTGAAAAATAATGTTTATCAGTGCCATACTATCGTGTACCAGTTTATCTATCTTACTTTTTGAATCACCCTCGTGTTAAGAAATAACTTTCTAATGATCTGAATATATGGATTTAAGTTTTCTTCATTGAGAAGTCTACTCCTCTACACACAGAATTCAAAATGTACGAAATGAAGGTGAATGCATCAAGTTGCACAGTTAAACCTGTGCTTTTGGTTGTTTTGAGCAGATCGCGTAAGATCTGTTCAATTGATATATTTTAGAGCATCGCACAAAAAAAACGGCTGGTTAATATGCCCTTTTATGCATTTTCTGTGAAGTCTGATGCGCCACAAGTACATCAGTATCAGATAATGTTTTGCGCTGGTGGTTTGAAGTAATAAAGATCACCTTCAATTTTAACAAAATCCCGGAAACTGTTCTTCATTCTTCTTACTTCGCCCATGACTTTCTGTTCCTTTTTGATGACTACTATTTAATCTCACTCGTCGAAGTTAATCTTCTGGTAGAAAAGCACACCCTTTAACATATGTACGGAAGAAAAAGCAAGATGAATGTTCTTTTGAAAGAAAACTTTGAAGTGTTTTTAATCTAAGTTGCAGAAGTTATGATGAGAGAGAGAGGGGGGAGGAGGGGGAAATTGAAGTAACTCCAGAACTAACTGGAAGCAAACTCTTTATTAAAACATTCTCCATGTTACTTCTCAACTTCTGAAAGGGTTTGTACGAGTGAGAGAATTCTAATTCGCATTTGCTTTTGGTGCGAAAATATGGGTCACGCTGTTATTTCAAGGAAACTTGCATTAATTTTCGTACTTTCTCGACATCTTGTTAACATTGAATCAAAACAGATCTGTATGCAAGTTCTCAGGAACTATAAGTTAGATTTATGATGACGCAGAGGAAACTTATTGTATACAGGAATAGCCCACTATGCTAGTGTAAAAGTGTAATGAAGAAATGGTCTAAAATCATCAATTTCCTCTGCCATCTAACAACCGAAAAAAAATGAACTTGACTCTAATATATTAACGTTCATTAACCTAATAAAAGCAGCTTTAATACTGGAATTTACCTTCAGAAAAAAGTTACACTGGTTAGGAAATCTGTGGAGCAAGGCCGCGCATAACTGTAGAGAAGGGGAGAAAACGAGTGAGCGGATGTCACCACCCTCAGTGTTATCTCATATAATTTCTATTTGGTCTACAAAACGAGTCCTCTACCATTATATATACTATGGGTTGACAAATTTGATTACCTCCTTATTAAAACATTTTAGCAGAGTCAGAGGCCATTTGTGGGACATACGAAAAATAAATGTTACATTTAATACAGAAGGTTGTTCGGGATCTCTGGTGACGATTTTGAAAGCCGCTGGCGTCGCTGTTAGCAACGTCAGTCCGTCCAAACGGTGCATGCTGAGTCACGTCACTACCGAGAACGCGTGTGCAGAGTCTTGTGCCATTTACCTACAACGATGCCGAAGAAAATTGAACCATACTGAGAGGGCTACATAACAGCCCTTTCCGATGCTAAATATAGCTATTCGGCAACCAAAGGAATGTGCAAGAAGCGTGGTTTTGTGATATCGAAGAACGGGATCGGTGCGGTATTGAACAAAAAAAGCAAAGGCCGACTGGGCCTAATTCCACAGGGGAAGAAACGGGCAAATCCACGAGCAGCTACGAGTCGTACACCGGACAGAGTGAGAAAAGTGAAGGCCCTTGTGTCAGGTGGTAACCCTGCCCCCCAAAGGAGTATCGCACGTAAGTTGGGAATGTCTGTGTCAACAGTGAACACCATAATCAAGAAGGACCTGCAACTAGAAATGCGGCATAAGCGGCGAGTTCACAAGCTGTTGCCTCGTCACATTGCGGAACGTCGCACGAACACTAGAAAGCTCTATGAGACCTATCTTGCAGGGGAGAGATGGAAAAATGTGGTGACATTAGACGAAGCATATGTCTACCTTAGTGACTGTCACAAACCCCGCGCGATTTACTACCGCCCTCGTGACAAAAACAATTATCAAACGTTGTATCGAGAATGCCAGGAAAGTTTTCCACGGGGTTTCATGATCATCGCTGGATACTGCTATAATGGCAAGCTAGCAATTCGCCGTGTAGCTAATAATGTGAAAATGAACTCCACGTACTATCAGGATGAGGTTGTAACACCCATTTATAACATAGATATCCCGGCACTGTATTGGGGGGCCAAAAACCAGGTCTGGGTGCACCAAGATAAAGCATCCAGGCATACCTCCCGTTCGACTCGTCTGTTCTTACAGCGAATGGAGGTGGAAACTGGCATCCATGCAATTCCTTACAGCGACATTCCGGTCAAGGCGCCAGATGGGTCACCCATGCACTTCTGTGCATTTGGACTCCTAAAACGGGCCTTAGGGAAGAGACGTCCACGCACTCTCAATGGCCTCTGGAAAGCCTGTCAGGAGGAGTGGGAAAAGTTGGACATGATAACTCTTTGGAAAAGTCTGTTGCAATGGAAATTACGTTGTCGGGCTATAGCGCGGAATGCTGGATTTCCAATTGAGCATGATCGTTGGTGGCGACATGGGTTTTCATGAACTTATCACCCTTCCAACATTGTCCTCAGAGATCCCGAACGACCTTCTGTAGTTTATTGATGAAACACAACAAGGAGAACTTTTAATTATATATAACTTTTTAACTTTCAACAATAGGAAATTTTCCAACAACAAATCTTGCGTAACATATCATATATATACAGAACATTAATCATTCTTCTTCCAAATATAACCACACTTTAAATAGCTAGCGACCTGCAGAATGTGTTCCGTTGTCGCCTTCTTGACACTTGGCAGACCGAGTGGGATGTGGAAACGGGGAACAAGCTTCACTCTGTTAAGCCCACCATAGGTGCTTGGCGTTCCTCGTCTCGTCCCTCTCGGCGAGAAGACGTTATTCTTACCCGCATGCGTATAGGACACAGCCGTCTTACGCATGGTCACCTACTGCAAGGGCTGGACCCTCCGTTGTGTCGTGCTTGTCATGTTATTTTAAGCATCCGACACATTCTCGTTGAATGTGTCGATCTTGCTTACCTCCGGCAGATTTTTAACCTTTCCGGCTGTTTGTCATCCCTCTTGGGTGATGACAGCAGCATTTTATCACGTGTTTTTAGTTTTTTGCGAAGAGCTGGACTCTTCCACCGTATGTAAGGAGGTTTTTAGTTTTTTCTGACTTTTTAATGTGTCGTGTTTGTCTCGTGCAGGTCTCTTTACAACCTTGCACTTTTAATGTTTTTCCCAAGGGGCTATCTACACCCCTTTTTTAAAGCTCAGTCAGAATTTTAGATAAGGGGATATTTCCCCGTATACACAGAAGGGTGCGAAATGGCCTTAAGTGCCGACGCACCCATAAATTTTAACTCAATCAATCAATCAATCACACTTTAAATAGACCAAAACAACTGTACCCGAATCAGATTGTGTTTCTAATTACGTTTTAGGGTTGGTTCAATTTTCAATATCATTCTTAAATTAAAAATATCTTATCAATAAGCAACTTGGAATAGGGAAATTCGAAATCTAAATGAATGTAAATGGACATGATTAGTGGATATCGGCTAATCTGAAATAACCATCTGCGTAATGATAGCATTAACATAAAAATGAACAAATAGTGCTCCAACTAAATTAATTAACTAATTCATGTAAGATAAATAAAAGAATAATTAAATTAAACTTAAATATATCAATACTAGCAGTAAACAGACGATTACTTCAGAAGACCAATTTCACCAATTCAACGTAGAATTGCACGATGTTAACCCAACCGCTACAAGAGGAAGAGAGGGAGCTCTGAACACCACGCGAGATACTTCCCTTCCCACAGTCATGTGACCTATGACGTATTACTTCCCCCCCCCCCAAAGAAACAAACGACTAACAGCTAGCGCACAATCTGATTCATATTCACTTGCAAGCGAGGAATAGTTACACGAAGCTGCTGCAAACGGCTGGTAGCTGGAGCCGATTTTTTTTTTTTTTTGCCTACATGCAATCCCTTCTACCCACATGCGTTCGTTGGTCAGACCCTCTCGAGTCCTACTTGCGCAGAGGACTAGTTTTAGTTCGCTTGCTCCAGAGGTTCGCGAGACAAAGTGTACATTCCTTCATGCTTCGTTCAGACCCTTCTTGACGAACATTGTTGACGACTGTCTTCTCATTTATACTATCGTCATGCAGAAAATTTTTGGACAACTTGAATTAAAGCACGACAAGATTACCTCTAAAGTTTAAGATTCCACTTGTGTTCAAGTAGGTTAACCGGAATCCAACCGCTGCGAGTTGTGACTCAAGCGAGAATCGAACCTAGATTCAACTGCTTACAAGATGGGAGCCAACCAATGCGTTACGCAAGCCGAACAGCACAAAGGACAAGATAAAAGGGAATTGGAGATCAGACATGACGTTACACAGTGCCACCCGCGGCCAGTGACTGTGAGAAACCAGCAGGGGGCTCTGTGACAAATTACCCGCCGCTAGCGACCTCTTGCCGCGAACATTTATCTTCCTTCGTTTGTTTTTCTCCCATAATTCCCGGGGCTTTCGGTCTCAAAGTAAACGTGCGAGTTCTGCGATAGGCAAGTGTCGCCGCGGGTGAGGGATTATGTCTGCTTGAAGACGTAAATACTTTAATATTCATAGGAAAATTCAACATGGTCCATTGGTGCTTTCCATCGCTTTAACACTGTTACATTTTACTCCAAAGCTATAGAGGGAAGTTTACTAATTCCCTGGCCAGTTCTTCAGTTTTGAAATATTACAGGGACCTTACAATGTAACTTAGACATGGCGGCCATCTTGAAATCCGGGGTAGTGTGACATACCTAAACGCATAATAAATTCACCAGAAATCCAAAAATACAGTCAATTTTAGCCTATGGTCTGTCCCAGGTATCTGAGCAAGCGAACGAAAGCAAGTCCTCTTCACAAGTAGTGACTTGAGAGGGCCCGACCAATGAACGGGTGGGACGGAGAGGGATTACGCGGAGGTGGCAACGCAGCTACCAACTGTTCGCAGCACCACACACGGTTTTGCTCCACCCACTCGCTTTCTCTCCTTCTCCACCGTTATGCGCGGCTTGCTTCACAGACTTGGACGGCGCAACGATTAGCACATTATCACCTGTCAAAATTACAAATATGTTATGTTTTGAAAAGGTAAACGAAGATGACACTAGCATCGAAATCATTCTCATATCTAGAGAAAGAAATTGTCGTGTTCTCATTACAGTTTTCAATCGGATCTACAATCGTATCGGCGAACTTAGAAATCACCCTGTAGCACAATTTGCCAATGGTCTTCTCCACATTCATTATGCTGAGCACAAAGGAAATGCTGTGATCAGTACCGATCTCTGTCCTCCTTTAGCTCACTTCAACATCATGCACGTTAGAGTACTGCATCGGACCACTTTCGCTCGCTCAAACTCGCTCGAATCTCCCACGCTCGATCGTACCGCACTCGTAGGGGAATGAATGGTAACGTCCCGTATTTCAGAGCCTAATAAGCAGGACTCTCAACCTAAAACCCATACTTCAACTTCACTTCGTCTTTTACTTCATTATCCATATTTGAGGGCCCACTAACATAGATAAATATGTCCACTAATAGGGTTCGAGTGTATTTCGCTCGTTCGGTCGTTTTTCGCTCGAGCGGAAGACCTATCAATTCTGTGTGTCATCTAGCGTTGCCCGTGCGAACTATTTGCCGCTCGAGCGAAAAACGCTCATTGCAGCACACTAATGCACGTCCTCATTGGGGCCGTGAGATCCCCAAGCCACTTACAGAAGGGCATTAACACAACTATTCCCACGTGAAATCACCCTGTCCGTGTATTGAACCCGAAACGCACTACTGAATGATTCACGGCGGATCATTAAAGAAATAAGAGACTTATAGTATTATGGGCCACTAGAGTTTGATTGAAGACCAAATATGACATGTCAATCTGGTTTGATTGAGAGATTAGGCAGAGGTGACATTGAGAAATGATCCTGACGTTTGGTTGCCAAGGAATCTTGATTGATTGCTTTAACGCTCAATCAGGCTCGTTCGGCAAGAAAAGCGTCAAGTCGATCACTCGATTACAGACAAGTTAAGGAGAAACCACAGGCATTTTCCGCTTGAAAGGCAACTAACAAATTCTTCATCGGTCTTTCAGATAAGGCTGCTCTTTGAGCCCTGCTTGGCATTGCATCAGAGTACTGTGTAAGTTCTAAGATTATACAGTACCTTCCAGGGGTGATCCTTGAAAAAAAATCGAGAGGATTTGGACAAGCTCATTATTTTCACAACCGGCATATGCGTGGGAGAGAGGGAAAGAGAGAGAGGAATGAGAAAGCGAGAGAAGGGGAGAAAATGAGAGTGAGAGAGAAAGATAAGGAGAAATGGGAAGAATTCTGTAGACGGAAGGAAAACAGACAGGGAAAGAGAAGGTCAAAGGGGATGGAAGAAATAGAAGGAAATAAAGAAACACAGGGAAAGAGAGGGAGAAGTAGGGAGAGAAGGGGATGGAAAGAGATAGAGGAAACAAGACGAGGGATTGAGATAAAGAAAGGAAAGAAGAAAGAGAAAAAGAGAGAAGTAGAAAGAGGAAGAAATAGAAGAAAGAAATGCAGTGGAACACAAGAAAAAAGACAAAATGTATGGAAACAGAAGAAAAGGCGGGGAAACAGAGGAAGGAAGAAAAGCAGAGAAATGGAAGAAGAAGACAAAATGTATGGAAACAGAAGAAAAGGCGGGGAAACAGAGGAAGAAAAATGCAGAGAAATGGAAGAAAAATGGCAAGGAAACAGAAAAGGAGACAGAAAGAATAGATGAGGCAATGATAAAGATAAAGATAAATAAATAAATGGACAGAGAGCAAGAAAAGGAGAAAGAAAGTAAGAATGAGAGAGAGAGAGAGAGAGAGAGAGAGAGTCGCCTCCGTTCTACACCGACAACTTTCACAGCGTATAGAGGCCGGCCATGAATATCTCTTCTGGGCTCATTAAGCCTTCGAAAACAGCATTATATATCCTGAATGTATGCAGCCGTTCAGAACATAATATTGATATTAATGACAATAGATAATTAAATTAAAAACATCATTGGGAAGTGAAGGCGGTGTCACTTAGAGAAACCGTTCCCCCTTTTTTGCTCTTGTTAATTGTTTTATGAAGTCCAGTGTTGGTCCACAATCCGTTCAAATGGAATTAAGCAATGACGAGAAATAACTAAAGATTTTATCAGAGACTTACCTGCTGGGTGAAGGTGTACACGGGGCCCTGCCTAGGCGTACCCTTCCTCTTCCCCGTGCAGACGGCCCCCAGTTTCTGGAGGTTGCTGTCCCCGAACCTCTCCAGCTGACTCCAGTCCTTCGTGCGTTTGCGGATGGAGTAGTAGCGGTAAATGACGATGGTCATCGCGACCACCAGAGCTAAACCAGTTCCGGTGGCAGCTCCGAGGACGGCTGAGGTCACCATTTCTGCAAATAAGAACATAAAAATATCACCATCTGAAATTCATTACAATTTTGTCACTGTATATTTACATTTTCAACTTTTCGGTCCAACATATAAAAGGGCAGGACCGTTGATATTGGGCGAGCTAGGTTGGGTTATGGCCCACCGGAAATGACGTTAGCTCTCATCTTGCCCACGGAAATAGAATGCATGAGTATTTTGACGATCCTTTATATTGAACAAAATTATACAAACAGACGAATGAAAGTGTGAGAAAGAGAAAGCGAAATAAGAGGAAGAGATAAAAATTAAAAATGAAGGAAGATAGAAATGTAGTGAACAGGATAAAAGAAGAAGGATATGTAGTTAACAGGATAAAAGAAGAAAGAAATGTAGTGAAACAGAGGGAGAAAGGAAGGTATAAAGAATGGCAAACAGAAGAAGAAAAAGACACACAGAAGAAGAAAGGGAAAGAAGATAGAAATGCAGTGGAACACAGGAAAAAAGACAAAATGTATGGAAACAGAAGAAAAGGTGAAACAAAGAAATGCAGAGAAATGGATGAAAAATAGCAAGGAAACAGAAAAGAGACAGAAAGAATAGATGAGGTAAACCAAAGAAGAGGTAAGAGAGAGAAGAAAGAAAACAGATAGAGAGGAGGAGAGAAGAAAGAAAGATAGTGGAGGAGGGAACAAAGATAGAAAAGGGAGAGTGAACAAAGGCAGAGAAACAGAAGAGAGAAAGTATAACAATACAAAGACAGGAAAATAGGAAGATAAAATTAGGGGAATAAAAATAGAGGAAGAAGAAAAGAGGAAATGAAAAAGAGGTAGAAAAGAAGGGCCATCGAAGCAAAGTTTTCAGTGTCGAACCCGGTTAGCCTTGGATGTAGCATTTCATCATCGTCGTTGCGATTATCTAAAAAGGTACAGAAAAGCAACGTAAAACAAAAATAGAAAAATAGGATTTTCATTTCTTGTATTTTCTTCGCTATTCTCGAATATTATGAATAGGAAGCAAAGCCTTCTTGCTAACTAACACGAAACATTCCGACCTCTTGGCGAGCTCAATTTCTAAAGTTCATCCAATTAGATAGTACAAAGAATGAATTCTAAAGAATCGCACGAAGAAGTCAATAACAACCTAAACAATCGCTGGACCAGTTTTCCTGTAGAATTCTTCCCATTTTATTCGTGGATTAAAATTTGTATAAGCCCTGTTGCACCTTAAGTCTACAAGTTGAACTTTAATTTTCACCTTTGTGAGCATTGAGCCAGACTTCCGCTCCAAACAATAGAACCGGAAATGGCATTTGCTTCACTCCAAGGCTCCAAAAAATTATATTTGTGCATTAAGAGGAAGTTGCAATAATTGGATTTCGAACAATGTTGCGGAACTCCTTTCTATTTTCACAAAATTTCGTGTACCAAATATCACAGCAATCTCGTTATCTACATAAAAAGAGCTATATTTGTAAAAATCAGTGACCCGTTGCGATTTTATCATTTGTGTTGTACTCAAAAGAGCTTACGGGAAGTGAGGGCTCCTGAGTAGCCACGTGGTTAAGTCTCTCGCCTTCGATTGTTAGCGGGAGCTCCAAAAATGTCGGTCTTAATTCAGCGTCGTGAGTGCACTGGGGAAACTACTTGGAAAGAAATTTCAGGCTTCGGTCACGAAAGCCAGAAAAGAGCGACGTTGGGACTCCATGCGCTGACCACGCGCCACCCAACGAAAGGTCGCTTTGCATGCAAGAGGTTAGTGTAACGAATCGAGTCGAAACTCTGGTTAGCTTACGTGTTTACACCATTTATGAGTTCATACTGATTAACCATGGAGACAGGTAATCGGAGAAGGTTACATAATTTTTAGAATTGCATAATTTGTATTCATGTCCAGATATTATTAGAGTTTGAGTTGATGTTTTAAGTCCACTTTGTGCACAGTAAGGCTAATCGGGACTGGACCTACAGTTTAAAGTGGAGGTGTAAGGGGTGCTCCTTCCACGTAGTGCACCCAATCGTCAACCTCACTTCCACGTAGTACACCCTGGACTGCAGACTAACGAGGCTCTGGCGACTGGCACTATGGCCAGTATAATTCTGTGTCGTCCTGTGTTTTGTCCTTATGTGTGCTGAGTGCTCCTTTACAGCCTCAGCTTTTAACGAAAGTCAGAATATTTTAGGATTTTCTTTATGCAACGTTAGAGTTGTTATGTGTAACGATAAGGGGCTGGACCCCGTATAATGTGACGGGTGCAAAAATAGCCTTAGTGCTGACGCACCAAAAAAATTTAAATTCAAATTCAGTTTAAAGTGGGATCCGAACCACTATGTGCATCCACCGGGTATCGAACCCGGGACCCCTTTATTACCAGGCGACGATGCTACCACTGCGCCATCGGGGAGGCCAGATATTATTAGAATAATTAAATCAAGAAGACTTAGGTGGGCAGGCCATGTGGCACGAATGAGAGAGGAAAGAAGAGACGGGCTTATAGTGTACAGCAATTGGCGGCCGGAGCATGATGCGGATCACATCATCTCCAAAATGGACGAGTTCGAGAATGTGTATGGCACTACACCGATATCCCCTAAATGTGCCTTCGTGGCAG